>NC_134932.1:1252897-1566121 GCF_051020765.1 Lasioglossum baleicum
ACAAGCGGAGGTGCGGGAGCTTGAAAGCGGAGTGGAGGCGCAAGAGCAATTGAGCGGACGCGCGGAAGCGGAGACGCGAAAGCGCATCTGCGGAGGCACGAGAGCGTACGAGCGGAGGTGCGAGAGCACCAGAGCGGAGGGTGACAGTGCAAGAGAGCAAGAGTGAAGGCGCGAGAGAGTCGGCGCGAGAGCGAAGGTGCGGCAGCGCCTGAACGGAGGCGCATGAGCGGAGACGCAAGATCCCACAATCGGAGGTGCGAGAATACGAAAGCGGAGGCGCGATGGCGCACGAGCGAAGGAACGAAAGCGCAACTGCGGGAGCGCGGAAGCTTGGTGGCGAGATGGCAGCGGCGCTAGAGCGCACGAATGGAGGCGCGAGAGTGTACGAGCTGCGGCACGAGAGCGCAAGAGCGCGAGCGCGAATGCTTGGTTGCGAGATGGCGGATGCGCAAGAGCCCACGAGCGGAGACGCAGAGCGCACGGGCGGAGGCTCGAGAGAGCAAACGCAGCGGCCCGAAAGTGTAATCGCGGAAGTCCGAGAGTGTAAACGCGGAGGCCCGAGAGTGCAATCGCGGAGGCTCAAGAGTGCACGAGTGCGTGAGCGGAGACACGGGAGCGCAGGAGCGCGAGAGCGGAGGCGCGAACGCGCACAAGTGGAGGCACGCACTCGCGAGAGTGGAGACGCGAGAACATAAGGGCGGACGCGCAAGCGGTGTAAGTCAGGACGTGCTCCTGGAGGCGGTCCTCGGTGGCGGCGATGACTTCGACGAGTGCTGTGGTCAGGAGCATCGGACGGAGCAGCAGTACCATCGGACGAGGCTGGAGTGACGGATGATGGCTCGCCTGTCGGTGCTGACTCCATGGACGTTGATGCGAGGGTGTCGTTGGAGGCGTCGTGCTGCGACGTAGGGTGTAGCAAATGAGCGCTGGACAGTCGCGGCTTCTGTGTTGTCGCGACAGATTTTGATTCGGAGCTTGGCTCATCGTTCGAGTCGAATGCGCGAGTTGAGAGCTCCTTAAGTAAGTTGCGCAGCGTGGCTTCGGTGTCGTTGACCAGGGTCTCACACTCGTGACGCAGGTTACGGACGAAATAGTCATGCGTTCGTTGATCGGCGGTACATAGCCTGAGGAGCTTCACATGGTTTGCACGGAAGTCGTCCCAGTTGCGGGAGAGTGCCTTCAACCGAACATGTACATAGGTGTATGTGATGTTGGCCATTCCCTTCTTCTGTGTATTGGCGATGGTTTTCCCGATGATAGTATACAATTCAAATTGTAGGTAGAAAAGTGCTTTGGCCGTTGTCATCTTGAACGTACCGGTGTTGTACAGCATGCGAGGTCACGACACAAGCCGGCGCGACACAAACACCAAACACGCGAGTGGTAGCCAAAGGTTAACGAACCGATTTGAGAGTCCCGTGCGATTTTCCTGTAACTCGCACGCGTGTACTGCTGCGTTTTCACCACTGCGTTACCCACTGATTATGATCTCAAGGAGATGCTGAGAGCCGCCGATCTATCCGGCTCGAAGGACCAAAAATGTTGGAGATCGGATACGAGGATCAGTGGGAGTTCGTGAAAGGTCAGTGATAGTATGTCCACTGGTGTCACACACACTTTTAATGTAACGCAGTAGAACAAAACTTAACAATAGACGCAATGTACAACAATAATTATACGCGTATGCGGTGTGAACGACGATGGAGCGAGACGACTGCTAACGGTTGTACGAAGTGTGGAAAACGTAAACATGTAAAGCGGTGGCCGTTAACAGTACCAATGCCGTTGATCCGCCGGTATCTGCCGAAAATCACGCGTTCGGCGTATCGCGAAGTGGGGGGTCGCGCGGCTGACGTGACGTCATTCGCTCGGCTACCCGACGTCGGTTGGAGAGCATCAGCCGAGTCTAGATCGGCCGGAACATTACTTCCCCCCTTGCCGAGACGCAGTCTCGGTAATAGACGCGGGGTTGTCGAATGTAACGAGCGGAGGCGCGAGAGCGGAGGTACGAGGTGGACGCACGCGAGCGCGAGAGCACGCAAGAGCGCGAGAGCGCAGGAGCGGAGAGACGAGAGCGCACGTGCGCAGGCGTGAAAGGTCACGAGCGGAGGCGAGAGCGTGTACAAGCGCAGGGACGAAAGCGGAGGCATGATAACGCAAGAACACGAGAGTGCACGAACAGAGGCGAGAGAGCGGCGGAATAAGAGAGTTAACGCGAATGCTTAACGGCGCGAACGTGGAAGCGCAAGAGCATACACGCGGCGGTTCGAGGGTACGCAAGCGGATGCGCGAGAGCGCATTAGCGGAGGCGTAAGAGCCCACAAGCGGCGGTGTGAGAGCACGAAAACGGAGGCGCGATAGCGCGCGAGCGGAGGCGTGAAAACGCACGAGCACAAGCGTAAGAGCGCACAAGCGCAGGTGCGAGAGCACTAGAGCCGATGCACGAGAGCGGAGGCGCGTGAGCGTACGAGAGCGCGAGCGCATGAGTGCACGAAAGCGGAGGCGCGATGGCGCACGAGCGGAGGCGTAAGATCCCACAAGCGGAGGTGCGAGAACACGAAAGCGGAGGCGCGGTAGCGCACGAGCGGAGGCGTAAGATCCCACAAGCGGAGGTGTGAGAACACGAAAGCGGAGGCGCGATGGCGCACGAGCGGAGGCGTAAGATCCCACAAGCGGAGGTGCGAGAACACGAAAGCGGAGGCGCGATGGCGCACGAGCGGAGGCGTAAGAGCCCACACGCGGCGGTGTGAGAATACGACAGCGGAGGCGCGGTAGCGCACGAGCGGAGGCGTAAGATCCCACAAGCGGAGGTGTGAGAACACGAAAGCGGAGACGCGATGGCGCACGAGCGGAAGCGTAAGATCCCACAAGCGCAGGTGCGAGAATACGAAAGCGGAGGCGCGGTAGCGCACGAGCGGAGGCGTAAGATCCCACAAGCGGAGGTGTGAGAACACGAAAGCGGAGGCGCGATGGTGCACGAGCGGAAGCGTAAGATCCCACAAGCGAAGGTGCAAGAATACGAAAGCGGAGGCGCGGTAGCGCACGAGCGGAGGCGTAAGATCCCACAAGCGGAGGTGCGAGAACACGAAAGCGGAGGCGCGGTGGCGCACGAGCGAAGGAACGAAATCGCAACTGCGGGAGCGCGGAAGCTTGATAGCGAGGTAGCAGCGGCGCTAGAGCGCACGAATGGAGGCGCGAGAGTGTACGAGCTGCGGCACGAGAGCGCAAGAGCGCGAGCGCGAATGCTTGATTGCGAGATGGCGGAGGCGCAAGGGCGCACGAGCGGAGTCGCAGAGCGCACGGGCGGAGGCTCGAGAGAGCAAACGCAATGACCCGAAAGTGCAATCGCGGAAGTCCGAGAGTGTAAACGCGGTGGCCCGAGAGTGCAAGCGCGCAGACCCGAGAGTGCAAGTGCGGAGCTACGACAGCCTGACAGCGCGAGATCGTGAGAGTGAAGGCGCAAGAGCGCACAGACGGAGGCACGAAAGCGCACAAGCGGCGGCCCGAGAGTGCAAGCGCGGAGGCCCGACAGTGCAAGAGTGCGAGAGCGAAGACACGGAAGCGCAGGAGGGCGAGAGCGGAGGCGCGAGAGCGCACAAACGGAGGCACGAACTCGCGTGTGCGCACGAACGGGGGCACGAGAGCGCGAGCGCGGAAGCGCGACCGCACGACAGCGCAAGAGCGGAGGCGCAAGGTCGCGAGAGCGGAGGCGGAAGCGATGCGAGCCAAGACGTGATCCTGGAGGTGGTCCCCGGTGGCGACGATGATATAGACGAGTGCGGTGGCCAGGCGCATCGGCCGGAGCAGCAATACCCTCGGACAAGGCTAGAGTGACCTGATGAGCGGCGATGGATGATGGCTCGCTTGTCGGTGCTGACCAGGGCTTGAAACGGGCCCGGAAATAACTGTTTGAAACTGTTTCATTTCGGGCTTGATCGAAACAGTTATGAAGGACCGATATTCTGAATAACTGTTATGAAGGCCCGAAATTTTGGTTGATATCGGTTTCGATTACGGTCCTTCGTACATGGATATCGGTCCTAGCATAACGGTCTAAGACCGATATTTTTTCGGTCCTATATCGGTCTTCATATCGGTTCTAATACTTTGTTGCTCGGCCGATGCTTTAGGCACAGCGACTTCTAAGGGTCGGCCAATGCTTTGTAATCGGTGGCAAAGAGACCGGCACCTTATTGTCGATTGCCGACGCGACTGTTGACTCGACGTCATCGGTGACGCTTTTGCGGGGATACTAATCAGAATGATCTCTGGTAAAACAAAACACATCCTCTTGGACACAAGACTCACCACTCTGCAAGCGAAAACCTAGAGCCTAGAGAGAAGCTCAGCAACTTTCGGAGTTCCTGATCTTATTGTCGCTTCATTAGGGTTATTTACCATTTCCAATCTTAATTTACTTCTAAACATTACTAGACTGCAAGAAGTTTCACTTTTGCCGCACGTGGTTTTTTTTTTTAAATTCAAAAGACTACGTACGTCATGTGGTTGGGCGTACCCTATATGCTTCGGGGTTGAGCATTTCGAAAATTTCGTTATTTTTGCGGTAGGACACACCGTTCTCGAGATACAGCCATTTTTTATTTAAGACTAGCTCGGCTAACCATCCCCACCACTTCCGTTACGCATTTTCGTATCGCGAATTCCGTGACGCGAATTAGGCCTACACCCTGCCAAATGAAGTTTCACTTCAAAAATAGTCAATAATGTATACATTTATTGTTATAATAAAACAACTTTGAATTATGACCAAAATATAATCGTTTTTAATGTTGGTAGTTATTTTCGGACCCGTTTCAAGCCCTGATTGCTATAACTTGAAACTTAGAACTTAGAACCGATATGAGGACCGATATAGGACCGAAAAAATAACGGTCCTAGACCGTTATGCTAGGACCGATATCCATGTACGAAGGACCGTAATCGAAAGCGACATCAACCAAAATTTCGGGCCTTCATAACAGTTATTCAGAATATCGGTCCTTCATAACAGTTTCAAGGACCGAAACCGATATCATAACTGTTTTCAAGCCCTGGTGCTGACTCCATGGACGTTGATGCGAGGGTGTCGTGGGAGGCGTCGTGCTGCGACGTAGGGTGTAGCACATGAGCGCTGTACAGTCGCGGCTTCTGCGTTGTCGCGACAGAGTTTGATTCGGAGCTTGGCTCATCATTCGAGTCGAATGCGCGAGTTGAGAGCTCCTTAAGTATGTTGCGCAGCGTGGCTTCGGTGTCGTTGACCAGGGTCTCACACTCGTCACGCAGGTTACGGACGAAATAGTCATGCGTTCGTTGATCGGCGGTACATAGCCTGAGGAGCTTCACATGGTTTGCACATGTATATAGGTACATGTATATAGGTGTCTGTGATGTTGGCCATTCCCTTCTTCTGTGTATTGGCGATGGTTTTCCCGATGATAGTATACAATTCAAATTGTAGGTAGAACAGTGATTTGGCCGTTGTCATCTTGAAGGACCGGTGTTGTACCGAACGCGAGGTCACGAAACAAGCGGGCGCGACACAAACACCAAATCCGCGAGCGGTTGCAGACGGTTAACGAGCCGATTTGAATGTGTAGTGCAAGTGTCTTGCAAACCGCACACGCGTTTATTGTTGCGTTTTCACCACAGTGTTCACCCACGAATGATCTCGAATTTAGATGTTGAAAGCCGCCGATCTATCCGGCTCGAAGGACCAAAAAATGTTGGAGATCGGATACGAGGATCAGTGGGAGTCAGTGGGTTATAAATTGCAGCTAGTACACGTTGTTTCACACACACGTTTAATGAGCGTACTCAACGAAACACAACAATGAAATACAATAAATTATGTGAAAATGCGGTGCCACGAATGAATATCTCGACTTGAGTAGCGGTTACGCGAGAGCGGTGTAACGAAGGTAGATCCGCGGTGGCCGTTAACAGTGATCTGGTGATCTCGATCAGCAGGTGCGTAACCGAAAATCACGCGTACGGCGTATCGCGAAGTGGGGGGTCGAGCGCCTGACGTGACGTCATCCGCTCGACTACGCGATGTCGGTTGGAGCGGATCAGCCGGGTCTAGATCGGCCGGAACAGTCGGAATTGCAGAGAAGATACTAAATGTTACATTTTACAACTTTTTCGTGCGGGCCTATATTGAAAATTTAAAAAGTACGTTTTCTAGGCCTGCGTAAATAATATGCACTGTGAAAGTTTCATCGAAATCGGTTGATGCGGGAAAAAAACGACAGGCCTTGAAAGATGTAAGAATTCTTCGTTATAGGCTGAAAATCTGCGATTTTTACTATTCTTAAACGTTTTAAACGTAGCTCATTGCAACGTTAACCGATTTTGACGAAATTTTCAAAATATGTTTAGTCGACACAGATCTACGAAGCGTATTTTTCAATTTTTCAATATGGGCCCACATAAAAAAGTTGTAAAATGCAACTCTTAGTATTTTTCCATACAATTCCGATCAATTGCAATTTTTGAAAAAATTTATTTTCACATCCTGTAGTAAACTAATTGCTCTAGCTCCCCAAAAAAGTTCAAATCGTTTAGTACAATATTAAAAAAGTTCTCGTCTGTTTTAGAACGTCCGAATATTAATTCGAGTAACTGCAGTTCCAGTATCTCCTTTTTCCAGGATTGCAAGGGTAAGATAACGTAAAAGAAAATATACTTTATTTAAGATCTAACGATACTAAGCTAACCTAAACTAACTATATCGAAAAGAAAAGTCCACTCGGTACTAGGCTGTTCTACGCTGTGCAGTTCGATCTGCTCGCATTGACTTCCAGAGCCACTCTGCCTATTTTCCCTTCGTCAAGGGCTCTCGTCGCCAGTCGTTCTTTTACTTCTCCCCCACGATCTATACCTGAGTAATAAACGTAACGGTTTTTTCCGCGAAGGTTTGGGACTGTTTGGGACACGGTTCTGCAGGCCATCGCCGCTCGCCTGCAAACCATCTGTGTCCCAAATGGACAGGATACAAAATACTAGACGCTCTTAGACCTAATGTTAATTTATTCGAACCCCATAATAATAATACAAACACGGGGTTTCTCACTAGTCAAAAACGCTAGATAAAAGATCGTTCTAGGGCCCCATTTCCCTCAAAAGTCCTATTTTCCGTTTACGAGGCGAAAAATTAAAAATTATTCGGAAGCATACAAGCTACTTTCATATACATGCTGCCGAATAATGCCAATTACGCCTCGTAAACGAAAAAATAGGACTTTTGAGGCAAATAATGTCCTAGATCGATCTTTTATCTAGCGTTTTTGACTAGTGAAAAACCCCGTGTTTGTATTATTATCGAGAGATGAGAAGAGACGAATCCCGCACCCTTGCAATCCTGAAAACGAGTCTACTCCCTTTTAATAAACTAAAGCAAGGATTTGAAACCAAGTAGTATGTTCGGTTGCAGGTAGCTACGGTTATAAAGTTTAGTACCTTAACGGTATAAATACATCTGGCTACATCGGCTGTGCTTCTTTCGGCTGGCTAAAAATCACTTTGTTGGGAGGTACATCTGGAAGGTCTTGAAGAACATGTTCAGTCGCGTTTTTAACACTTTTTAATGGGTTGAATGGGTTGTTAACATTTTTTTACCTTATTAGGAATTTATTTTAGTTAGTGATCATATTCATCGATAAAAAAAGATGAGTATACGGTACTATTTGTATTGAGTCCTACAAAATTGCAATTAGAATTACGATTTCAATTATGTCTACTTGTTCTTTAAATACAGTGGAGACTCCCGTATCCGTACCCCCATTATCCGAATATCCTAATATACGGACGTTCTATGTATTGTCCGTATGTTCTGTTATCGCCGCGCCGCTCGCTGTGCCGGGATTCAAATGCGCGCCGTCTCCAGATTCCGACTTTCCGACTCATGCTTCCGAAACTTCGGCAACGTAAAAATCGAAGGAACGCGTCGGCGTCGATCAGTCGAGCAGGTAGTTCACACGGACAGAGTAGAGGTACGCTTGTTTGTGTAGCGCGCAAGCAATCGAACAGGCACCAACACGGGCAAGCGCGGTCGACACAGATACAGGTCGCCACCTTACCGGCCGCTCACGGATACGACGATATGTGAGGGAAGGGGAAACTGCCGTTCAGTGCAGTGATTCCAGACGGGATTCCTTTTTTTCGCGCATGCGCGGCGTTTTCAGCCTCAGTAAAGTGTGCTTCTCGAGGAAATGTGGCACCTTGAGCGCCCCACACAGAACGTTAAGAAATTGATATAATCTGATTTTGAAAAACGAATGTATGACAAGTGTATTTGTATATATAACCGTATATACATATGAAATATTGAAATGTGATATATCATATATATCATATATATTATATATATTATATATACTATTTCCTACAACAAACTTAAAAAATAAATTTCTTAATATTTCCTTGAGAAGCGTTATTTAAACAGTTCTTAAAAATCGTTTTATTTTATTTTTATATCTATAGCTATTATAATTAAAATCAATATTAACGTTCTAAACAATAAATTACAGGTGAAAAGGATGTCCTTTATTTCGATACAATTTTTCATACTGCTATTTTCAACGCTTGTCACGTTTAACAATAATTGATTTGAGAAGTAAAATTGTCGATAACTTCTACAGACATGGGTGTTGATATAAGAAATCGGTAGGGTATATATGGGGGATCTAATTCACTTCCCAATTCAGGCGGTTCTGAGGAACTTTCCAATTCACGGGAGAGCGGTACCGCAGAGCGCTATTGCACAAGCATATATGAAAGATGATACTCCTTTGGTATTGCACAAGCATTACATCATCTAGGTCAAGGGCAGAGCTGCTGATTCATTAGGTACCGCCCCCTTCTTTCTTACGTCATCTAGGCCAAGGACAGAGCTGCTGAGTCATCACTTAAGGGGCGGTACCGCAGAGCGCTATTGCACAAGCATATATGAAACATGATACTCCTTTGGTATTGCACAAGCATTACGTCATCTAGGTCAAGGGCAGAGCTGCTGATTCATTAGGTACCGCCCCCTTCTTTCTTACGTCATCTAGGCCAAGGTCAAAGCTGCTAAGTCATCACTTAAGGTTCGCGGTACTCTCCCTTGTTTCTTACATCATCTAGGCCAAGGGCAGAGCTGCTGACTCATTAGGTACCGCCCCCTTCTTTCTTACGTCATCTAGGCCAAGGGCAGAGCTGCTGAGTCATCACCCTTATCTTTAAGGGTAGCAATGAATAAATAGGACACGATGGAATGTGAATTGTAGTCTTTGCAAATGTTCCATCGTTGCAAGCGTTTGCCATGACAAAAAAGTTATTTGATATTCATAATTAAAAACGGGGCGAACGTTACATTGCAAAGTGCAATTATATTTTGAGAACTGGAAATATAGCAAATTGTGGTGTCCGGAAGTTGCAACTAAGCATTTGGCCAAGGCAACAACCTTCATAAGATTGCCTCAGCGAATTGCTAAAGCGAGGCAATCGACCTGCCAATGCTTAGTCAGCAAGAGATACAACATAAAAACTCCGGACACCGCCCCACGCGGGCAGAATGAGTACGCATGCAACTATGTCAATATATTATTACTCTCTGTAATAGTGAAAATAAAGAAAAAAGGTTCTCAGTAACCGGCTGCGGCACAACAAAATCAAAGTTGAAAGGAATATTTTTTGTCAACAACCGTGTGGTAATCACTTAAGGTTCGCGGTACTCCCCCTTCTTTCTTACATCATCTAGGCCAAGGGCAGAGCTGCTGATTCATTAGGTACCGCCCCCTTCTTTCTTACGTCATCTGGCCAAGGGCAGAGCTGCTGAGTCATACCCCCCTCTTTCAAAGTATTACATCATATTTTTTTCTAAGAAAATGTAAAAAGGTGGGGGACCATTTAGTTGCCTACAAAGGAGGATCGTTTGAAAAACAACTATTGCAACATTTAGGAATACAATCGGTAAATTTAGAAGAATTTGGTTGTCCAAAATATGAAGAATTAATAAATTATCGTGGATAGAATGTTCCTAATAATCATATATGTCAGCTTCACTGTTACTCATCGAAGCACAATCATTGTAGTTTAAGCGAAGTTATAACATTTCGCGAATGGCTCAATAAACATATTATATGAATTACAGACTATATTTATTATATGATGTCCTTCGCTCGCAAAATATCCCTACCAGACTAACCGCATGATTATCGTTTTTGAATATGAGAGACTTCAGAGTTTTGACAACTGAGGATATAATGATATTGTCAATCCTAATGATCTGGCCGCAGCGGGATTTTTCTACATAGATTTGGAGGATTGGGTGAAGTGTTTGGAGTGTGGCTTACAACTGCATGAATGGGAAAAAGAAGATGATCCGGTGATAGAACATAAAAAATGGTCGAGAAAATGTCAATTCATTCGCGGAAAAAGTTGTGGCAATGTACCGATTGGGGTGGACCCCGAAACAATTCAGCCACTACCACGCGGTAAAGACGAATGTGGATTATAATGTACTGTCTATCTTATACATGTTAAATAGTCTCGGTCTGCAAGTTGTTCGGGGCTCTACCGTCCTTCTTCAACGCTGACATGAAAGCTTTGCACACGTCGCTCGCATTTTTACTCTTCATTAAAATAAAATTATTCCAGAATATCTCTTTTGTATTTTTTTTTATTACAACATTACATACAATTCCTACAGAAAAATGTAATTGAAGCAGAATTATCGCAATATAAAGTATAGTCGTTTAGAAAAAATTAATTATCATAATTAAAATACGAATAGAAAAATATAATTAAAGTATATTCGTTTTAGCTATCCACGAATTATGTGATGCGTCCATTCCCAGCCATTTTACATATACTTTATTTCCTTTTCTGCGTAATATTTTTTCAACTAAGTATATGTCAGAATATTTTACCGCGCGTATCTCATGTTCATAAAATCCTCCGGCGATAGACCGAGCATATTTTTTGCAAAATCAGCATATTTTTCAGGGGACTTGGTTTCATGTTTCGCGATACCCCCTTCTTTCTTGCGTCATCTAGATCAATGCATACCTTAGAGTGGAATAGTTGCTGAGTCATCATACCCCTTATCTTTAAGGGGTATCATATTTCGAAACATGTTCGAACGTGTTTCGCGGTACTCCCCTTTCTTTCAAGCATTACATCATCTAGGTCAAGGGCATACCTTAGAGCGGAATAGTTCCTGAGTCATCACCCTTATCTTTAAGGGTATCATATTTCGAAACTCGAACACGTTTCTAAGAGCGGTATTGCACAAGCATATATTGCATCATATTTTTTTCTAAAAAATTAGACCGATTTTGCAAAGTCAGCATATTTTTCAGGGGACACGTGCACTTGGTTCACCTTGAAACGTGTTTCGCGGTACCCCTCCCCCTTTCTTTCAAGCATTGGGTCATATTTTTTTCTAAGAAGAGTGAAGGGATACATGTTTAAAAGAGTGTGTGTCGTCGATGCCAAGTATCAAAATGTTTGTCCAGTGCAGTGGATGGGGCTTTCCCCCATCATAGAAGTTATCAAAATGTTACGTTCGGTAACATAATCCCCTGACAATCTGATTGAACTGAGCCATATAAAGGGTTATCGAAACTATCAGGAATCTTAGAAATCAAACTTCTACCCCACTGAAAAAAATGTACATCGTATACCGAAGATTGATCGTATGTTCTTCAAAATTTTTAAAAAATTTCTTTGCATTTCTCAAATATTTTGTAGTCAACGATGGTCCTTCGGGCAAGCTCGCGCATGTTTTCAGATAATTTAAAAAATTTTTTTCAGATTTTACAAATCTCTCTCTCTCTCTCTTTCAACCCCATACTTGTATTGAATAAACCATCCAAAGTTCATTATTTTTTATATCAAAATAATATTGAATAAACCATTATTTATATTACTACTTACTATTTTGCTTACTACTTACTACTGCTATACATTATTACTATTATTTATTGAATAAACACAAAATTATTTGAAAAGTCTCATCTTAAAGTCTCATTTTAATTTAAAACTATCCTCCTCCTCCTACTAACCTAAATACTCATCCTAGCGCTTTGATACTAGAATCAGTTGATGACGCGAACAGTAGCCGCCGCTGGTTCAAAGGCCTACGTTGTCGCTGTTCTTCGTTACCTTCGAAATTACAGTAATAATATCATCCACTCCCCATACAGCGAGATATTTTTTTACATTAGTAGTAGGGATTCTTCATTATTCTATGTTATACAGGGTGTCCCAAAATTCGTGAAAATCCCGAAAGGGGGTGGTCCCTGAGACCATTCTAAGAGACATTTTCCTTTGCACCAATGTCAACTGCGGCTTTGTTTAGGAGTTATTAACGAAAAACACGGACCTATCAGAGCGCGTCCTGGCCCGCCGCGCCGCGCCGCGCCGGCAAGCGAGTGTCGGTGGTACGCCGTGACATCGCAACGAACAAGAGTTTCTCGATAATGTGAATCCTCTCCGATTTCGATGAGCTTTGGATACGTTGTCCAGACCATGATTCTGAACAACATTTCTCTTTAGACTTTTTGGCGATCGGCTTTAGTTTACGAGATAATCGTAAAAAAAGAGAAGAAGCAGAAACTGATTGAATTAAAAACTCACGTATTCAGCCGTAAATCCATTTGCTGCTTCGACATGTGTGTCACTGGGTCACTCGGTGACGAACTGCACAGATGTCTTCAGGTACACGGCAGTACCAAAAGCCAAGGGACGTACGGCCAGGTCGACGAACTGCACAGTCGGTGGTAGAAGGCCTAAGGGATGCGCGGTCAAGTCGACGATCCAGAATTTAACTTTCACTTCCGAATCGATAAATAATTCGTATGTTTATTTTACACAGATGCCTTGAAATTTTTCCACACTCACAATCACTGTTCACATTTGTCAACACATAGTTATGCACTAATAATAATTGCCATATCCCTTGTACTGCTGCACAAATCACAACAATCAGGTAATGCAATCACTAGACTGCGGATTTCATGCATTTGTAGCAAATATGAGTAGGTGCATTTTAATACAGTAGAGAGATTAAAATAATTTCAAAGCACCATAGTATTATTTTCAACTTCTTAAAATGATCACAGTAAGAATCAAATATCTGTCTGGCTCCCCTGTCCCTTGTAATAGCGGCAGCCAACATTCATTTTGCATAAAGATTCGCAGTCTAGTGATTAGTTTAAATATCACTATCAAAAACACAGCTAATAGCAACCGTTAGCTTTGAATTGACAAGTCTTTGTAGATGTTCTCTCTACCGCGGCTCGAACGACACTGATTTTCCTCAAGATTTTTCTAAAGAATTTAGGAAGGGCATTTAGAGTGTCGAAATTGTATGAGGAGGATTGTTTTGAAATAAAAACAAATATCTTTCTCGTAATTTTTTATTTGATAAAGTATATATTTTTATCTGCATAAGGGAAGTGACGTCACCACAAGCGGTTGCGGACCACACGTGTTGAGCGAAGTTCGAACGTATTTCCATTCGGACACGATCCTACATGCATTTGAAAAGATAAAGATAAGGGGAACCGCCTCAAGGTTGATGATTTTATGGTAACTTGATATGACTCGATGAATGCTACTTAATATCGATAATACAGGTATAGGGTACAGGTACAGGTACAGCTATAGACACGTACAGCCAGGTACAGGAACAGGTACAGACAGGTACAGACAGGTACAGGAACAGGTACAGGTACAGCTACAGACAGCTACAGACAGGTACAGACAGGTACATGAACAGCTACAGACAGGTATGGACAGGTACAGGAACAGCTAAAGACAGGTATAGACAAGTACATGAACAGCTACAGACAGGTATAGACAGGTACAGGAACAGCTACAGACAGGTACAGACAGGTACAGGAACAGGTACAGGAACAGCTACAGACTGGTATAGACAGGTACAGGAACAGCTACAGACTGGTATAGACAGGTACAGACAGGTACATGAACAGCTACAGACAGGTATGGACAGGTACAGGAACAGCTAAAGACAGGTATAGACAAGTACATGAACAGCTACAGACAGGTATAGACAGGTACAGGAACAGCTACAGACAGGTACAGACAGGTACAGGAACAGGTACAGGAACAGCTACAGACTGGTATAGACAGGTACAGGAACAGCTACAGACTGGTATAGACAGGTACAGGAACAGCTACAGACAGGTATAGACAAGTACAGGAACAGCTACAGACAGGTACAGGAACAGCTACAGACAGGTATAGACAGGTACATGAACAGCTACAGACAGCTACAGACAGGTACAGACAGGTACATGAACAGCTACAGACAGGTATGGACAGGTACAGGAACAGCTAAAGACAGGTATAGACAAGTACATGAACAGCTACAGACAGGTATAGACAGGTACAGGAACAGCTACAGACAGGTACAGACAGGTACAGGAACAGGTACAGGAACAGCTACAGACTGGTATAGACAGGTACAGGAACAGCTACAGACTGGTATAGACAGGTACAGACAGGTACATGAACAGCTACAGACAGGTATGGACAGGTACAGGAACAGCTAAAGACAGGTATAGACAAGTACATGAACAGCTACAGACAGGTATAGACAGGTACAGGAACAGCTACAGACAGGTACAGACAGGTACAGGAACAGGTACAGGAACAGCTACAGACTGGTATAGACAGGTACAGGAACAGCTACAGACTGGTATAGACAGGTACAGGAACAGCTACAGACAGGTATAGACAAGTACAGGAACAGCTACAGACAGGTACAGGAACAGCTACAGACAGGTATAGACAGGTACATGAACAGCTACAGACAGGTACAGGTACAGGTATAGCGCATGTACAGATACAGGTACAGGTACAGCTATAGCGCATGTATAGTATGCAATATGACGGTTGAACATCATATCCATGGATCTCTCTCTCAAGATCGGTTGACGGGTTTCTTTTACACGTTCACGATTAATTTCTTAATATTGTCCTGGAAGCTTATTCCGAAGTTCTCCAGCCGATCGTCGACGGTTTAATTAGATACTTTTGTGTCCGAAGCAGAAGGATCCCCGCGCTCAAAGTTCTCTAATTGTGCTGTAGACGTTCGAACACGTTTCAAGGTGAACCAAGTGCACGTGTCCCCTGAAAAATATGCTGACTTTGCAAAAATATGCTCGGTCTAATTTCTTAGAAAAAAAGCAGGTACAGGTACAGGTACAGGTACAGGTACAGGTATAGTGCATGTACAGTATGACAGCTAGCTCTCAAGATCGGTTGACGTGTTTCTGCGGGTAAAAACGTCTCGCCGGAGCATGCAGTTCTTCCACCACGTTTTCTTTACCCATTGTCGTCGTCGTCGTCGTCGCCGTTCTTGTCGTGGTCTCGCTCTCTCATTAACCGATTATTCGCTTTTCAATCGTGTCTTCCCAGTCATTGAAGCGATGACTGATTCAGTTCTTTGACCAGTTTTTTCACGATCACGGATTCAAGCTTCGCGTTAAGCGTGTCCAAGTATACTTTGGTTGCAGCATGAATTGACAAACATTGTTCGAAAAAATTACTTAAACCGCTTATGCAGATAAAAATATATACTTTATCAAATAAAAAATTACGAGAAAGATATTTGTTTTTATTTAAAAACAATCCTCCTCCTCCCACTCATACAATTAAACTCGTATTTATTAAAAAGAAAAAATACAGTAATAATATCATCCCCTCCCCATAGATTTTTGAATTAGCGGTAGGGGTATTCATTATAAATTGCTCGTCACAGTCGTTGTACGAAGTTATATCATACCAAACGTTGAATATCACGGTCGCTATACGGAGTTACATCGTGTGTTTTTTATCATCCCATCCTTTTCTTCAACGGTAAGTACAAAAAATTAGTAAATGATTGAAAATTTGATAAAAAAACTTTCTTTATGTAGATGGATCGAATCACTCAAATCATTGACATGGACGGATTCATTGTAGAAAAAAATTTTATATGCAAAGAATTGGCCATTATCGATGTTTGTCACGACGGCTCGTTCGAACTCTCTGAATTTCGCTTAGGGAAGAACTTTCATTGTTTATCCGACGCCGACAGAAAGTCTGCATGGTATGTCAGCAACTTCATACACGGGATTCCATTTAAAGATTTCGGCTATGAAAAATATCAACAGAATGATATATTCAAAATTATACAAAATTTTGTGCGTGATTACGCGAATCCCGTCGTAGCATACAAAGGAGGATGTTTCGAGAGAGACATCCTTCGGAAAATGAAAATAAACTCCATAAATTTAGAAGATTTCAACTGTCCGAAATATGATGTACTAGTTCGTGATCCCGTGTATGAAATTGTCAACGGTGAACCGTGTCGACTTCACTGTTGGCGACCAACAAATAACGTTACATACCATTGCTGTCTGCGCGAAGTGCAAACATTTCAAGCATGGGTTAACAATTATAAAAAAACATGCAAAGTATCAGTTATAAAACGCAACTTTGAATTTTTTCCACGCCAAAAAACACAACACCTCTTTTTACTTTTCGCATAGTGTTTTCATAATGATTGCGAAATCAGAGATGGATTCTGCAGCCTAGCCGTCGCAACAACCGATCAGAATCCCACAGCAGCACCCGATTATCGCCTCGAGCGCGACAGACTCCAAAGTTTCCGCAACTGGCGTTACTCGCACATCGTTCAGCCTGAAAAACTCGCCATCGCAGGATTTTTCCATCTGGGTGATGAGGATTTCGTCGAATGTTTTGAATGCGGCATACAGCTGACTCGATGGGAAGAGGACGACGATCCCATGAAGGAGCATCGCGCCTGGTCGAGATCCTGCGGATACGTTTGCGGGGCGAACTGCGGCAACGTACCGATCGGAGTCGATCCCGATACAATCCCGCCAAACCCGCGCAGTATGGACGTCTGCGGATTCGTCAAAGAATCGTCGCTCGAAGGTAAATAAAATTTTTTCAAAGAAAGAAATACACTAAAGTATATAACATAGAATAATGAAGAATCCCTACTACTAATGTAAAAAAATATCTCGCTGTATGGGGAGTGGATGATATTATTACTGTAATTTCGAAGGTAACGAAGAACAGCGACAACGTAGGCCTTTGAACCAGCGGCGGCTACTGTTCGCGTCTCTTTCTTTTATTTTAACAATAAATATCAAGTATCAAAGCGCTAGGATGAGTATTTAGGTTAGTAGGAGGAGGAGGATAGTTTTAAATTAAAATGAGACTTTAAGATGAGACTTTTCAAATAATTTTGTGTTTATTCAATAAATAATAGTAATAATGTATAGCAGTAGTAAGTAGTAAGCAAAATAGTAAGTAGTAATATAAATAATGGTTTATTCAATATTATTTTGATATAAAAAATAATGAACTTTGGATGGTTTATTCAATACAAGTATGGGGTTGAAAGAGAGAGAGAGAGAGATTTGTAAAATCTGAAAAAAATTTTTTAAATTATCTGAAAACATGCGCGAGCTTGCCCGAAGGACCATCGTTGACTACAAAATATTTGAGAAATGCAAAGAAATTTTTTAAAAATTTTGAAGAACATACGATCAATCTTCGGTATACGATGTACATTTTTTTCAGTGGGGTAGAAGTTTGATTTCTAAGATTCCTGATAGTTTCGATAACCCTTTATATGGCTCAGTTCAATCAGATTGTCAGGGGATTATGTTACCGAACGTAACATTTTGATAACTTCTATGATGGGGGAAAGCCCCATCCACTGCACTGGACAAACATTTTGATACTTGGCATCGACGACACACACTCTTTTAAACATGTATCCCTTCACTCTTCTTAGAAAAAAATATGACCCAATGCTTGAAAGAAAGGGGGAGGGGTACCGCGAAACACGTTTCAAGGTGAACCAAGTGCACGTGTCCCCTGAAAAATATGCTGACTTTGCAAAATCGGTCTAATTTTTTAGAAAAAAATATGATGCAATATATGCTTGTGCAATACCGCTCTTAGAAACGTGTTCGAGTTTCGAAATATGATACCCTTAAAGATAAGGGTGATGACTCAGGAACTATTCCGCTCTAAGGTATGCCCTTGACCTAGATGATGTAATGCTTGAAAGAAAGGGGAGTACCGCGAAACACGTTCGAACATGTTTCGAAATATGATACCCCTTAAAGATAAGGGGTATGATGACTCAGCAACTATTCCACTCTAAGGTATGCATTGATCTAGATGACGCAAGAAAGAAGGGGGTATCGCGAAACATGAAACCAAGTCCCCTGAAAAATATGCTGATTTTGCAAAAAATATGCTCGGTCTATCGCCGGAGGATTTTATGAACATGAGATACGCGCGGTAAAATATTCTGACATATACTTAGTTGAAAAAATATTACGCAGAAAAGGAAATAAAGTATATGTAAAATGGCTGGGAATGGACGCATCACATAATTCGTGGATAGCTAAAACGAATATACTTTAATTATATTTTTCTATTCGTATTTTAATTATGATAATTAATTTTTTCTAAACGACTATACTTTATATTGCGATAATTCTGCTTCAATTACATTTTTCTGTAGGAATTGTATGTAATGTTGTAATAAAAAAAAAATACAAAAGAGATATTCTGGAATAATTTTATTTTAATGAAGAGTAAAAATGCGAGCGACGTGTGCAAAGCTTTCGTGTCAGCGTTGAAGAAGGACGGTAGAGCCCCGAACAACTTGCAGACCGAGACTATTTAACATGTATAAGATAGACAGTACATTATAATCCACATTCGTCTTTACCGCGTGGTAGTGGCTGAATCGTTTCGGGGTCCACCCCAATCGGTACATTGCCACAACTTTTTCCGCGAATGAATTGACATTTTCTCGACCATTTTTTATGTTCTATCACCGGATCATCTTCTTTTTCCCATTCATGCAGTTGTAAGCCACACTCCAAACACTTCACCCAATCCTCCAAATCTATGTAGAAAAATCCCGCTGCGGCCAGATCATTAGGATTGACAATATCATTATATCCTCAGTTGTCAAAACTCTGAAGTCTCTCATATTCAAAAACGATAATCATGCGGTTAGTCTGGTAGGGATATTTTGCGAGCGAAGGACATCATATAATAAATATAGTCTGTAATTCATATAATATGTTTATTGAGCCATTCGCGAAATGTTATAACTTCGCTTAAACTACAATGATTGTGCTTCAATGAGTAACAGTGAAGCTGACATATATGATTATTAGGAACATTCTATCCACGATAATTTATTAATTCTTCATATTTTGGACAACCAAATTCTTCTAAATTTACCGATTGTATTCCTAAATGTTGCAATAGTTGTTTTTCAAACGATCCTCCTTTGTAGGCAACTAAATGGTCCCCCACCTTTTTACATTTTCTTAGAAAAAAATATGATGTAATACTTTGAAAGAGGGGGGTATGACTCAGCAGCTCTGCCCTTTGGCCAGATGACGTAAGAAAGAAGGGGGCGGTACCTAATGAATCAGCAGCTCTGCCCTTGGCCTAGATGATGTAAGAAAGAAGGGGGAGTACCGCGAACCTTAAGTGATTACCACACGGTTGTTGACAAAAAATATTCCTTTCAACTTTGATTTTGTTGTGCCGCAGCCGGTTACTGAGAACCTTTTTTCTTTATTTTCACTATTACAGAGAGTAATAATATATTGACATAGTTGCATGCGTACTCATTCTGCCCGCGTGGGGCGGTGTCCGGAGTTTTTATGTTGTATCTCTTGCTGACTAAGCATTGGCAGGTCGATTGCCTCGCTTTAGCAATTCGCTGAGGCAATCTTATGAAGGTTGTTGCCTTGGCCAAATGCTTAGTTGCAACTTCCGGACACCACAATTTGCTATATTTCCAGTTCTCAAAATATAATTGCACTTTGCAATGTAACGTTCGCCCCGTTTTTAATTATGAATATCAAATAACTTTTTTGTCATGGCAAACGCTTGCAACGATGGAACGTTTGCAAAGACTACAATTCACATTCCATCGTGTCCTATTTATTCATTGCTACCCTTAAAGATAAGGGTGATGACTCAGCAGCTCTGCCCTTGGCCTAGATGACGTAAGAAAGAAGGGGGCGGTACCTAATGAGTCAGCAGCTCTGCCCTTGGCCTAGATGATGTAAGAAACAAGGGAGAGTACCGCGAACCTTAAGTGATGACTTAGCAGCTTTGACCTTGGCCTAGATGACGTAAGAAAGAAGGGGCGGTACCTAATGAATCAGCAGCTTTGCCCTTGGCCTAGATGATGTAATGCTTGTGCAATACAAAAGGAGTATAATCTTTCAGAGGGATTGTCCCCCTCCCCGCGAAAAAATATGATGCAATAAAATATGATGTAATATATGCTTGCGCAATAGCGCTCTGCGGTACCACCCCTTAAGTGATGACTCAGCAGCTCTTAAAAAGTCTGTGGGGTGCTCAAGCTACCCGATTTCATCGAAATAGTTGCGTTACTGAGGCTGAAATTGCCGCGCATGCGCGAGTTACGGTGGGTTCAATCGGAACACTGTGTAGCAGAGCCCTGAGTGTCCCTGAGGCAGCTAGGGAATGTACCGATATAATTGACAGGACGCACAGTGGTCCAAATGGGCGACTTAGGATTGCAAAAGTCAAAGATTTTATTGTTTATTATTTATCTTGCATAATTATTTCAGCACTCCTTCCCTTCCCCATCCTCAAAATACAATAGAATAAGTGTGAATTAGATTATTATATAAATATATATTATATTTCAATATTTCATATGTATTTACGGTTATATGTATGTACAAATACACTTGTCATACATTCATTTTTCAAAATCAGATTATATCATTTCCTTAACGTTCTGTGTGGCGCTCAAGGTGCCACATTTCCTCGAGAAGCACACTTTACTGAGGCTGAAAACGCCGCGCATGCGCGAAAAAAGGTGACCCGTCTGGAATCACTGCACTGCACTGCACCGACTAACGTGGACTAACGCTCACTGACGCGGACAGAGAATTGAATTATAAGTTTTAAAAATTAAACAATGCCGCTGTGTATTGTAAAAATCGTATGAGACATCGTCCGATTTTGGGAGAAAGACAAGTAAACAATATTAATAACTTCTCATATCATCGGTAAGAAAAATATTCTATTTGTGTACATAAAAATTATATTGTATTATTAAAATGAGACAAATAATATAAAGTTACACACTGAATTAATTTTGTAATAGGTTTCCAAAGGATGAAAAGCTAAAATCGTTTTGGGCAGATATAATGCAGCTAGATGTAGAGTTGATTCCAAATGGAGCAAGAATCTGTTCCGCACATTTTACGGAAAATGACTTCAAGATTGTACATGGTAGAAGGATACTTGTACCAAATGCACTACCACATATAGGTATGAAATAATGTTACTATTATCAGGATTAGAGTAAATACATTAGATTCCCATATAAAACGGGGGATACATTCTGTGTTAAGGGAGATTTATACAGGCCAACGAGCTGTACATATGCTGTGATTTTCATGTATGTCTTAATGAATAGTCAGATATAATATGTGTTTCGATGGTGTATCTGTTTTGCTCGGCTCATCCACAGCTCAACTTGTGCATTGCTTTATACGGTACCTTTTGTATATTTGTTTACGTGCAATTGAGGATACTCAAAATGATATAATTATGCCGTCAACTTCTGCATCGGATACATCTAAAGTAGATAGAGCAACATCTCCCATCCCTGGATGCAGTGACTGTAAGAAATATTTCATTCTATTTAATATAATATATCTAATAATTTTCTACAAAATTAATATTTCTTATGCATTTTTTTTTAATGCTTTTCAGTTGTGGATCAGTCTACAAGTATGTCACCGAAGAAAGAGGAAAACTCTTTGAAAAAAGAATACCTTCAAAAATAACTGCAAGACACAAGAAATTTTATATAAGGGGGCCGTCTCCTAGCAGATGACGGTCGCGCGTGAACACTCACACACCGCTAGAGTACACTCACACACCGCTAGACCACGTATACGTACGCGAGAATTGCTAGGATCAGGGAAATGGGTTCTGATTTCTCGATAATGCAAAGACGGGGGTTTTTATTAGTCAAAATCGCTAGATAAAAGATCAATCTAGCGCGCTGTTTGCTTCAAAAGTCGTTCTTTTACGTTTCCGAGCAATGATTTTGCAATATTCGGCTGCATGTTGCCCGTCAGATGGCGCTACAGTCACGCCGGCGTACTAGCCTCTCCGACGGGCAACATGCAGCCGAATATTGCAAAATCATTGCTCGGAAACGTAAAAGAACGACTTTTGAAGCAAACAGCGCGCTAGATTGATCTTTTATCTAGCGATTTTGACTAATAAAAACCCCCGTCTTTGCATTATCGAGAAATCAGAACCCATTTCCCTGATCCTAGCAATTCTCGCGTACGTATACGTGGTCTAGCGGTGTGTGAACCCAAGTAGCCACGTACCTCCATAAAACGTACGATTCAGGGTCAGTTCACGTCCAAACGTCCTGCGTCCATTCAGTACTTCCCATGGACGTACCTAGGAATTAAATTTTGGACCCTTTATGAATGGCAGTTTCTTAGGTCTTACCAACGGTCCCTAGGCCGAACCCAGCGGGACCAAAACTAGTAACTTCAACAGCGCCACTCGAGGTGAACTACGAAGACAGAGAGCAGATTTGTTTCTCGCAGGAAAGACACTGACAGAGAATATGAAACAGCTTGATTTTTTCGATCTCGAACACCCCGCAGCAGTGCTTCGATTGAGCCAACCTTTTTGATACGATGGATGGCCGCTAGAGGCGCTGCGCGGAAAAACAGTAACGTATCTACTATTGGGTAGATGAAATGGGGTTCCCTGAGCACCCCGCAGAATTTTAAAAAATTTATATGATTTGATTCTGAAAAATGAATGTATAACAAGTGTATTTGTGTATATTTTGTAACTCGTAGGACACGTCCTGGAGTCTTTTTGTCCGGTAAGATTATTTCGATACATTCCCGCCAATATAACTGCCTCAGGGCTCTGGCCGCTCTGCTACCCAATAGTAGATACGTTACTGTTTTTCCGCGCAGCGCCTCTAGCGGCCATCCATCGTATCAAAAAGGTTGGCTCAATCGAAGCACTGCTGCGGGGTGTTCGAGGTACCCCATCTGACGCCATCTCATCAACTACTGAAGCTGAAATCGCCGCCATTGCGCGATCAAAAAATGAAGGTACTATTCAGTACTATTTACACGGCGCGCAGAATATCGACAAAGTAGACGATGAATCCTGGAAATCCAAGATGAGGAGTGTCCTCGTCTGTAACGAGTTGTGACCATACGCAAGCGGCCATACGCATAGCTGTACATCTCGTTCTCTTACTGTAATTAGTATATCTTTTATCATAAAAACATATTTTATTTGCAGTCACTGCCAACAGCCAGGAATTGCTGCCCTCCCCGAAGAGATGCAGAGTATATAAAACACCGCAGCAGGAAGAGGAGCAAAGAAGTTGCAGCAAGATTGGTACGTAGATACAAAAAAGAATTGCTCTACATATTGAACATTAATTTATTACATTCATAGCTGTACATCTCATTCCCTTACTGTAATCAGTATATCTTTTTCCTTAAAAATATATTTTATTTCTAGTTACTGCTACCAGTCAGGAATTGACGCCTTCTACCCCACAACAAACAGAGTGCATGAAAGAAGACAGCAAACGGAAGAGGAGCCAAGAAGATCCTGCCCGATTGGTATGTAAATACAAAAGCAAGCATCTTACGATATAGAACATCAAATGTTACATTCATATAGCTGTACATCTCGTCCTCTTACTGTAATTAGTATATCTTTTATCATAAAAACATATTTTATTTGCAGTCACTGCCAACAGCCAGGAATTGCTGCCCTCCCCGAAGAGATGCAGAGTATATAAAACACCGCAGCAGGAAGAGGAGCAAAGAAGTTGCAGCAAGATTGGTACGTAGATACAAAAAAGAATCACTCTACATATTGAACATTAATTTATTACATTCATAGCTGTACATCTCATCCTATTACTGTAATTAGTATATCTTTTATCATAAAAACATATTTAATTTCTAGTTACTGCCTCCAGCGGGGATTTGCTGACTCTAAACAGACCCAGAGAGTTTGAAAGAAGACAGCAGGAAGCGGAGCCAAGAAGTTGCAGCAGTCAGAAATAAGAAGCAAATGTAGTTAAAATCTTGTTATGTTCGTAAATGTCCGTATAATCTTGTAAAATCTTGTTTGTTACATATACCAAATGCAAAAAAAATCATAAAATAAATGAAATTTTAAATAAATGTTGTTCCTTCTTTAAACGTTCATAAAATGGCCGAATGTCCGGAGAACGGTACTTTCGAACAGTCTAAAAACCGCTTCTAGGAATTTCCAGAGAACGGTACTTTCGAACAGTCTAGGTACGTCGCCACCGTACGTTCTTAGGATAGACTACTTCGTAACATGACCATTCAGAGGCTGTTGACTAGGATGTTTCTAGCCCCTTACTAGGATATTCTGGACGTTTTCCGTACGTCCCGAACGTCCGAAGCAGACCTCCCATGGACGTACATAGGATAGTCCTGTGCTCATTGGGAATGTACTCTAGCGGTGTGTGAGTGTTCACGCTCGACCGTCATCTGCTAGGAGACGGCCCCCTTAAGAAAGATAAAAGATCTGCAGCAAAGCCTTCGACGAAAGAAATCAAAAATTTGCTCTTTGAAGGGAATCCTGGACTCATTGAGGGACAAGCATATGTTAGCGACTGAAGAATTGCAAATGTTAGAAGATATATAGTAGCGGACAAAAGTTTAAGACCGCTCTAAAGAAGACGATAACTTTTTTAATATTGTACTATACGATTTGAACTTTTCTGGTTAAGCTAGAGCAATTAGTTTACTAAAGGATGTGAAAAGAAATTTTGAAAGACTTTGAAAGACAGTTATGGAAGAATAGGGGTATAAGTGTCAACAAACATTATAGACATAATGTAATATATTAAATAATAAAATTGACAAAACCCAATTTTGTTATGAAAATTATTAATAATACATCTTAATCCCTTTTATGCAATAGATATTAACAATTGTACAATTTAATATTTAAGTAATTGGATTAGCATTTTATGACATTTTTGATATTTCATTATAAAACTAACCGATATATACTTATACAGGGTGTCCCAAAATTCGTGAAAATCCCGAAAGGGGGTGGTTCCTGAGACCATTCTAAGAGACATTTTCCTTTGCACCAATGTCAACTGCGGCTTTGTTTAGGAGTTATTAACGAAAAACACGGACCAATCAGAGCGCGCCCTGGCCCGGCGCGCCACGCCGCGCCGGCAAGCAAGTGTCGGTGGTACGCCGCGACATCGCAACGAACAAGAGTTTCTCGATAATGTGAACCCTCTCCGATTTTGATGAGCTTTGGATATGTTGTCAAGACCATGATTCTGAATAACATTTCTCTTTAGACTTTTTGGCGATCGGCTTTAGTTTACGAGATAAGTAACTTGTAATTGTAAATCGATCGATGTACTATCTGAACTATCTCCTCTCCGATTTCGATGCGCTTTGGATACGTTGTCAAGACCATGATTCTGAACAACATTTCTCTTTAGACTTTTTGGCAATCGGCTTTAGTTTACGAGATAATCGTAAAAAAAGAGAAGAAGCAGAAACTGATTGAATTAAAAACTCACGTATTCAGCCGTAAATCCATTTGCTGCTTCGAAATGTGTATCACTGGGTCACTCGGTGACGAACTGCACAGATGTCTTCAGGTACACGGCAGTACCGAAAGCCAAGGGACGTACGGCCAGGTCGACGAACTGCACAGCCGGTGGTAGAAGGCCTAAGGGATGCGCGGTCAAGTCGACGATCCAGAATTTAACTTTCACTTTCGAATCGATAAATAATTCGTATGTTTATTTTACACAGATGCCTTGAAATTTTTCCACACTCACAATCACTGTTCACATTTGTCAACACATAGTTATGCACTAATAATAATTGCCATATCCCTTGTACTGCTGCACAAATCACAACAATCAGGTAATGCAATCACTAGACTGCGGATTTCATGCATTTGTAGCAAATATGAGTAGGTGCATTTTAATACAGTAGAGAGATTAAAATAATTTCAAAGCACCATAGTATTATTTTCAACTTCTTAAAATGATCACAGTAAGAATCAAATATCTGTCTGGCTCCCCTGTCCCTTGTAATAGCGGCAGCCAACATTCATTTTGCATAAAGATTCGCAGTCTAGTGATTAGTTTAAATATCACTATCAAAAACAAAGCTAATAGCAACCGTTAGCTTTGAATTGACAAGTCTTTGGAGATGTTCTCTCTACCGCGGCTCGAACGACACTGATTTTCCTCAAGATTTTTCTAAAGAATTTAGGAAGGGCATTTAGAGTGTCGAAATTCGAAATGCACGCTGTAGCACGAGAACGACGGGACGGTTAGACGAAAAACAGAATGCGAGGAGGACCGCTGTAAGCTTTGTGGCAAACACATGTTTAGTTTTTCCTGCAGGTTGGTACGTAGAGTCGATGGGTAACTGTTCGAAAACGTCATCCGTCCTTTTACCCAGCAAGGGGTAAAAATGTCAGGTCAGCGTAGCATCCCTATTGTCCTATACCTTCCTTAAGAAACTTTCTAAAAGAAGGACAGACGACGTTTTCGAACGGTTACCCATCGACTCTGCGTACCAACCTGCAGGAAAACCTAAACATGTGATTGCCATAAGTCTTAAAGCGGTCCTTCTCGTATCCTGTTTTTCGTCCAACCGTCCCGTCGTTCTCGTGCTACAGCGTGCATTTCGAATTTCGACACTCTAAATGCCCTTCCTAAATTCTTTAGAAAAATCTTGCGGAAAATCAGTGTCGTTCGAGCCGCGGTAGAGAGAACATCTCCAAAGACTTGTAAATTCAAAGCTAACGGTTGCTATGTATTAGCTGGTTTTTTGACTGTGATATTTAAACTAATCACTAGACTGCGAATCTTTATGCAAAATGAATGTTGGCTGCCGCTATTACAAGGGACAGGAGCCAGACAGATATTTGATTCTTACTGTGATCATTTTAAGAATTTGAAAATAATACATTGGTGTTTTGAAATTATTTTAATCTCTCTACTGTATTAAAATGCACCTACTCATGTTTGCTACAAATGCATGAAATCCGCAGTCTAGTGATTGCATTACCTGATTGTTGTGATTTGTGCAGCAGTACAAGGGATATGGCAATTATTATTAGTGCATAACTATGTGTTGACAAATGTGAACAGTGATTGTGAGTGTGGAAAAATTTCAAGGCATCTGTGTAAAATAAACATACGAATTATTTATCGATTCGAAAGTGAAAGTTAAATTCTGGATCGTCGACTTGACCGCGCATCCCTTAGGCCTTCTACCACCGGCTGTGCAGTTCGTCGACCTGGCCGTACGTCCCTTGGCTTTCGGTACTGCCGTGTACCTGAAGACATCTGTGCAGTTCGTCACCGAGTGACCCAGTGACACACATTTCGAAGCAGCAAATGGATTTACGGCTGAATACGTGAGTTTTTAATTCAATCAGTTTCTGCTTCTTCTCTTTTTTTACGATTATCTCGTAAACTAAAGCCGATCGCCAAAAAGTCTAAAGAGAAATGTTATTCAGAATCATGGTCTGGACAACGTATCCAAAGCTCATCGAAATCGGAGAGGATTCACATTATCGAGAAACTCTTGTTCGTTGCGATGTCACGGCGTACCACCGACACTCGCTTGCCGGCGCGGCGCGGCGCGGCGGGCCAGGACGCGCTCTGATTGGTCCGTGTTTTTCGTTAATAACTCCTAAACAAAGCCGCAGTTGACATTGGTGCAAAGGAAAATGTCTCTTAGAATGGTCTCAGGGACCACCCCCTTTCGGGATTTTCACGAATTTTGGGACACCCTGTATAGTGATCAGTTATATACTGTTGCACATTCGTTAAATCACATTTTTAAGTGCAGAAAAGTAAAAGATAATATCCTAGTTATTCCTATTTCTAAATAACAATGTTTTATGTATTTGTAAAATTAAATACCAAACAGATAAGATTTTTCATATCTATAGATTCTAACTTTTGACCGTTTAATTTTCATATGCATTTATAAATAAAACACTTTGTTTCTTTATTTTATTGAAAATATTCAATCGTAATTTATAATTGTTAACAAACTAAAAGTCTCATCTTCAAATTTCGCGCATATATGCTAGAACCAATCACTAGTTGGGCACCAGAGTACCACGTGACCGTGCTCCCCGCTCCCTGGGAGTGGCTTCACTCCCCTCGCCTAAAGTAACACTTTATCAGAGAGTATATGAGAGCAGTGATGCCAGAGCTGTGGTACTAAACCATACCCCCACCATAGCCTACTATTGCCCCTACGTTGTTTTCCAACGCGCCCGCGCGCTACACTCACCAGCGTATCACTCTACTGTATTCGTAGAGGTACGCTGGCGAGTGTAGCGCGCGGGCGCGTTGGAACACGACGGAGGGGCAATAGTAGGCTATGGTGGGGGTATGGTGTAGTACCACAGTACCACAGCTCTGGCATCACTGTATGAGAGTGCTCACGCCCGGGTTTTGGCCGTGCCTGTTTTGTCTCCACACAGGGTATCGCCACTCAATGTATTTTTCTGTTAGCACGGAAATCGAACGCCATCTGAATTTCGTGTTACATAACTAACGGGTAAACGCGGGAATTTTAAATCCATACTACCCATTCCTTGCTAATTTATAATTTTTATTTGAAAATAAACCAAATTAAAACATTTTAATACATTTTAAATTCAGTATATTGAATATTGTAACACTTACAAAAAGTATATGTACAATTTTCTACTTATTAATAAATTCAAACCATATTATCAAGCGCGATAACACTGTTTCATTACAAATATTGCAAATTAAACATTATTTACAAACTTTTTCACAATGAGAATACATCAAATGCATATCACAGCAATTAACAATGAACTGGCTCAATAAAAAGCAAAACAATGTATAACACACATCCACACATATCGTATATCTCGTAACACACATCGAGATCGTACAACACACATCGCAACTCGCAGAACATACATCGAGATCGTATAACACGAGATATAAGATGTGTGTTACGAGATGTACGATGTGTGTGATGTGTGTTACGATATATACGATGTGTGTTACGAGATATAAGATGTGCGTGGATGCGTAACACACATCGTATATATCGTAACACACATCGAGATCGTGTAACACACATCACCCACATCATATATCTCGTAACACACATCGTATATCTCGTAACACACATCGTACATCTCGTAACACACATCGTACATCTTGTAACACACATCTTATATCTCGTAACACACATCAACATCGTATAACATACATCGCATATCGCAGAACATACATCGAGATCATACAACATACATCGCATATCGCAGAACATACATCGAGATCATACAACACACATCGCATATCGCATAACATATCGCATATCGCAGAACGCGAGGGTCATCTGTCCTTCCTTTGCGCAATCAACGATCGGCTCAGTGGCTAGACTACGACGAAGATTCAAAACACTTACCAAAGCCACAGTTGCACCAAAAGAAGGTCATGGTGATAGTTTGGTAGTCTGTGGCCGGTTTGATTCACCACAGCTTCCTGAATCCTGGTGAAACCATTACAGCTGAAAAGTACCACCACCAAATCGACGAAATGCACAAGAAACTCCAAGGTTTGTGTCCAGCACTGGTCAGCAGAAATGGTCCTATCCTTCTCCACGACAACGCCCGGCCGACCCTTCAAAAGTTGAACGAATTAGGCTACGAAACTATCTCATCCACCATACTCACCAGATCTCTCGCCCACCGATTACCACTTTTTTAAGCATCTCGACAACTTCTTGCGTGAGAAATGCTTCAAATCCCAGAGAGATGCTGAAACGGCATTCAACGAGTTTGTCACCTCCAGGCTCCAGAATTTTAATCGACCGGAATAATAAGATTCTCCAACCTAATACATTGAAACCGTATATTTTTGTTTACAACTGTTTACAACGTGCACCAAAATACTGGCATCAATTCCATCTGGCGGACTGTTTGAGAATTACTCCTGCAAGTAGTGACATCTTTATTTCGTGTTACAGTACTAAATTCGTGCTAACAGTTCTCCTATTAGAGTGGCGATACCCTGTCTCCACATCATGTTTAGCCTGAAACAGCTCCTACATCATCTTTAGCATGGAACAGAACCTACATCATCTTTAGCAAGAAACAGAACCCACTTTACTGTTAGCACATCCACAGACTTAAGATATGTACAGACTGTGCATGCTATTGTTCTGTCACGCCGGATTTGCTGGGGCCAAAGCGGCCCCAATACCACTTCGGTGTCGCGCCCAATGTTACCGATAGCAACGTATTAGCAAGTACCGGATATTCTGTATACCCAATTTCTACTACGGATACTTAATATGATTTGAAGATTACAAATGTATATGGCGCGTGTATTTGAATGGTAAAAATTATGTAGTAGGATAATTATGAAGTACTACATACAAGTAATGTAAAGTAATAGATTCATGAGCATTAATATCTTTGCGTACATTTATATGATTGTTAAGAATGTGATCCCGTTTCTGTTAATTACAAAATTACAATAAAATTTGATATATGCAATAATATCTGATAATTCTACGCAGTTATTCAATATAGTTATGCAAGTTTGTTTCTTGCATTGTTAAGTTTTTTAACAAACTTCCACAAGTTTATGGTGTTTACTTTGATTATTTCTGCATACCTTCACATGTATAAATTTTATTTGATTTACAACATTTTTAAACATTATATATTTAGCCGGTTTCGATTTTTTTAGAAATGACATGCCTTCATGGTTCCGAATTTTTATATCCGGCCCGATTGAGCTACATTTTTTTTGTTGTATTCGGAAAGGATTGAGCTATTATAAAATAATTTTTTTAGCCTCGATAATTATAATCAACTTTACAATGTCGAAAAATTTAAATACTTTCTTTTTTTACGTTTTTTAGATGAGGGGCCAGAGTGATTTAAATTTTGAAAAAAATATGGTAAAAATATATTCCTTGAAGTTTCCCCTTCAAAAAGAGCACTTGGAAACGATGGCGATTCGAAAATTGGTGTTACAATGAGCTGGGAAAGTACGCGGTGTACCCCCGTTTCAGGTAGAGGCGAGTCGAGCGCACCGCTATTATGGTCCGTTGTCTATACCGCAGGCCTCGAGAAAATACCAGCAGACTGTTTACGACTAAATGATCCTATTTATACCTCGAGAACGATATTAGTGACCAGTCTTGGCCAACGACACCTTTTTAATGAAGAGGTAAAAACCTTGAAACCCTCATCGGTTTGAATGGAATGAAATCATACATCTTGTTGGATTATCTATAGCGACAATATTGCATTAGTAAAAGTACCCTTCCTAAGCAAACGAGCTGACACTAGTCGTTCATTTTGGTTGCTTTTTAAAGTTTTAAGTTTATTTTATCTCCAATCTTTTTTCTGAAACTTATACATGTGGAAAAAATAAAAACGATTGCATACTTTTCTGACGGGGCGCAACTGCGCAATATAAAAACAAAAAAATTTATGTGAAACTGCTATGTGAAACTTGTTTGTGCGATAATAATAGCACTGGTTTTAGTGTAATGAAATAATTTTTGTTATATTTTTTTCCCCACACAATGATTCTATCCATACTTCTTACCATAAACCCTCCTTATCCGTTCCAAATGGACGAAAACCATCTTCTCGTGGTTTCCATCGAGCATCGACACCATTTTTGTAAAACATATACAATTCGTACAAAAACTAATATCTATAAATGAAGTCATGATTAAAAAGGTGTCGTTGGCCAATAGTGATTATTAATATTGTCCTCAAGGTATACATAGAGTCATTTAGCCGTATACGGTCTGCTGGTATTGTCTCGAGACCAGCGGTATAGACATTCGTTATCTTTTTAATCATGACTTCATTTATAGAATCTGACAAGAGTTAGAAAATGCAGCAAATACACTTGCTATTACATACGAATCACCTGACGCGTCTGACCATGTTTAACCAATTCTACCTTCTGCATATACTAAAGCACGCGAACCTGGCTCTCGAAAACGAACTGTCAAACGAAAAATTTTATAAGAAAAGATTAAACCGACTTCGAAAAAACGCACTAAAAAGTATAATTTTTTTTTATAAAATTTTTTTTATTTCACACTTTTTATCTCTGTCAGCCGTCACATTTCAAATCGTAATTTATAAATATCTGAAAGCCGCAATTTTCTACAAGTTTAACGAATTTTTTCAAGATTAAAAATGTTCGTACCATAATCTCTCTGTTTTCCCATATTCTGCAATGTTTCAGCATTAATTAAAAAAAACATCGCTCTGTCTCATCTCTATCGAAAGTTCTTTGATTTTTACACAGATTTCATCAAAATTTCCCACCGTACGCGTCGCGTCGTTGGTGGATATTTTACCTGAATTCGGACTCGCGCTTAATCCTCCGCACGGAACGTTTTACGATGGAAGGTTTTACGACGGTTCCATTTGTTTGTGTATACTTGACTGTAATGTAGGTTTCGGTAGTATATCGGTTTCATTAGGATGTCGGTTTTACCCCGAAAAGCTTGTCAAGAAAGAATCCTGGAAGGGTGGGAGTTTTTCGAAGGATCAGTCTTGTCGGGACAAGGATCAGAGAAGGGCAGCTTAGTCTGAGTATTCGTGTCATCAAGTCATCGTGTATTTTAACTTTTCGAGTGCTGTGCCGGAGTAGATAGAAATATGGATCAGCTGATAAGTAAAACCGGTGACTGTAGGTCACATCTTAGGAGATGTGTTTATAAAAACTGCAGCGTTACGAATAGGAATGCTACAAGTGATACATCATTCCATGTATTTCCTGTAAAGGACCAAGAACGCTGTATCACATGGCTTGTGAATTGCGGCTTAGATGACTGGGTAGAGGAAAATGAATCATTTTTAAAAAACAAATACTGTTTCGACTTCGACCGACGGTCGGAAAGCCTGAGTGCCGGGATCGCCCAGGTTTGGACGCGCGAGGAAAGGTAACGGTCACGACACAAGGATTAAAAGAAGACTCGCGGTGGACGATGCGATGGAGATCAATGACGAACGTTGATTTATTGATATGACGAAAGAAGTGGAGCGCGCACGGCTCTGACACGCGTGAATTCCAGAAAGCAGGTGTTACAAAGAGTTTGGGAACCAGAGTGTTTCTGTGCGCGATGAAACCAGAGAGAGTGTCTCTCCGCTTCGCCGAGGGGGTTCCCGAATAGGCCCAAGTCGACGAACGCGGTGGTCCGCGATTGGCGGATCGATCGCAGAGTCGATTGTTTCGGGATTCGAATCGAGGTAGTTTACGGGTCACGACGGCGAGCCGTTGAGAACGCGGTGTCGAAAATAATAACACACGGCGTGTGTTCTTGAAATAGGTAGAAAAACCCAGGGGTCTCAATCGACCGGTAAACTTCTCGATTTGAATCCCGAACATACTGCCCGCCTCGAAATATCAATTTCGAAACGCTGCGGAGACGCACGCAAGTGGCCACGCATGGCCGAACGATGTTAAACGAAATAGGGACAGCGCTTTACAATGCCCGAGCGCCTGTCCCCATGAGCGCGATGGGCTGCCCGCCGTGACGTCTCGAGGGCGGGGGTGGGCGGTGCATGTGAGCGTAACGGCGCAGCGTGTAGAGCGCGAGAGCATCGGCGCGAGAACGAAAGCGCGAGAGCGGAGGAATGAGAGCGGAGGCGCGAGGTCGCGAGAGTGCTAGAGCGCGAAAGCGTAGGCGCGAGAGCGCGAGAGCGTAGGCGCGTGAGCGCGAGAGCACGAGAGCGGAGGCGCGAACGCATGCGCGAGAGCACGAGAGTGCGAGATCGGAGGAGCGGACGGGTGCTCGAGGGCACATGAGTGCGAGAGTGGAGGCGCGAGCGGATGCGCAAGAGTACGAGCGTTTGAGAGCGGAGGCGCGAGCGGATGCGCAACTGCACGAGAGCGGAGACGCGAACGCATGCGCGAGAGCACAAGAATGCGAGAGCGGAGGCGCGAGCGGATGCGCGAGAACACGAAGGTACAAGATCGGAGGTGCGAAGGCACGACAGTGTGAGAGCGGAGGCGCGAACGTATGCGCAAGAGCACGTGAATGCGAGAGCGGAGGCGCGAGCGGATGCGCAAGTGCACGAGAGTGCGAGAGCGGAGACGCGATCGGATGCGCGCGAGCACGAGATTGCGAAGGCGGAGGCGCGATCGGATGCGCAAGAACACAAGAGTGCGAGAGCGGAGGCGCGATCGGATGCGCGCGAGCACGAGAGTACAAGATCGGAGGCGCGAGAGGATGCGCGAGAGCACGAGGGTGCCCGAGCAGAGGCGCGAGCGGATGCGCGGGTGCACGAGAGTACGAGAGCGGAGGCGCGAGCGGATGCGCGGGTGCACGAGAGTGCGAAGGCGAAGGCGCGAGCTGATGCGCAAGAGCACGAGATTGCGAAAGCGGAGGCGCGAACGGATGCGCGGGTGCACGAAAGTGCGAGAGCGGAGGCGCGAACGTATGCGCGAGAACACTAGAGTGCGAGAGCGGTTCGTTGAGAGAGGACGTGGGGTAACGTACGCGTGATACGTCCTGAAACGATTCCCACGCATCGTATCGGTCCTCGGATTCGGGGAGGTCCAAGCGGGGAAATTCGGCCGGCACCGGCGGAAGCGATTGTCCGTCGCGACGGTCTGAGACGGGACTTACGGGGACGCTGGTCACGTCGTCGAGCTGAGACGTCAAAAAGGCCAGAGTCTCCAGGTAGGTTTCCTCCGGCTCCTCGAATTGGTCATCGGAGAAGTACGGGATCGTCGCTCGGGCTTCTCGTGGGATGATTGAGTAGAGTTCCGTGTTCACGGTGTCGAAATTCCGCCATAGATTCCGCAGGTGGGCGATTCTGATTCGCAGCGTCCGTTCGGTCCAGTGCTCCTTCCCCAGCTTCCGCAGATTGGGAAGACTGCGGTCGATGGCGCGTTTCGTTTCAAGTTGAGCCACGATGGAATCCGCCATGGTCGCAAAACTCTCCGTTGGTGTGGCACCGTACACTTTCTCGCGATCCGGCTCGAAGGACCAATGTTTCGACTTCGACCGACGGTCGGAAAGCCTGAGTGCCGGGATCGCCCAAGTTTGGACGCGCGAGGAAAGGTAACGGTCACGACACAAGGATTAAAAGAAGACTCGCGGTGGACGATGTGATGGAGATCAATGACGAACGTTGATTTATTGATATGACGAAAGAAGTGGAGCGCGCACGGCTCTGACACGCGTGAATTCCAGAAAGCAGGTGTTACAAAGAGTTTGGGAACCAGAGTGTTTCTGTGCGCGATGAAACCAGAGAGAGTGTCTCTCCGCTTCGCCGAGGGGGTTCCCGAATAGGCCCAAGTCGACGAACGCGGTGGTCCGCGATTGGCGGATCGATCGCAGAGTCGATTGTTTCGGGATTCGAATCGAGGTAGTTTACGGGTCACGACGGCGAGCCGTTGAGAACGCGGTGTTGAAAATAATAACACACGGCGTGTGTTCTTGAAATAGGTAGAAAAACCCAGGGGTCTCAATCGACCGGTAAACTTCTCGATTTGAATCCCGAACAAATACGTATGTAGTAAACATTTTAATACAAATTGTATGTATGCTTCCGGTCGGCTTATGAAGACCGCTATTCCAAATTTATATGATACTTGTGATAGTGATGATGCTTCGGGAGGCATCTCTTGCCATAGTACTACAATTGACATTGAATTATTATTAAAAGAACAGGCATGTTTGAAAGAACAGTTGTTGAGTGCCGAAAAGAGGATACAAATGTCGAATATTCGCTGTGAGAATCTTCGCTCGCGATATCGAGTAAAGTGTAAAGCACTTAAACGAGCAGAGAAAAAACTTTCTTTAGGTGATATCAGTGATTCCTGCTTGAAGAAAGCTGTCGAGAAACGCGTCCCGAAGAAGGTTTTGCCTTTCATTTTAATGCAAATTTTTCGACAAAAGCGTATGTATAAAGCTGAGGAGAAGGAGCTTGCATTATCAATGCATTACACTTCGCCAAATTTATATAGAAAAATGCGATTGAATTTCGGCTTTTTCCTTCCAAATAGGACCACCACTTTTAGGTGGTTTTCTCGCATAAATATTTGGCCTGGGATAAGCCAGGAATTATGTAATAGTTTTGCTTTGAAAGTATCAAATATGGAAATTAGAGATAGAAATTGTGTTCTTTCATTTGATGAAATGTCAATTCAAAAATGCTTCGATTTCCATAATACGAAACAAGTCATTGAAGGTTTCGAAGATTTAGGTATTCATGGCCGATCATCAGCCGTGGGTACACATGTACTTATATTCATGGTTAGGGGATTGATCCGGAATTGGAAACAACCGTTCGCGTTTTTCGTTTCGGGGGGTGTAACGAAAAAAGGGAAATTGTCGCCAATATTGGATGATATTTTAGATGCTTTACATGCAATTGGTTTAAGAGTTAGAGCGATTGTTTCTGATCAAGGAACAAATTTCCAGAGCATGTCCGAAGAAAGAGTATCGGCAAAAGTACCCTATTTTGTTAGAAATGGCCACAAAATTTTTTATATTTATGATTACTTGCATTTATTTAAAAGCATCAGGAATAATTTATTAAAGTATGATTTTTCAATTAATGGCTCTCGCGTTTCCTGGAGCGATGTCGTTTCGTTGTGGAACCTTGAGAATTCTAAATTAACTAGAGCTGCTTATCGTTTGACGGAAAAACATGTAAGGCCAAATACATTTGATCGTATGAAGTGTAAGCTAGCTCTACAAGTTTTTAGTAAACGCGTTTCTTCGGCTATGCTCACAGCACATACAATTGGTGCTGTGAATTCGAGTACCATGCAAGACACGGCAATCTTTTTGGAAACACTTAATGACTTGTTCGACAATTTAAACAGTAAAGTTTTACGTGACCCAAATCCAAACAAGCGTGCCTTGTCTGCTTCTACAGATTACATTGTACGTAATCTGGAGAAGCAGCTATACATGCTATAGAAAATTGGAAAGTTATTACTCCAAACGGTTATAAAGCACCACCTTGTTTTGTGGGGTTATATCAATCTGTAGGTGGTACCGTGCAATTGTGGCGTGATTTAGAAAACGAGGGCATCCCGTTCTTATTAACGTCCCGTTTAAATTCAGATATAATAGAGACATTTATTTCTATTATGAGAATGCATTGTGGCACCTACAATCGAAATCCTTCTGTAAAAACAGTACGTCAATCTTTTAGCAAAAATTGTTATATGAATCTAAATTATAGTTCGCCATACGCGAATAACGAATGCGATGATGACGTAGTGCTTTTGCAGGAGGCAGTTGTCTTAGCCGAACATGAGCAAGCCTCCGCAGTAAATGACGCAATAGTAGCATTAGAAGACGAGAGGGGTGAAGAACATACAGATGTCACAATCAGTGGATCTGTAAGTTCTTCATCCTTTTGTACATTAGAAAATTGTGCAATAGAGTATTTCGCCGGATACGTTGCGAAGAAATGTACAGAGGTAAGTAAATGTCCCGCGTGTTTAGATTTTTTTGTAGATTCTAGTAATCATTTGACTCGTAATGAACAGTTATTAATCTCTTTTCGTTCATATTTGTTGGACGAAAATATTCACTTTGGGAACTTAGTAGTTCCTACAGGTGAATTTTCTAAATTATTTAATATAATCAATACAACATTTGATAAATACTACCCCCGCATACGATGTGAAACACAGATTCTAGACAAATTATTTAGGGTAATTGTTACAACAGTCGAGCACAATTATCCGAGTTGGTTTGTCGATAATGATTATGCTGAGCACCGCAAGGCGATGGTGTTCTTTTTTATGAAAGTTAGAATTCATAAAGACACGCAGTGGATGGGACAAAAAGTACGTTGCCAGTCCAATCAAAGATCTGTGGCTCGACTGCAGATTTTGAAAGGATTGTAATTTTTAGTTTTTTTTCTTCGTATCGTATGTCTGGCATTTACTCGCGTAAATATTTATTATTTCCGTATTTTATTTATGTGAGTTACTAAATTAAATTATTTTTATATATGCATAAAAAAATACGTATCAAAAAATTTTTTTTTAATTATTTTTATATATGTATTATTTTATTTTATATTATATACAGAGAGGGTGTCCCACGCAACTGGAACAGGCTGTACCTTCTAAACGGTCGGTGATAGAGGGAAATGTTATAAGAAAAAGTTGAATGGCATCAGACGGTGCATACTACGCAACTAATTTTATGCACTTTTGTGATAACCAATCCTACATACTTATGCCCTAAACTTATTCGTTAGGAAGTTCTCTGATTTATACAATAACGTAGGTATGTATGTACTCTGGAACACTTGCCGAGACGAGAAATAATTCAGTGAACTTTTAGCTTCGATAACTTCTTAACGAAGAAGTTTAGGGCATAAGTATGTTAGTATTTTTATGTGGAGCACAACAACCTGCATCGATTAGTTCAGTCAAAAATGTAGGTTTCCATTTTAAAAAAAGTGCACTTGCATTTTTCTGATGCACCGATGCACAAAAGTGCATAAAATTAGTTGCGTAGTATGCACCGTCTGATGCCATTCAGCTTTTTCTTATAACATTTCCCTCTATCCCCGACCGTTTAGGAGGTACAGCCTGTTCCAGTTGCGTGGGACACCCTGTATATATTATATGTTATATTTTATATATTATATATTATTTTATATATATTTTATGCTTGTGAGTTTATTCAATATCAACTTCTAGGGTATGGGTTTATATTGAAAAAACTCCGGGGTAGAAAAGTCCTCTTTCATGCCTTCACGTGGCTTACCCTGTTAGCACTGCTAATTCGAATATTTGTTACATACATCAGTTTAGTCACTAAGGATTGTGAACATCGAATCGTTTTTTTGTAAAACTATTAAAGTTATACAAATACTTAGAAGAAGCAATGTTGTAACAATGAACTATGCAGATCCGAATGGAATAATAAGCGTTAACATTTAGTTTACTCACATTGAGCACATTGAGAACGGGCGCCACGATATGTTGTCAAACATGTGAATTTTCTAACAAAAAAAAGTTGTTATTTAATTATTATTTCGTTATATAAAGAGTGTTCATTATTATACCAAGTTTTCACATTTTTCTTCATCTTATAATGTTTAAATATGAAATACAATAATGTTCAATAAGGACTTCTTAAGTGTGTGTGTAATATCTGTGGTTGTCAGGAAGAACGCCGCATGACACAAACTTTCACTTTCGAGATATATATTAGCCGTTTAATTGTATTATTTTTTCGAGCCATTCGAATTTGCTTTTCATGACTTTTCTCTGGTAAATACGTCAATCCTACGAAGCTCAATGAATGCATAAACTCAAATTTTTGAAATTGTGACATGCGGCGCTTTTCCTCGCAACCAGCTTCTTTCCTCTAACTTTTCCTCTTAAATAGCTTGTATACACCTACAATTGCATCCGTTCAGAAAGGAAAGCGCGTCATTTTTAATATACAAATATCAGCCTACACATGCCGTGCATGATTGATTACACTTTTCTTAATACTTCCGTATCGGAAAATAATACCTTTCGTATGCAAATTTAAATTAATTAGTTTGATACGTTAACATTTGTTACCAATATGAACAAAACATAATTTTTAAAGCTATACTTTTGTTCTGCAGATTACTTAAGTGAACGTCGTACATATATAATTAGGTTTACGTGAATGCATTAAACAATCTACGAATTAAAAATATCAAAACATTAAAAAATTTTATATTTACATAAACAATTAAAAACATTAAAAAGATTTTTTAACAAGTCAACGAATATTTAGATAATCGTTTAATAAAATTATTAACGAATGAAAATTCTGTACTTTAAATTCAGGAGCAATATGACTCTGAATTTCGACAGCTCCGGAAAGCAGACAAGAAACCGCTCAAACGCTTTCGATGCGGGCAGGCGGGCATCGACGGTCGACGGTTACTGTACGAATATAATCTGGCAACATTGCACTTTTAAAGCTGACAACGCTGTAAAATCTAGCGTCCTGAGCCAAACACCTTTCGCGTTGTAACGTCATGTAGTTCACTAGCTGACCGTTCCATTTCGATAGAGTCCGCTGTCGTGCTAGGGCATTTTCTACAGGGTCGGTAATTCAGGATCCCGGCGCGACTGAACAATAGCATGCACAGTCTGTACATATCATAAGTCTGTGGCACATCTGACGACATCTGTGTCGCTCGAATATTTCTCTTACGCCCTCTAGGATATATTCTGACTGGAGTGAGAAACAGGAGGCCACCAGAGCACCGACCAGATACTATTAAAGACTGCCAGCCTTATGGGAGTTCGTGTCACTCGAATATTTCGGTGTTGGAGATGGCGGATGGCGGGCTCCAGGCGTGAAGTTGCTTTGTGTGTGCTTGGATTTTTCTATATGTTTCTCGAAGTGTTAAGAGTAACCTGTCAAAAAGGGAGTAAAACAGGTGAATTGCTTGCCCTTGAGCCTTAAGCTCAGCTTTTTAGTTGGGAGAAATTAGTAGGGGATAAGGATTTACAGCACAAAATAAATTCTAACCTATATCTCTGCCCCGGAAAAAGGCCACTTGGCGGGACGGGTTCAAATAAGCTGGATACCCCTTCGGGTTTTCCTGTGCTAATAGGAAATGGCTCCAATAACTCCGTCCACAATGGATACAATGGGTGATTGTACCAATCAGAACAATAAAGAAAAAAATAAAAATAAAGATCAAGCTGGATCAATGGAAGTTCAAGCCATGGAATATTCCCAAGAATCTGTGATATGTAACAAAAAGCAGAGCCACACGGTAATAAACACGATTATGGAACAAGAAGATGCAAACACAGGACGCTCAATCGAAGAAATCAAAGCTAAATTAAAGGATCATAACTATTCTGCTACGAATAAGAACTGTAATATGTCCTCCCAAACTAATCTAGACGCTATTATAGGCACTATCGAAAACACTGCCTCCAAAAACAGGTCAGAAAATTCCGTAAACAATAACACACCCCGCAATACAGACACTGTAGAACTATATGACTCAGAGACGGTAAGTGGTAACTATACCGTTTCAGTCTCTCTAAAAAAACAGATACTTACAAAATCGAAAAAATCCAACCTAATCAAGATATACAGATTCATCACCGGGGAAGGAATAAACCCGGAATCCATTAAAATGACTGGTTTCTCCAGAGCTGAAGTTACGACAAGAACGAGGAATGACGCCAACAAAATCCTAATGAGAGGTAAAGTAGATGAATGTAATATGTACTGTCACGTCGTTTCTCGTTTCTTAGCGAAACGATAGCGACTCCGGGTATTTACAAGCGATACCGCCGGGCCACGTTCGGCCGCGCGAAACGTGGTCCACCCGGGACAAAAATTGTACGCAGGCTCGTCGTCTCTCGAGATCTCTTACGTAAAGTTCGGGCGCCAGGCACAGAAGATGCCACGCTAAATTCGCTATTACACACGACGAGAGACACCCATACGAGCCCGCGACAATCGATATTACGCGAAGATGAGATACGAATGGTCGCAGGATTCTACGCGGGTCGAACACGAGGCATTCCCCGCGGCGGGAAGGTTTCTCACGCAATAAACACTCTCGTACGATCTGGGTTAACACTGTTTATTAGTCCGATGTTACAATAACGCAGCCGGCCGCGACCGGCAGCGTTTCGAGGTTAACCGACGCGTAACAGGTGTTCGGCAACGACAACGCGTTGTACGCGCTCTTCGACCTTTCCTGGTCCTTTTCTGTACGCAGTGAATCCGGCAGCAACGTGATTTTAACGTCGGCGTTCACGATCTTCGCGTTCTACGCCCGAATTCGGATGGAATATGCGTTATTATAAGCTTTTCGTCGGCAGAACAAGTTGCGGAAATACGACGGGAGCACGTGGCGGCGTCGCACCGTGGGACGACTCGAGGTTCGAATACAAACGACAATGACGCGCGGATCCTCGAAAGCATAATAGTGCCCGATGCTCGCAATTCCTCCTTCGCCGCGCGTAGCGAGGTCAAGTCTACACGCGGGTCCTCGCCATCCGACCTCTAGCACGGGCACCCGAAAAATATATTCCCCGCGCGTCTATTACACACCGGATTCTCGCCCCTCGCGGATTACTTCGAATCCGTCTCGAATACCGGCAGCTACGAAATCAGATCGGTGTTTCTACGACGCGATCGCGGACACGACACACTACCGAGCCAACGCGAGAAAGATCACTTTATCGAAATGAGATCTGACAGAAGCTTACCCAGGGCAACGATTGATGGTCTCACGTTCTCGTCCCTCTGTGTCCGGCAGCTCGCTTCGCAAATACCATAGTTCTTATGCAATAATTAAGGTTCGAAATTCGCAACTAGTTTTCGCTAAAGCCAACGAAGAAGTGATCTCTCGCGGTGTGACTCGGGAACGCGGAAGCGGAGCGTCCCCCTCTTGCCGCTCTCGTCCCCCCGCACGCAATTCGACCGATCGCTAATAGATTTTCGGACGGGGCCTAGCCCTGCGCGACGGTCCTTGGCGTCCTGCGATTCGATGATTCTCCGGCAGCGATGTTCGTTGATTCGCCGTTTCCCTCAGAGGCGATCGACGCGAGCCAATCCGGCAACTGGCCAGGTTTCTCTCCGGATGAGGCGACGGCGAGACAGTTGAGATCCCTGGCTTGGCATCGCATGTCCTCGACGGCGCCTCCAGGTTGTCTATCCTGGGCCACGTTGATCCCTCGCTTCCTCGGGGTCGGAGTTTTCGCCGACGCCGATCCGTTTTCCGTTTCTCGGCGGGAGAGGTGCTTCGGGTCCCCCCTTGGGGCCCGACTACGGTCCTGCAGATACGCGTCGCGCAATTGGCGCGACGCTCCAAAAATATTAGAACTCGCCCATGGGTCTCGTTCGCACCCAGGGCGAGCGCTCGCCACGGCGCCTCTCGCGTATTAGGCTGCCAGAGGGTGACCCGGTCTTCCGATAACCGGCATCGGGTGACGTTGGCAAAACTGCCACGTCACAGTACACTTCAATCCCCTACAGACTGAAATACAGAAAAGGGGTCAACACAGAATGGGAGGACTCTATCGAGGACCTTAAAGAGCAATTGTCTCCTAACCAGGGACAGTACTCGATGGAAAGACTTAAGAAAAGAAAAAAGACAGAAAATGGATACATATGGGAAGACAGTAAAGCCATTTTAATCAAATTCCAGGGCGATTCTCTTCCTACAAGATTGCTGATCGGGTACGGCCATGTATGGATCAACATCGAACCGTTTATCGAATCAGTTAAACAATGCTACAAATGTTTAAGATTCGGACACACGCAGACAAGATGCAAGAATCAAGTGAGAAGGTGTTTCGTATGTTCAGAAGAATACCACGGAACATGTAATAAAAATCCAAAATGTATTAATTGTGGTGATGAGCATATCAGCATCGCTAAAGAATGCAAAATAAAACAAAGGGAAATGTTAACCAAAAAAATTATGGCCTACAAAAACATCTCATACAAGGCAGCCAGAGAGAGGGCCTCGGGCGTGTATCAAGATCAAGAGTACACAACGAATGAAAATGACTATAAGAGAAGAGAAGGTGACGTCCACCAATACGAGGTATTACCTTCCAAACCCCGTATACACCACAATTCAAATTTTCCACCTCTTAAATCACAAAACAGAGTAGAGTACTGGGAATCGATTTCGGGCCCAATCGAAAGAGATCTCAGCAATTTTAAAAGGGCCAACCCGTCTAATCCAAAAAATTATAGTCAAAAGACGATCCAGAGATCAAATAGTTCCAGTTGGGCCGTAGTGGCCTCTAATCGAAGCCCACGCAAATATCCTAAAAGCGACAATAACTCCGATTTGAGCACGGCTAATTTCAGTAACTATACTAACAGAGGAAGAACCGAGGACCGACGTTGGTCAAATAACATGTCCAACAGATTTGAAACCCTTCATAATGATTATGAGGAAAGAAACGGTTACCAAGGCGACGATGATCAGGAAAAAAATGGAAAGAGTCTCGGTTTCAGTAAATCTAGATCAAGTTCACACAAGAATAACTACAAAAATATTTCTCAACGTAATTCAGAACCTTTGCCTTACTCTAACAGAAACAGGAAACTTTTCAGAGTAGATACAGAAGTAATTAACACAATGCCTGAAGAGGAACTCCTGGAACAACTTATTCTTCTCATACAAGAACAAAACTTAGAAGATAAAGTAGAGGAGAGAATGAGACATAAAAGACTCCTTAAGATCCAAGAAAACAAAGGAACTACCCCTATTGCTAGGAGAAATTTGGATCCCTCTCTGGCGTCTCTAGACAAGATAAAGAGAAAAATCACAAGAGAAAAGGAAATTGATCTAATCAGAAAAAAAGTTAGAGATAACTACTACGAAGGAGAAGCTAGGATGGAAGTACAGGAGGTAGGGAATGAAGAGATACCCTCCACTTCCTCATCAAAAAAAAACTTTTTCAGTAGTAATTCTACGGTAGCTGAAGAGGAAAAAGGGTTAAATGACTGCAACTCCCAATATATAACCAACAGAATAGATCAGACTGATATTCTAGAAGATAGAGATACAATCACACTATCTTCTAAGATAAAGGAAAACATTCTCTAACCTAAACAAAAAAAGAAAAAAAAAAATGGCTACAAAATCTATAAGAATTGGTCTTTGGAACGCTAGAAGCATCAAAAACAAACTAGACGATATTAAAATTCTAACGGAAGAATTCGATATATTGTGCATAACCGAAACTTGGTTATCAAACAAGGACAACTCCTTTTTTATTAAAGGATATAACGTCTACAGAAAGGATAGAGATAGTAACCTCCAAGGTGGAGGTACATGTCTAGTGATAAAAAATAGCATTAAGCACTCAATAAATACCATAAGTTCTTAAGAGATGAAGGAAACCGATTCTATATCCATAACTATATACAACTACAACAAGGAAATAGACATTATCCTATCCTATAGAAAACCGAGTCTGAAATGGACCAGACAAAACTGGATTAATCTATTCAATCGTAGAAGAAGCAACATAGACACCATCTTTTTAGGTGACTACAATGCCAAGAACACTCTTTGGAACTGTCACGACACTAACAGAGAAGGTCGTTTCCTGGAGGAGGCCTTAATGGAATCAAACCTTTTCATTGTTAATGTGGATACCATTTCAAGGACTGGTTGCGAAAGACATAACCCATCCAATATTGACTTGTTTATATCAACAATGAACATAATTGGTAAGAGTCAGTACAAAAACACTGGTGAACAATGGGGTTCGGACCATTTCATCTTGGAAGTGATACTCCATGACAATATCAGATTCTGCAACAATAAAAAAGCAGGCAGAAAACTTTATAATGATATTTCAATGGATTGGTCTACATTTCGAAAATCAATCGAGACAAAACTTGAACAAATATCTACAAGTGATTTAGACAATAACGTTATAACAGACCAACTTCCAATACAGGACAGATACAATAGATTGGAAACCGTTATTAAGGAGGCTATCACAGACACACAAACCAAGGGCAGTAACATAAATAAATTCAACAAGAATAACCCTAGTAATAATTCTCATAGAAACTTCAAAGATAATCAGAACGACCAAGTTTCAAACAGGTCTCCCCCTAATAAAATAAATAGCAATAAAAGAAGCCCACCCTGGTGGGACAAAGAATGCTGGGAAAAAAGAAAAAAGCTGAGAAAAGCTGCTAACAAATTTTGTAAACACTCCACAATGGACAACTGGACAGATCTCAAAAAGGAAGAGACGGAGCTAAAAAAATTAATTAAAACAAAAAAATACAAAACATGGCTAGACTTTGCTGAATCGATAAATAATGGAACCCCTACAGGGGAATTATGGAGTAAGATTAAAAGGCTACAGTATGGCTTCACTAAGCAGAGAGGTAACAAACAACCACCTGAACTCAGAAATCAACTTGAAGAAAATGCAATAAGAACACTCTCAAAAAAACCAAAGAGGAATGATCCCTATCGCCTTTCCGAAGGCGAAGACAGTGTACTTACACCAGGGAACTATGAAGCTCCAAGATTTCAAGAGGACACCACATGTGGCATAAATGATATATGGAATGATCCAATCACACAAGATGATATGCTACATAGCATACTAAGCTCGAATAAAAAATCTGCTCCTGGTCCAGATAACCTGGACAACAACATTATAAAAAATCTTCCTGCTTGCGCCAAACAAGAACTATTAGACATTTTTCAAAAGATATGGTCCAGCGATGAAGAAATTCCCGAACAATGGAAAACGGCTAGGGTTGTGTTTATTGACAAAATTGGCAAAAACTCTGTTAGACCGATATCAATGACCAGCTGCGTTGGCAAGATTTGCGAAAGAATTGTCACAAATAGGCTCACTAACTGGGTAGAGAACTGTAAATTAATTCACGATTCTCAAAATGGATTCAGAAAGGGAAGAAGCACGGTGGATAACTTGGCTTCCCTGTTTTCAATTATAAGGCGGAACAACAATAACAATAAGCAATCTATAGTAATTCTTATAGACGTTAAAGCAGCGTACGATAATGTGGATCATGGGACCCTCCTAAACATTCTAAAGAAGATCAACTGCCCAAAAAATATATACAATTTTATTAGGAAATGGTTAAAGAATAGAAAAAATATGTTCTCCAGGGAATATGAGACGGACACTACAGAAGACAGCCTGACGGGCCTACCACAGGGGGCTATTCTTAGCCCCATCCTATATAATATATACACACGAGGCCTAGGTCTGAGACTAGAGGAAGAGGGCTATGAAATTCTTCAATATGCCGATGATATCGCTATCATAATTACATGCAATAACTTGCTCGAAGCTGAACAGAAATCCTTAAACGCAATACAAATTCTTTCTGAGAAACTAAATGAAATCCAACTTGAAATCTCTTTAGTAAAAACTCAGATTCTATATTTTAGAAAATCCACCCAAGGAAAGAAGAAACTCCAGCTGACAGTAGGACAGGATACTATTGAAGAATCCGACAGCGCCAGATTCCTAGGAGTAGTAATAGATAACAAATTAAAATTTAACCTCCAGGTTAAAGAAACTGAAATTAAAGCAAAGAAAAGACTGAACATGCTAAGGTACATAGCACACATTAAAAACGGTGCCTCGCCAGATATTATAATATATCTTTATAAAAGTCTGGTAAGATCAGTGTTGGAGTATGCTATAATAACATATTACAGCCCTGCCAATAGTTCGATGGAAAGATTTCAAAAAACCCAAAACGAGGGAATAAGAATAGCCATGGGATATAGAAATTCGACCCCAACCAATGTCATGGCAGTGGAAGCAGGAATAATGAACTTTGAAGAAAGAGTAAACCTACTTTCGGAGAAGTTCATATTGAAGTTGAGATCCAAAAAGAATAACAAAACCTTGATGCATATTAATAGTCAAATAGTTAACTACGATGGAATGGTCATACCAGTTAATAAAGATACTACTTTAAATAAAGCATGGAGGGAAACAAAAGATATGGAAGACATTATATGGAAAACAGACTATTTGTCTAGAATTCTCTAGTCTAGACATTGTGTCTGGGCCTGTGCTGCGATCGAGTGGAACATTGTCAGTTTAGAGTTATTTATTGGCGTGCGTAGCTCTTAGAATTAGTCACGGACTAGGGTACGGTTGAAAGTCGAGTGTCCTCTTTCGTTCGGAAAAGCAAATCAGCCGTACCCCGGGCAATGACGATTGACGCATCGCAGGCCCACACTCAGCGGAAAGCCGACACCAGTTTGGGGACAGATACCTGAACAAGGGACCATTGTGTATAGGCTTGTCTTATTTACGAGGCTTGCGTGAGGAACAAAATCACGATTTTAGTAGGCGTACCAAATAATGGGATTACGCCCCGAACTGGTGATTGGTCCCTCGGTTACCCCTACCAAAGAAACGATTTTCATCCCGAACTTCGGTAGGGGATTGCAGCGGAAATAGCGAGCAGATTTCTTATGCCTTTGAAGAGAATCGTACGAACCTGGTACCTTGTTACATTAATTCGTGGAACGTTACGAAGCGTATGATTAGAAGATATTAATTCGGATTCGAACTTGAAGTGTGAACGGGAGTTGCGAAGTTGAACTGTGAAGTGGATTGTGAACTTTCTTCTAAACACTTTTATGAACTTTCTTTCGAACTTTTTATGAACTTTCTTACGACCGTCTCGTAAGCTTTCTTGTGAACTTTTATAAACTTTCTTACGAACCGTCTCGTAAACTTTCTTGTGAACTTTTATAAACTTTCTTACGAACCGTCTCGTAAACTTTCTTGTGAATTTTTTATGAACTTCTGAACGTTGTCTTATGAACTTTGTTATGAACCCTTGCTTGTGAACTTATGAACTTTTACTATAAACGTTATCATGAACTCTTATTATGGACTTTTCTATGAACTGGTGTTTTGAACTGTGAACTGTTGAATCTTGGCCGTTCCAAGATCTTATGACGAGTGTGATCCGTGTACGCATCCTTGTGCAATTCAGAGCGTTGATTGCTCTTGAACCAGCAGCAATTTTGGATTCAACAACGCTCTAAACACTATTGGGAAGACGAAAAAGACCTAAAGGAACTGAAGAAAATCGACTGGAAGAACCTGATTGATTTAGAAACTGGGTTCGTAAGGCAATGTCACAAATTCAATGATGGAACTCTTATTAACATGATCAAGGAAAAATTTGGGATCACAGAAGAAAACCCGATTTTAATATTCACAGACGGATCAAAAAAAAAAGACAGTTCCTCAAACGGAGCAGGCATCGTTACCAGGAAGGATAGCACATGGGAAGAAGAGGGCCTCAGTATTAACAAAGTTGCAACCATATTTACCACTGAATGCATAGCTATCAGCAAAGCAATTTGCATGGTAGAAGAAAAATATATAAATGACAATGTCAAAATAATTATCTTAACAGATTCAGAGAGTGCTCTGAGTGGACTGCAAAACATCTCACCAGACAAGAGCATAAACCCATGGATCATAAAAATCGCAAAACAAGTTAACAAGATCAACATAAATGGAAATAACAGAATATTCTTTGCATGGATACCAGCTCATGCGGGAATTGAAGGGAATGAGAGATCAGATACAATAGCGAAGGAAAGAACAAATTATGAACAGGATGAGGACATTAAAATACCAGCAAGCGATGTAATTAATCATATCATAGACAGTAGGTGGAAAAAATCAGATCAGAAACACAAAAGTGAAGGATTATATAAGGGGACAAGATACTTTGAAACCTCTGACAACAATATTGGCAAAAGAAAACCATGGTTCGAAGCCATAAAAAACATAGGAAGACGCTCCATAAACATGCTAAGTAGAATTAGATCTAACCACTACAATTTAGCAGCATCACTTTATAGAAAAAATTATATCAATTACACACAATGCGAATGCGGTCACGAAATGGAGGATATAGATCACATCATTTGGAATTGTCCAATTTACGAAAAGAAGAGAGGAAAACTATTAAGACTTTTCGCTAGAAAAGATATAGATCTAGAAGAGGAAGTATCCAAAATATTGGGTAAAAAAGATGTTACCATCCTGAGGTCAATAGCGGCCTTCTTGTTACAAATTGATAAATCTATTTAAACATATCACAACCAAATAAAAGGTGCAATGAGAAGGTGCTCTTCGAAATACAAAGTACAAATTAATTTTAAGACGGAAGGATTAAATATTACCCAGACAACCAAGCGGGTCGAAGCCACAAATGCGCGTGTGGGCTCGTAGTGTTCCCCTGGACACAATCTTGGCACATGATGTCGTTGCCACAATCCGGGATATCGTGCCCAGATTAACGATCGGGCCGTTGTAAGATGGCAGCACATAGCCGCACTAACTCTTCCTTTTTACTTATTTTGTACGCATTCGAGGCGGGAAAATTAAATGATAGATTTTATTTATTGTAGTATTTGTAGTAGTTTTCCTAGACTGCGGATCTTTATGCAAAATAAAAATTGTCTGCATCGATTGCAAGAGATAGAAACTAAATTGAATGTTACTTCTTCCCTCTTAACGGGTCTTTATGCAAAAAAATTCTCGTCGTATAAGGGAAAAGAAAATTGATATTTTTTTATTTTTTAATACGCCGCAGGGGGAGTTGGTGAAGACATAGGGACTGTTATAGGGACAATGACACACAAGGAATAATAAATATTATAATTTTTTATTATTACTATGCTTTATTATTGGAAATTACAAAAATTTACAACCTTTACATGGACCTAAATCTACAGAGTGAGTCACCTAACGTTTGCACCTCAAATATCTTTGTTGTTTCGAAAGATACGTAAAATATGGTAAAGACAAAGTTGAATGGTACAATGGGGCTGACACGATGCTAAAAAATTTTTGTTTTTATGTCATTTTTTTAGAGATATCAAGGTCATCTTGACTTTTCTAAATGGAATGAGGTATTTTTTAATACATCAATCGATGCAGCTGGACATTCACTATAAAAGAGTACTAACTTATGTACAGTCAGCGACAATAATAAGTGGACACCCTTAAAAATCGCACAACTTTTTAGAAATTGGTCCAAAGGACTTGAATTCTTTTAAGATGTTAGACCGGTTAGTTCGCTAGAGAATAAGTAAACAAAAATTTATTACGATTGCAATTGGTAGTAATTATACAAAATATTAAAAAATGATGTTTTGACAAATTTTTTATCTGGGCCTGTAACGATAATTTAAAAAATGCGTTTTATAGATTTCGGTAACTTATATGCATACTGAAAATTTCATTGAAATCGGTCAACATTGCAATGAGCTACATACGTTTAAAGATGAGAGCTTAAGGGTGAAAGTCGCAGATTTTCAGCCTTGCCAGGGCATTTTGCCCTTACGTGATCATCTTTAAACGTTTGTAGCTCATTGCAATGTTGACTGATTTCGATGAAATTTTCAGTATGCATATAAGTTACCGAAATCTATAAAACGCATTTTTTAAATTATCGTTACATGCCCAGATAAAAAAGTTGACAAAACATCATTTTTTAATATTTTGTAAACGTTACACAAGTATGTAAACGCTAACGTCTTAGTACGACAGTAATGGTGTTTTAGAGTTATTTAAATTGAAATATCTCGTGAACTACTAACTTTTCGACATACATAGGTTAGTACTTTTTTTTACAACAAATGTCCAGCTGGATCGATTGATGTATTAAAAAATACCTCATACCATTTAAAAAAGTCAAGATGACCTTGATATCTCTAAAAAAATGACATAAAACAAAATTTTTTTGGCATCGTGTCAGCCCCATTGTACCATTCAACTTTGTCCTTACCATATTTTACGTATCTTTAGAAACAACAAAGATATTTGAGGTACAAACGTTAGGTGACTCATCCTGGATATATTGTGATTATTACACGTTGTTGCCTCTGCTTCCCCAAACTTGTGGCCCGTAGTACGTTCTGGCATAGGCGGGATACCTCAAAAATACAAAGAAAATCAGTAATGTACAATATATGTATGTGCGTTGAATGGCATAATTAGATATACATACCACGCGAAAAATTAGAGATCTTCCTCTTCCCCGGTTGCCGCAGCTTCCTTCTCCTCCTTCCTTGGATAGCACATTATATTTTTCCTCCGTTCTGTAAATTAGATTTTCAATTACACAGTGAGTAAATGTGAGTATTTAATCTTCTTCGCTTATTTCTCATCTCAACGAATTTTCTAATTTCTGGTGCTACAATTACAAAAGGTCTTCTGACGTTTTTCATCAACTAATATACCTAACTGATTCAAATATTGCAATGATATTTATAAAAAATCGATTAAAGTTGAACTACAAACAAAAGAATGTACTACCAGAAATAAAAAAATTCAATGATGAGAAGCAAGTGAAGAAGATTAAATACTTGCCTTACTGAATTGGTTTAAGCCATCATTTTGCCGATTTAGAATATTGCTAAGCTAATTCTAATCTGAATGGGCCAAAGCTGAATTGTGTTGGATTTGTTTAAAGTGATAAATGGTAATAATGATAATGAAAAGAGAGTGATAAAGTGATAAAGAAACAAACAATTTACTATTTTGGACTCTACATTGAAGTGAACATACTCGCCCCGTAGCACCTCATACGTGATGGCAAATGGCACTGTCGCGTGGTGTGCCGACAAGCGTTCTCACGCTTTTTCACGCGAAGATTCTGGGAGACATTTGAGCAAAATGAAACCGATCAACCAATATAAATATGTACAAATACCTTCCGTTCTTCCTTCCTTCCACGTAGTGCACGTAATCCAAGTAATCCACGTAATCACATAATCCAAGCAAGTCAATCTAATAAATAGTCAAATAGTCAAATGCCGCAACGCAGACCGCACTCGCGAGTGTAACGTGTAACCACAGAGCGAAGCTATGTAAATATATCTGTGATTGTGTCAAGAAAAACGCTGCATGTCACAATTTCAAAAAATTTCAGTTTATGCATTTATTGAACTTTATAGTGTAGGATTAGGTATTTACCAGAAAAAACGTCACGAAAATCAATTCAAAAGGCTCGAAAAAAATGTCAAAGCATTAGTGATCAAAACTTTAAACGACAATATCTCGAAAGTGAAAGTACAATGTGACATGCGGCGGCGTCCTCCTGACAACCACAGATATTACGACCGAGCTAAGCGAACGAGAACTTGCGAACTGTTGAGAGTTGAGAGAATAACTGAAAACTGCAGAAAACTGAACGGCAGTTTCCCCTTCCCTGACGTATCGTCGTATCCGTGAGCGGTGTCGACCGCGCTTGACCGTGTTGGTGCATGTTCGATTGCACGCGCGCTACACACAAACGTACCTCTACCATGTCCGTGTGACTACCTGCTCGACTGATCGACGCCGACGCGTTCCTTCGATTTTCACGTTGCCGAAGTTTCGGAAGCATGAGGCGAAAAGTCGGAACTGGAGACGGCGCGCATTTGAATCTCGGGCACAGCACGCGGCGCGACGCACATTTTGCTATAACTTTTGATCTAAATGAGATATCGAAGAGAAATTAGGCCTAATTTTTTTTGAAAAATCGGTTTTAACGATGTAAAAAGAAATATATTTTGTATTTTTTAAATAATGTTTTCGTTGATTCTTAAGGTATAGCCGGAAAAGATGGTCAGAAGTATCCAACCAAATTTGTTTTTAGTCGCGTCATGTTCAACAGAAAATTATGAAAAAATTCATGAATATTCTACCGAATAGCATACACTACTGAGATTTTTTTCAAAATTTTTGGTTGCAAAATCGATTTTTAAACAAATCGGAAAACATAAAATTGCCGATTTTATGTATATACATACATCAAAGTCTTCAGTTGACCACATTTATATTATTACGTTAGTTGTGTCTCATCCTGATTATTAATGTGTATTTTTTCAGATTTTTCGGATTACGGAAACATGTTTTAAAAAATTGAAAACCTCCAAAAATTCCAAGAAAATGCATGTTTTGTATTGAAGTGTTAGAGACTCCAGTTTTATAAGAATTCAGTACTTGGATATTATTGAAGCAACCGTTCATAATTTTTTAATAATTTTTTAGAGGTTGGGTAGCCATTAACAAAACAAGTACATATATGCGGCTGGGAATCTTCTGGCCCCGAATCGAATCCCGCATCTATAATCGTTTTGTTCGGTAAATACTTATTGCTTCGAGTTTTAATGAAAAGTTTAACCAAAAACATTTTTTAATTGTCTACATTTATTTTCAACTTAAAGAATTGATGCAGTTCGCGCTGTCGACTTTCGCTGTCCACTTTCTGTAATTGAAAAAAAAGAAACACAATTTAAGTTATGATTGCGAAGTGCAGAATGGTTTCGAGGTATTCGAAAATACCGCTACAGGTGGTCCCCTGTGTATCTATATCTTCGAGTAACTAATTACAAATTTTGTATCTATTATTCGTGATCCGAAATTTGTATCTAGGAGAAAAATTAAGGGCAGATTCGGAATCAGCGCAAAAAACTCTATAAGAATCATCCAACAGTAATTGTTGAAGAAATTTGGTGTCGCGGAGACTGTAAATCAAATGGGTAACTTTCTTCCAGCAGATCTATTAATGGGTCTATTAACTTTTTTCCGTGTAACATTTTGTTTATTTTCTCGTTTCTTTGTTATAATAAATGGAAGCTTATGTTAATTTGTTGTTCTTCATTCTTTAATAAGCCCCTTTTAATTTCCCATCAGTTTCAACTCCATAAAGTAATAGTTTTCTGTAAAATCTGTATCAATGCCTCCGGATCGGAACCTTTCTGCCAGGGGTTGTATTAATTCTAGTAACTGTAACTTTTTTAATGTTGGACTATATGGATTTGGACTTTTCGTGAGAAGTTGGAGAAATTAGTTTACTGCACGATGTGAAAAGATATGTAGTGGACATGGCGCGTTGGAAAGAGGGACTTTCCGGACGCGGAAATTTCATCCTTCTCAAGTGCGCGCTGTGGACGGTTGCGTTGAGGGTTCGGTCGTAAAAGTGACGATTACCAGAACCCTGACTCAACCGTTGCAATGTCCTTGGCAGCGACGACTTTGAATTGTTTTGGGGAAGGAAACTTTCTCCTTACTCTTGAGGAACGGAGAATTCCTCCCCTTATTTTAACGGTCTTTCTCACGTTGCTAATCCTCCCACCAAAAAGGATTTTTACCAGTGGAAAAAAAGCTTGTGGCACTCGTTGAGAACGCATCGCTCTAGAGTTGCCCGCGCTACGTTAATTTATATCTCTGTACTTTGTTAGTACTCGTTAGTCATTAACGTTTATAATCTAGTTTTCTCGTTATTGTTATTATTATTACATCTTGTTTTGTTTTGTTATTGTTACGTGTTATTGTTTTAATAAATATCTATATCGTTGTCTGTTAACCACGCGAAACATCATAGACACTGAATTACCCGTCACCCTAAAGATATTTTTCCAGAAATTGCAGTTGGCCGAAATTGTAGAGAAAATAGGTACTAAATGTTGCACTTCACAACTTTTTTATGTGGGGCCTATATTGAAAATTTAAAAGATAGTTATAATAATTAACCATTTGCAGCTGTTTTAATTTCGGAGCTGTTTTAACTCGAAAATGAAACATCTCGTTCTAGGTAGAATAATTTCGTTCTATACGATTCTTTTCATTTGATGGATATGAAATTGATTGTAATACCTCATACAATAATTAAAGGTTTAGTAATTGATTAGCTACCAACATGTTTAACAATGTAAACAATATTTTGCATAATGGGTCAGCAATTTTTAGTGGTGATTTTGAGTCACCACTGGAGTGCTAAGGGTTAAAGATGGTAGAAATTGCAGGATATTACAACAATGACAAATATTATAAAGCAGATACGCTAACGTTACCGTTACGCGTCAGAAGGAATAGCTGCAAGCTGCAAGTACAATTGTATAGAGTATAGAATTTCGGAGAAAACTGGGAAGAGAGGGAGGGTTGCCGGAGGATTAATTATGGCGTGGAAGAACCGACGCGACGGTGCCCGTAAGGATAATCACGGTCGCTTAGAGTGGCCGGACTATGGCAGGGTAAGACGTGGTTTCCCTCGGGTCTCAATTATCCATCGGGCCTTAATTTGTCCGGGCTGTTTGTCTCTCGATCAAGCCGGTTCGTCGAGGTCCTGGTACTGTACTTTGGAAATGAAATGGATGATTATGTGAAAATTTGCTTGTCAAATGAACATTCTGGGAAAAGGTTCAGGTAATTTCGTGCAGAAAATCCAGAGTTGTTTTGGTAACTACCCAGGACTTATTGGCCCTCGCGACGGTCAAAGTAATTGCCCAGTTTTATCGACGTTTTATTACTTCGTCGCGTACCCTGGTATAAAGCAGCGAAAGCAATTTAGATATCGTGAAACGGTTCGAATTTCTTTTCTTGCTGTTCTTGGAAATTCTGAAATTGTCAACTCAGTGGTCGGCACGGATGAGACTTTTCAGGCCGCCTCCTTTCACCGGCCGCACGTCTCGTTCTCCGTAACGGCCATTATCCTCGAGGCAGCTCAGGCCCGTATCTATCCCAGACCGTGCTTTTTCGCGCTGATTCCGAATCTGTTTTCAATTTTTTTCCTATACGCACAGTTTTTCAGGAACAAGGCTTTGAAAAAAAAACATATTTTTCAACTTCAAACAAATATTGTGATGTTATTATAAACGATATTGAATTGTTCTTTCTGGCAAAAGATTCTGTAGACTTTCCCGAATACAGTGATATCCAATATTAATACATTATGATTGATTAAACATGTTTAAACAATGATTAAATACGGAGAGATTTCATCGCGTCGGCGCACAGTGGAAAATTTGGCCCAGACTCGATTCAAAATCAAAGAACTTTCGATAGAAATGAGGTAGAGCGATGAAATTTTTTTTAAATGAAAGCTGAAACTTTGCAGAATATGGGAAAAATAGGGAAGTTATGGTACGAACGTTTTTTAACCGAGAAAATTCGTTTAACATGTAGAATTTAAAGAAATCGATTTTGCAATATCCTGAGGTCGTAGACAAATTTTGAGACCAGATTTGAAATCGGCGTGAAAAAATCTACGGGAAATGATATATAGCAAAAATTTTAAAAAAATTTTCCGCGCGTGGTATTGGAAAAACCACAATTTTCTCGAAATTGTGCAAGTTTAACGAATTTTCTCAACGTTAAAAAACGTTCTTACCATAATCTCCCTATTTTTCCCATATTCTGTAATGTTTCAGCTTTAATTTTTTAAAAATTTCATCGCTCTACCTTATTTCTATCAAAAGTTCTTCGATTTTGTCTCCGATTTGGACGAAAGGTCACACTGTGCGCCGTCTCCAGATTCTGACTTTTCGCCTCATGCTTTCGAAACTTCGGTAACGTGAAAACTCAGCCCGTCTGATTGTGAGTGCCTGTTCAATTGCTTGCGCGCTACACACAAGCGTACCTCTACTCTGTCTGTGTGAACTACCTGCTTGACTGATCGACGCCGACGCGTTCCTTCGATTTTCACGTTGCCGAAGTTTCGGAAGCATGAGGCGAAAAGTCGAAATCTGGAGGCGGCGCGCATTTGAATCCCGGCACAGCGAGCGACGCGGCGATAACAGAACATACGGACAATAGGACGTCCTTATATTAGGGTATGTATTCGGATAATGGGGGTACGGATACGGGAGTCTCTACTGTATTCAAAGAACAAGTAGACATAATTGAAATCGTAATTCTAATTGCAATATTTTGTAGGTAAATATATAGTACCGTATACTCATCTTTTTTTATCGATGAATATGATCACTAACTAAAATAAATTCCTAATAAGAAAAAAAAATGTTAACAACCCATTAAAAAGTGTTAAAAACGCGACTGAACATGTTGGTGAAAGTCCCATTTGGGGGTGAACGGAACTTTTAAGCTAGTGCTTGAAGCGGACTCTGGGATTCGGCAAGACCGCAGATGTGGCAACCAAACCTTGGGGTTTTCCAGCCATCTGGAAACTATCGAAACGGTGTAGCTTCGAATAATTTTCTGCCAGGGCGGCGAAAACTTCGGTCGCCGTGGCCAAGTGGTGCAATAAACACGGCCAGGTAACCCGACGCGCGTCGGCCAGCCAGACATATCGGCATGAAACCACTAACAAGTTAATTGCAGACCTTGTTTATTTTTCGTAATTGTTTCATGTAAATGACGCTAGCTGCTTCGTGTGGCGTTCTTCCGATTAAAAAAAGACTAATCTCAAGATAGAATTTGGACTGTGGATAGTGGATTTATTCAAAGTCTTCGAATAACGGCACAATCAATTTTCTACCGAAACCGAAATAATACCGGTATTCTTTCGGTTTTTCCAATGCTTAGGTTGTTCCAAATGAAAAAGGAACTACAGGCCACTTAATGTTCCGTCGTAAAACCCTCCGCGCGAAGGAACAAGCGCGAGTCCGAATTCACAGGCGAGGCCGTCATAAAACATTCAGCTAAAGACCTTCCAGATGTACCTCCCAACAAAGTGATTTTTAGCCATCCGAAAGAAGCACAGCCGATGTAGCCAGATGTATTTCGACCTTTTATACCGTTAAAGTACTAAACTTTATACCGTAGCTACCTGCAACCGAACATACTCCTTGGTTTCAAATTCTTGCTTTAGTTTATTAAAAGGAAGTAGACTCGTTTTCAGGATTGCAAGGGTGCGGGATTCGCCTCTTATTCTCATCTCTCGATAATAATACAAACACGGGGTTTTTCACTAGTCAAAAACGCTAGATAAAAGATCGATCTAGGACACTATCTGCCTCAAAAGTTCTATTTTTTCGTTTACGAGGCGTAATTGGCATTATTCGGCAGCATGTAGCTATGAAAATAGCTTGTATGCTTCCGAATAATGCAAATTACGGTGACGAATAATGCAAATTTCGCCTCGTAAACGGAAAATAGGACTTTTGAGGCAGATAGTGTCCTAGATCGATCTTTTATCTAGCGTTTTTAACTAGTGAGAAACCCCGTGTTTGTATTATTATCGAGAGATGAGAAGAGGCGAATCCCGCACCCTTGCAATCCTGGAAAAAGGCTATACTGGAACTGCAATTACTCGAATTAATATTCGGACGTTCTAAAAAAGACGAGAACTTTTTTAATATTGTACTAAACGATTTGAACTTTTTTGGGGAGCTAGAGCAATTAGTTTACTACAGGATGTGAAAAGAAATTTTTTCAAAAATTGCAATTGATCGGAATTGTATGAAAAAATACTAAGAGTTGCATTTTACAACTTTTTTATGTGGGCCCATATTGAAAAATTGAAAAATACGCTTTGTAGATCTGTGTCGACTAAACATATTTTGAAAATTTCGTCAAAATCGGTTGACGTTGCAATGAGCTACAAACGTTTAAAGATGGTCAAAATCGCAGATTTTCAGCCTACATCGAAGAATTCTTACATCTTTCAAGGCCTGTCGTTTTTTCCCGCATCAACCGATTTCGATGAAACTTTCACAGTGCACATTATTTACGCAGGCCTACAAAACGTACTTTTTAAATTTTCAATATAGGCCCGCGCGAAAAAGTTGTAAAATGTAACTTTTAGTATTTTCTCTGCAATTCCGACCAAATGCATTTTTTGAAAAAATTTCTTTTCACATCCTGCAGTAAACTAATTGTTCCAGCTCCCCCAAAAAATTCAAATCGTATAGTACAATATTAAAAAAGTTATCATCTTCTTTAGATCGTCCGAATATTAATTCGCGTAACTGTACGTATTAGGGGATAATTAATGTATTACTAGTTTATTGATTTATGTGTAGGTTTACTCTTAATGTAACTGTAAAGAAAATTACGGCGAGGGGGGAAGAACGTAACATTCAATTTGTACATATAGTTTCCATCTCTCTTGCGATCAATGCAGACAATTTTTATTTTGCACAAAGATCCGCAGTCTAGGAAAAATAATATAGATATAATTGAAATAAATAAAATTTAATATTTTTTTATATCGGGTTTATTATTTCGTTTTCATTCAGAATCGGTATTTGGAATTGTCGGTAAAAAGGAAGACTGCTACATATTTGTACAATATGTAGAAATTCATATTTTTTTATATTGCATTATCAAGTCTGTACATTATTTTTCTGATTATAAAAATATTCAGTATTACATAATACATCAACAAAGAAGTATCGAAAAACTTGATTTTGATTTTTTAACGATACAATTTATAAAAAATTCTGAGAAAAATTAAGGACAATTGTTTCAATAATATCGGACTAATGAATTTTTATAAAACTGGTATCTCGAAAAGTTCAATACGAAATATGCATTTTCTTCGAATGTTTCGAGATTTTCAATTTTTTTAAACATGTCTGCATAATCTGAAAAATCTGAAAAAAATCTCAATTATGTGTGCTATTAAGTGGAATATTTATAAATTTTTTCGTAATTGTTTATTGAGCATGGTTCGACTAAAAATCAATTTGTGTTGGGGGCCTTCTGGACTACCTTAACTTTAAAGATCAACGAGAAAAATTTTTTAAGAAATACAAAACATATTTTAGGATGAACCATTAAACCCGGTTTAAAAAAAAAAATTTATTCCAAATTTCGCTTCGATATCTTTTTTAGATCAAAAGTTATAGCAAAATGTGCACCGCGCCGCGCCGCGCCGTCCCGGGATTCAAATGCGCGCCGTCTCCAGATCCCGACTTTCCGACTCGTGCTTCCGAAACTTCGGCAACATGAAAATTGGTGAAAATCGAAGGAACGCGTCGCCGACGCGTTCGGTCGAGCAGGTAGTCACACGGACATGGTAGAGGTACGCTTGTTGTGTAGCGCGCGTGCAATCGAGCATGCACTCACACGGGCAGAGTAGAAGTACGTTCGTGTGTAGCGCGTGCGCAGCAGAAGCTACGGCGAGGACGGTCCGTCAGAGAGGGGGAACCTGTGCTGGAGGGGAAGCGTCCTCGCGTCCCCGATTCTGGCATCACTGGTTGAGAGAACAACTGAAAACTGCTGAAAACTGAACGGCAGTTTCCCCTTCCCTGACGTATCGTCGTATCCGTGAGCGGCCGGTGAGGTGTCGACCTGTGTCTGTGTCAGTCTGTGTCGACCGCGCTTGCCCGTGTTGGTGCCTGTTCGATTGCACGCGCGCTACACACAAGCGTACCTCTACTCTGTCCGTGTGAACTACCTGCTCGACTGATCTACGCCGACGCGTTCCTCTGGTTTTCACGTTACCGAAATTTCGAAAGCATGAGGCGAAAAGTCGGAATCTGGAGACGGCAAGCATTTGAATCTCGGGCACAGCACGAGGCACGCACATTTTGCTATAACTTTTGATCTAAAAGAGATATCGAAGAGAAATTAGGCCTAATTTTTTTTGAAAAATCAGTTTTAACGATGTAAAAAGAAATATATTTTGTATTTTTTAAATAATGTTTTCGTTGATTCTTAAGGTATATAGCCGGAAAAGATGTTCAGAAGTATCCAACCAAATTTGTTTTTAGTCACGTCATGTTCAACAGAAAATTATGAAAAAATTCATGAATATTCTACCGAATAGCATACACTACTGAGATTTTTTCAAAAATTTTGGTTGCAAAATCGATTTTTAAACAAATCGGAAAACATAAAATTGCCATATTATTACATATTATTATTGCCATATAAACATATTATCATAATTTTTTAGAGATTGAATCTTCGGGCCCCGAATCGAATCCCGCTGCTAATCGTTTCTTTCAGTAAATACTTGTTGGTTCGGGTTTTAATGAAAAGTTTAATCAAAAACATTTTTTAATTGTCTGCAGTCTACATTTATTTTCAACTTAAAGGACTGATGCAGTACTTTAAGTTGAAAATAAATGTAGACAATTAAAAAATGTTTTTGATTAAACTTTTCATTAAAACCCGAAGCAACAAGTATTTATTGAAAGAAACAGAAGCAGCGGGATTCGATTCGGGGCCAGAAGATTTGCAGCCGCATAGTTGTTTTGTTAACGACTACGCAATCTCTAAAAAATTAAGATCAGTTCCTTCAATAATATCCAAGTACTGAATTTTTATAAAACTGGAGTCTCTAACACTTCAATACAAAATATGCATTTTCTTCGAATGTTGGGAGGTTTTCAATTTTTATAAAACATGTTTCCATAATCAAAAAAACCTGAAGAAATACACATTAATAATCAGGATTAGACATAACTAACGTAATAATATAAAATAAATGTGGTCACAACTGAAGACCGATATAAAATCGGCAGTTTTATGTTTTCCGATTCGTTTAAAAATCGATTTTGCAACCAAAATTTTTGAAAAAATCTCAGTCGTGTATGCTATTCGATAGAATATTCATGAATTTTTTCATAATTTTCTGTTGAACATGACGTGACTAAAAACAAATTTGGTTGGATACTTCTGACCATCTTTTTCGGCTATACCTTAAGAATCAACGAAAACATTATTTAAAAAATGCAAAATATATTTCCGTTTACATCATTAGGCCTAAAAAAATTTAGGCCTAATTTCTCTTCGATACCTCTTTTAGATCAAAAGTTATAGCACAGTGCGCCGCGCGCTGTGCCGGGATTCAGATGAGCGCCGCACAGTGGGACCTTTCGTCCAAATCGGAGACAAAATCAAAGAACTTTCGATAGAAATGAGGTAGAGCGATGAAATTTTTTTTAAATTAAAGCTGAAACATTACAGAATATGGGAAAAATAGGGAGATTATGGTAAGAATGTTTTTTAACGTTGCGAAAATTCGTTAAACTTGCACAATTTTGAGAAAATTGTGGTTTTTCCAATACCACGCGCGGAAAAAAATTTTTTAAATTTTTACTAAATATCATTTCCCGTAGATTTTTTCACGCTGATTTCAAATCTGTTCTCAAAATTTGTCTACGACCTCAGGATATTGCAAAATCGATTTCTTGAAATTCTACATGTTTAACGAATTTTCCCAAGGTTAAAAAACGTTCTTACCATAATCTCCCTGTTTTTCCCATATTCTGTAATGTTTCAGCTTTAATTTAAAAAAAATTTCATCGCTCTGCCTCATTTCTATCGAAAGTTCTTCGATTTTGTCTCCGATTTGGACGAAAGGTCCCACTGTGCGCCGTCTCCAGATTCTGACTTTTCGCCTTGGCCTCATGCTTTCGAAACTTCGGTACATAACGTGAAAACTCTGCCCGTCTGAGTGCCTGTTCGATTGTTTGCGCACTACACACAAGCGTACCTCCACTCTGTCTGTGTGAACTACCTGCTCGACTGATCGACGCCGACGCGTTCCTTCGATTTTTACGTTGCCGAAGTTTCGGAAGCATGAGTCGGAAAGTCGGAATCTGGAGACGGCGCGCATTTGAATCCCGGCACAGCGAGCGGCGCGGCGATAACAGAACATACGGACAATACATAGAACTTCCGTATATTAGGATATTCGGATAATGGTGGTACGGATACGGGAGTCTCTACTGTATTTAAAGAACAAGTAGACATAATTGAAATCGTAATTCTAATTGCAATTTTATAGCACTCAATATATGTAAATAGTACCGTATACTCATCTTTTTTTTATCGATGAATATGATCACTAACTAAAATAAATTCCTAATAAGATAAAAAAATGTTAACAACCCATTCAACCCATTAAAAAGTGTTAAAAACGCGACTGAACATGTTGGTGAAAGTCTCATTTGGGGGTGAACGGAACAAAATTTAAGCTAGTGCTTGGGGTTTTCCAGCCATCTGGAAACCAGAAACGGTGTAGCTTCGAATAATTTTCTGTCAGGGCGGCGAAGGCTTCGGTCGCCATGGCCAAGTGGTGCAATAAATACGGCCAGGTAACACGACGCGCCACGGCCAGCCAGGCATATCGGCATGAAACCATTAACAAGTAAATTGCAGACCTTGTTTATTTTTCGTAATTGTTTCATGTAAATGACGCTAGCTGCTTCGTGTGGCGTTCTTCCGATTAAAAAAAGACTAAACTCGAGATAGAATTTGGACTGTGGATAGTGGATTTATTAAAAGTCTTCGAATAACGGCACAATCAATTTTCTACCGAAACCGAAATAATACCAGTATTTTTTCGGTTTTTCCAATGCTTAGGTTGCTCCAAATGAAAAAGGAACTACATAAAACATTCAGCTAAAGACCTTCCAGATGTACCTCCCAACAAAGTGATTTTTAGCCAGCCGAAAGAAGCACAGCCGATGTAGCCAGATGTATTCTTTATAACCGTAGCTACCTGCAACCGAACATACTCCTTGGTTTCAAATCCTTGCTTTAGTTTATTAAAAGGGAGTAGACTCGTTTTCAGGATTGCAAGGGTGCGGGATTCGTCTCTTCTCATCTCTCGATAATAATACAAACACGAGGTTTTTCACTAGTCAAAAACGCTAGGTAAAACATCGATCTAGGACACTATCTGCCTCAAAAGTCCTATTTTTTCGTTTAGGAGGCGTAATTGGCATTATTCGGCAGCATGTATATGAAAATAGCTTGTATGCTTCCGAATAATTTTTAATTTTTCGCCTCGTAAACGGAAAATAGGACTTTTGAGGAAGATGGGGCCCTAGAACGATCTTTTATCTAGCGTTTTTGACTAGTGATAAACCCCGTGTTTGTATTATTATTGTGGGGTTCGAATAAATTAACATTAGGTCTAAGAGCGTCTAGTATTTTCTATCCTGACCATTTGGGACACAGATGGTTTGCAGGCGAGCGGCGATGGCCTGCAGAACCGTGTCCCAAGTCCCAAACAGTCCCAAACCTTCGCGGAAAAAACCGTTACGTTTATTACTCAGGTATAGATCGTGGGGGAGAAGTAAAAGAACGACTGGCGACGAGAGCCCTTGACGAAGGGAAAATAGGCATAGTGGCTCTGGAAGTCAATGCGAGCAGATCGAACTGCACAGCGTAGAACAGCTTAGTACCGAGTGGACTTTTCTTTTCGATATAGTTAGTTTAGGTTAGCTTAGTATCGTTAGATCTTAAATAAAGTATATTTTCTTTTACGTTATCTTACCCTTGCAATCCTGGAAAAAGGAGATACTGGAACTGCAGTTACTCGAATTAATAATATTCGGACGTTCTAAAACAGACGAGAACTTTTTTAATATTGTACTAAACGATTTGAACTTTTTGGGGAGCTAGAGCAATTAGTTTACTACAGGATGTGAAAAGAAATTTTTTCAAAAATTGCAATTGATCGGAATTGTATGGAAAAATACTAAGAGTTGCATTTTACAACTTTTTTATGTGGGCCCATATTGAAAAATTGAAAAATACGCTTCGTAGATCTGTGTCGACTAAACATATTTTGAAAATTTCGTCAAAATCGGTTAACGTTGCAATGAGCTACGTTTAAAACGTTTAAAAATGGTAAAAATCGCAGATTTTCAGCCTATATCGAAGAATTCTTACATCTTTCAAGGCCTATCGTGTTTTTCCCGCATCAACCGATTTCGATGAAACTTTCACAGTGCATATTATTTACGCAGGCCTAGAAAACGTACTTTTTAAATTTTCAATATAGGCCCGCACGAAAAAGTTGTAAAATGTAAGATTTAGTATTTTCTCTGCAATTCCGACCAAATGCAATTTTTGAAAAAATTTCTTTTCACATGATGTAGTAAACTAATTGCTCTAGCTCCTCAAAAAAGTTCGAATCGTATAGTACAATATTAAAAAAGTTATCATCTTTTTTTGATCGTCCGAATATTAATTCGTGTAACTGTACGTATTAGGGGATAATTAATGTATTACTAGTTTATTGATTTATGTGTAGGTTTACTCTTAATGTAACTGTAAAGAAAATGGAACGGCAAGGGGGGAAGAAGTAACATAAGGAAAAGATAACAAAAAGGAAGAGAGTGCCCTGTATAACTCACGGCATTCGGCACATTAGTGCGACTGTGCTGTGCTAACAAATAAGATTGTCACGCCTTCTTTTTTAAGTGAAATAAAATTTGATTCGTTTCTAATGAATATTTATATGAGCATTATAAAATAAATGTAGCTTTTATGACGAGAACTTTTTTTTCCATAAAAAAGTAACATTCAATTTAGTTTCTATCTCTTGCAATCGATGCAGACAATTTTTATTTTGCATAAAGATCCGCAGTCTAGGAAAACTACTACAAATACTACAATAAATGAAATCTATCATTTAATTTTCCCGCCTCGAATGCGTACAAAATAAGTAAAAAGGAAGAGTTAGTGCGGCTATGTGCTGCCATCTTACAACGGCCCGATCGTTAATCTGGGCACGATATCCCGGATTGTGGCAACGACATCATGTGCCAAGATTGTGTCCAGGGGAACACTACGAGCCCACACGCGCATTTGAGGCCTGGACCACCGACGAGATACTATTAAAGACTGCCAGCCCCTGTGCTATTCAGCGAGCCCGGTAACCGGGCGCAACGGGCGCGGGGATAACGTGAAAGTTACAGTGATCTGATATACCACGTCGCTAAAAATTCGAAATAGTGCCACGATAATGCCAAAACATCGTCTGAAATATGGCGGAGAATGTAACATTTAATAATAATCGATATAGTTTCGTGATAATTCGCATTCTCGCCGATGCATCGCTACGAGAATCTCCTCAGTGGTCTTCTTCACCGACAAAATGCCATCGTTGGCCTTCTGTTTCTCTGGATGGAGCCAGAATATATCCTAGAGGGCGTAAGAAACACCGAAAAATTCGGGCTCGCCAACTCCCATAAGGCTGGCAGTCTTTAATAGTATCTCGTCGGTGCCTGGACACAATCAAGGATTTTGGCTGTCTGGGTAAGTACCAAGTTTTAGATTCTAAGTCTATTTATACATAAGACTGATCTACCCCAATATCACTTAACCTATGGAAAAAAAAAAAAAAATATATATATACGATAAGGTTGATACTCTATTTCTGATAAGTGCAATAACAATATGCAAGATAGAAATAGTCACTGACTGACTAGTGGATAAGGGAAATAGAGAGCAAAAGAGACATTTTGTTGAAAAGTACAAAACAGAAAATAGAATAGTAATACAAAAGACGGGTTTGCTTTGGGCAAATAGAACTCCGGTTCTCCAACGCCATCTCTGCGCAATGCGGGGTAAAGAATAAACTAAACTAAACTATTTCGGTGTTCTCTTACGCCCTCTAAGATATATTCTGACTGGAGTGAGAAACAGAAGGCCATCGACATGATCTCGTCGGTGCAGAAGGCTACTGAGGAGATTCTCGTCGGTGAGAAGGCAAATCGTCACGGAACCATATTGATCATCATGAATTGTTACATTCTGTACCGAGCAGATATTTCAGACGATGTTGGTTTCAATATTAAAAGCAAAACTCAAGGACAAAGAATTCCTAGAAATATATTATTGAAGCATAATTCTTTAGGAAAATCAACAATTCCTATTTCAAATTTTATACGAGACACCTCACTTTGTAATTTCAAAACATTTCATAAACGAGAATTATTACCTTTCACTTTTTTTATACATAAATGTTCCAAGAATCGATCTGGACAGAAATATTTTGAAAAGACTTTACTTTTTTGAATAAATTAATGCGTGCGAATGTTCATGGTTTAAAAGTTATTCTACATTTCGAGTTTTATTGTCTATTTTTACGAAAAAATTAGATGGCAAGGTGATCAAGGGAGTGCTCGTTAACATCATTAGAAAAAGGAATTGTTATAAACATTAAACAGCCAGATATAATAAATTTATCTGTGAATTGTATCGAATAAATTAATGCGTGCGAATGTTATGGTTTAAAAGTTATTACGTATCATGAAAACTATTAGCCACTTTGACTAAAAAATTAGGTGGTCAGATAGCCAAGGGATTGCTTGTGGACATCGCTGTAAAATAGAATTGTTATAAACATTAACCAGCTGGAAACAATAAATTTATCAATAATTGTCACGGCGATCGACATCGCTTGAGCTCGGCGGAGTGGGGGGCGCCGCTCGAGCTCGGCGGCTCGGCGAGAGCTCTCCGTTAGTCAGTCAGTCGGGGCGGGGGGACCGGCGTGAGCGGACGTGCTGCGGGACCAGGAGCGCCAGGAGAACCGGAGGGACCAGAGGTGGACTAGAGGTCATCTACAGTTACCCTGGCCTACCTTCAACTGTTCATTCAAGGAACAACGGTAAGTTTGATTACTAATATTTTTCAAAGCTTCCTTTGTCTTTTCAAACTTGTCCTTCATACTTTTGAAATTTTCATCGAGACTTTCGATGAAGACTATCGAGTCTTCTTCAAATTTATTAATTTTATTCTTTATAAAAATTACATTTTGAGCGTCCCACTCGTATGCAGGATTATAATTGCTCTTGTGAACTGCTTCGTTGGTTGTATTCGCACTTTTTTATTTTTTACAACTAGAGTTTGCAACAAAAGCTCGGGAAAAATTAAAATACTCTTCTATGAATATAATTTATATTATTAGAGATTTGTATATTAGTTACATATTTTATATAAAAGAATATAAATTGTATGTCCTAATCCTGGCCAATGATGATGTACGATCTGATCCAGTCTAAAGATGATGTAGTATCTGATCCAGGCTAAAGATGATGTAGGATCTGTTCTAGGCTAAAGATGATGTAGGATCTGATCTAGGCTAAAGATGATGTACGATCTGATCCAGTCTAAAGATGATGTAGTATCTGATCCAGGCTAAAGATGATGTAGGATCTGTTCTAGGCTAAAGATGATGTAGGATCTGATCTAGGCTAAAGATGATGTAGGATCTGATCCAGGCTAAAGATGATGTAGGATCTGTTCTAGGCTAAAGATGATGTAGGATCTGATCTAGGCTAAAGATGATGTAGGATCTGATCCAGGCTAAAGATGATGTAGCATCTGTTCTAGGCTAAAGATGATGTAGGATCTGATCTAGGCTAAAGATGATGTAGGATCTTGTCCATGCTAAAGATGATGTAGGAGCTGATCCAGGCTAAGTACTAGAGTAGGGGGCAGCACTATATGGGCACGGCCAAAACCCGGGCGTGAGCACTCTCATATATATATATATACTCCACATTTCCTCTCTGGTAAAACCTATATGTCTATGGTTTTACCCATAGACATATAGAGATAGACTGCGCCGTCTTATGGGCGAGTTGAAGCCCACAATGGCGGCGCGCGGTACAAAGAGTGAGAGAGAGAGCATTAGCCGGGGTCCATAGCGCTCTCTTTCTATATCATGTGTCGACACATCAATTAGAAAGAGAGCGCTATGGACTCCGGCTAATGCTCTCTCTCTCTCGCACGCCGCCATTGTGGGCTTCAGCGCTTCGTTCAGGCCGCGCAGTCTATCTCTATATGTCTATGGGTAAAACATTCTCCATGTTTATTAAACGGCGGGAAATTTGACACATTAAATAATTTTAATAAAAAAATTCATAACCATATAAACATAAACTATACAGGAGTAAGTTAACTACTAGGAAATAACTAAATGTTGATAGTTATCGTTTAATAAATGCAACAAACATGTTTGTACTGAATATTATAATGCTACAAAAACATGTATTTACGTTAGTAATGTCAAGTAATCATTTCATCATATTTTTGAGTATTACATACTTCTTTTTGGTGAACGATATATATATAGATAAGTAATTCTTCTTTTAACACTGATAGTCATATTTTAAAACATTTGTGGAGGATACTGGAAGCACTATCACTTTGACAAATTTAAAAGTATAAGAATACATAATATTAAACGTAAATTTAATAGAAACATGGTGCTATTAGGCGAAACATTTCCAAACTTTGATGCAGAGACTCAAAATGGTCCAATTAATTTTCACGATTGGCTAGACAACTCGTAAGACTATATTTATTCAATGAACATAACCTATTATGTTACGTATTATTTTTTCTATTGACACTTAAATTTACATAGAAACAGTTTTTCCACTTATTTTGTATTATTATATTTCAGCTAATTATATATATGAACACTGAATATTTTTATGTATTTTAATTATACTGTTTACATAATATTAAAATACGTAGCATAAGAAGTAAATATCTACTCTAATAGACAATTGCCGGAAGGTATAAGTATTGAAACGTACATATGTTATTAAACGAATTAATGCTATTTTAGATGGGGAATTTTGTTCTCTCATCCGAACGATTTTACCCCGGTATGCACAACAGAATTAGCCCGAGTGGCAAAATTGATGCCAGAATTCAAAAAATTAGGAGTGAAAGTAATTGGTTTATCATGCAATTCAGTGAAATCACATCGTAAATGGATAGAGGTAAGTTTGATCTCAACATGTTATTTTAAAAAAATTTTATTTGACATTTTACGGAGATAATAAACAATACAGGCTGAATAAGAATTTACGAAATGCAACTGTATCTTTTTGTGATTTTTAGGACATAAAGTCTTATGGAGAAATAAACGGCGAGTTTCCTTATCCGATAATAGAAGATGAATCTCGGAAACTCGCATCATCATTGGGAATGTTAGATCCTGCAGAAGTCGATGGTTATGGTATACCTATGTCTGCTAGGGCAGTATTTATCATTGATCCTGCTAAAAAGATGCGATTATCAATTTTATACCCTGCAACAACTGGAAGAAATTTTGAGTAATTTCTTTTCTGTATTTCGGATGTTTGAATTTTTATTATTGTATAATTTTATTAACACCACTTATTTTGGACACAGTGAAATTTTACGAGTAATTGAATCACTTCAACTGACAGAAAAGTATAAAGTAGCAACTCCTGCTGACTGGAAGGTTTGTATTTATGATATATCAACTATCTGTTTGAAACATTATCCTTATGGTTATAAAATGATTAATTTCTGCATTATGATTTTTCATTTTTCAGAAAGGTCAAGATGTTATGATTCAGCCTACTGTTTCTGAAGATGAGGCAAAAACGCTGTATGACAATATTAAAACTTTAACACTACCATCGGGCAAAACTTATTTGCGTATTGTACCTCAGCCAACCTACACATAAATAATTCTTTGAAATATGAAAAACAATTATTTTACAATGTATTTTCTTAAATTACCACAATTGATGTTGTAAAAATTAAAGTACACATTCTGATACTATACTGAATTTTTTCTAATATTATAGTACTGTCAGTACTGTGTTGTATTCTTCGAAGTATAATTATAAATAAGCGTATTCATTTAGTGCCTTAACATTGGTACATAACAGCATATCATTCCAAACAGAATACAGTAGAAATGAACATTTTGTTTTTATTTAAAATTTCTTAATAATTTAGGACAAAAATAATTCAAAATAATGCGCTAAAATAAGTTTTCGAAAATTCCATGGTTAAAATTTTCTCATTGTCCGTTCTTCTTCCATGCACACTTTCCACTGTTTCTATTAACACAATTCACAACTTATTTCTTTTTGTAAGGCTGTTCTTCGATAAAGGTGCGTGTAATTATCAAAACGAAGATTCTAATGTTGGTATTTGCAAACAACAGAAGAAGCTGTTTATTGTATCACCCAATGTAATTAAAAGTACACTGTGTTATATACATTTTTCCAAGTACACGATCGCTTAAGGTCTCTAGGCATAATGTATATAATATTTACACTGCTCTTGTTTTCTTTATTAAGTTATTACTAAATTTATTTTACTACATTATGGTTATACCTTATTTTATGCCTGAATGATCCGCGAACTGTTGCATGACTACGCAATAGTGTGATAGCAGTTATATAAAACAGTCCCTCGTCAAAACCAATAAAGATCATAAAGAATAATAAATTTAACAAAACTATACTTTGTTATTGTAAAGTTATATAATTAAAAGTTAATTACCACACAATATATATCGAGTGATAAAATACTATTGCCAGCCTTCATACTTAAACAGCTTCATGTTATACATTCACACTGACAGTAATGGTAATGCGCACGTGGCTCAACACACGAGCTCTCATTATTTGTCCCACTTCTCCCATAGTCATATGACATGGAAGGAGAAATCAAATTCGATAAATGTTTTTCATTCATTTTATCAAGTTCTTTGAATGCACTTGTGCTCTATTTAACTAAGAATTGTCGATGCATTGGGTCATTTATTTAAATGTCTGTCAATCGACCGTTTTCTTTCTTTTTTATTATTTTTTTTAATTTATTTTTTGAAATATCGTTGTGCGAATACTGCAGAATTATTGCAATAAAAATAGACGCAACAACGGAAGATTTGATCATTATCGTCACCAGTATATTATTCTCAGAACTCACTTAATTCTTGTCACACTTCACTCGCTCGTTGTGTGAGTCTCTTGTTGCTGATCAGCTTGAAGTTCACCTTCCATTCTTGCTTGTCGTTCTGCTGCTGCTCTTGCTTGTCTCCCAGCACTAGACCGAAGATTTTTTCGTTCTGGAGGAGGTTCTACACTGAGTCGTTTACCGCTTCGTGGTTTCTTTCCTTTAGTGCCTTTATTATCTTCTTCTACTTCTGATGCCGGTTTTGATGAGTCCCCTTTAGTGTTATTAGCACTTTGTTGCGGTGTCACCGTTTCATCCGGAATGGTTGTTACTTGTGTCGTAGAAGCAGGTGTCGGTACAGATGCAGGTGTGGGTGTGGGTGTAGAAGTTGGTGTAGGTGTTGGTGTGGATACTGGTGTGGATGTTGGTGTTGGTGTATGTGCTGCTGGAGTTGGTGTCAGCGCACGTGCAGGTGTAGGCGTAGGTATAGGCGTGATTGTGGTCGCAGGTGTAACTGTAGTTGCTGGTACAGCTGTTGTTGTTACTGCAGGAGTTATTTCAATAGTTTCTCTCTTCTTGGTATTCGGGGATGTTTCAGTTATAGTGATAGTATTGTTCTCTTCTACTAGTGGGCTTGGTTTAATTGTAACAGACGACGACCTCGATCCGTACTCTATATCAACAGCCGATACGTCTACAGGTGTTATAGTTGTAGCCGGGGTGGTCGTTACAGGCTTTGTAGTAACTTCAATTTCGATTCGTGGCTTTTTATTCACGGGTTCAAGTGTTACCTCGAGCATACTTGATGGCTGCGGTTGCTCGGATCCTTGATTATAGTCCGTACCACGGCCTCTTTTATCACTTGACCGTTGAATATCTTCGAGATTTCTTGTTAAAAGCTCTGCGCTGGTTCTACTCAGATGTTCCAGAGCTTCTTTCATTTCCTGGTCTTTGTTCTTCTTCTCCATTCTTCGATCAGACAGATCTGCTATATCGTTTTGTTCCATAGTTTCTCTTTTGTCATGCTCTACTCTACGCCTGTCTTCGCTGTGTAATGCTGACATGTCGGTGTACTGTTGTAATGCTAGTCCGGGGTCCATGGAATATCTAGATTTTTTCTCAGTATCCTTCCGTTTAGATGTCGACTCGGTGATCGTGTCTCGTCTCGAGTTATTTCCTGATGATGTAGGTTTACGAACTGTTGACGCACTCGAAGTTGCTGGATTCAGGAGACCACACTGGGCAAGGCTTTCATAGGCCGATGACACACCACCGGGTTGCATGGAGAACGGATTCAAACCACCCAAACCCAGTGGCGTATATAAAAGACTCGGATTTGGAAAGAAGAAAGGGAATGGTGTCGTTGTTGGTATCGTAGACGATGCCGATGAAGTCGAAGGCACCGAAGATTTACTTGTAGGTGGTTCCAATTTACCACGAGATTTACCAGCGCTGCTAATGCTAGTCGAGCCAGTGTTCTTACTACTGACAGAACTGACAACTGGATTCGTGTCGGCTGCTGTGCTGGTCGTTGTTGCACCCAAAGCAGCTTCCATGCCCGCTAAAGACGGTAAACCAAGTCCAGCAAGGTTCGCAAATAAAGAATTCGTTAGACTCATGTTGCTTAGATTACTGAGGTTGCCGAGTCCACTCAAAGCACCTAAGCTTGGTAAACCACCGAATGGCATTAGAAGAGGATTGTTCTTCGGGTCAAAATTACCAAGCGAGAGACCAGATAAAAGGGAGTTGTTCAGATTACCCAGCGAAGGAAAGTTTAAGCCTGAAGCCATCGACGTAGCTACCAGATTCGCTTGATTCGCTGATTGCTGATTAGTAGGGCTTGGCATCATAGGAGGTCTTCCTGGACTCTTACCCTTATTAACATTCCCTCTATCATTTCCTGACAATCTCTTTTGCAAATCATGCGGAAGATTTCCACGTTCCTTCACAAGTTCGGCCCACTTTGGATCCACATCGAACATTGGGTTTTCTATTAACCATTGTCCTAATCGTTTTAGTTGTGGTGCTTTGCTTCCGGTAACCTAAATTTTATATAATACAAAAAGATATATATATATATACGTATATATATATAATTTATTTAGTAATATTTCACTAAACTATAATGAAATTTTATTATATATTATACATATACATATACAGGATATCCCACGCAACTGGAACAGACTGCTGTACCTCCTAAACGGTTGGAAATAGAAAATGTTATAAGTAAAAGTTAAATGGTTATCAGACGGTGCATAATATGTAACTAATGTATGGCACTTTTCTGCATCAGAAAAATGCAACTGCACTTTTTTTTTAATGGATGCAGTTTCTTGTGCTCTATATAAACGTACTAGCATATTTATGCTCTAAACTTATCGAAACTAAAAGTTCTCTGAATTATAATGGAACATAAAGTATTTAGGTACTCCGGGGAAAACACTTGCCGAGATACCGAAATAATTCAGAGAACTTTTAGCTTCGATATCTTCCTAACGAAAACATAGGCTTTCATCGAAAAAAGGAAGTGCAGTTGAATTTTTCTGAAGCACCGATGCACAGAAGTACATAAAATTAGTTGCATATTATCCACTATCTGATACTATTTAACTTTTACTTATATCATCTTCTTCTATTCCCAACCGTTTAGGAGGTACAGCCTGTTCCAGTTGCGTGGGACATCCAGTATATTTAGTGTTTAACATAAAATAAACTAGAGTGATCAAAAGAGCACAGCGTAGAAAAGTTTTCCTTACAAACCTTTTTGCCCGTTAATCGATTGATTACAGCAACATTTTCTTCACCCGTTAGTTTCTTCCAATCTAGCAAAGATGGATCCACACGAGGGCGTCGTCGTCTAGGTGCATTCAAATATTCAGCGCTCAACTGTTCAGTTATGGCAGTTTGTTCAGCTAACCATTTGTTTACTTTCGCTTCATGCGAATATGATCCAATCTTAGAAGAGTATTCAGCAACTTTATTAATATCTGCGATCATTGCTTCGTAACTCTTTCTATGACCACTCGATGACGAGGAGTGTGCGGAATTGAAACTTTGGTGTTGCTGCTGCTGAGACTGTTGCTGGTGTTGTTGCTGCTGCTGCTGCTGTTGTTGTTGTTGTTGCTGCTGCTGTTGTTGCTGCTTTTTAAATTCACGATTTTGCTGTTCTGCTTGAGCAATTAACGCAGAGAAACTGTCTTTGTGCGAATGTAAAGACGGAGGAGGCAACCCAGATGTGGAACTTGATGCTCGTGAAGAAGGAATCGACGTAACGGTAATAGAAAATGGTTTCTGGGTACTCGTCGGAGGATTCGGAAGACCCATAGGTGCAGATGTCGGAGTAACCGTTACATTCGGCGTGATTGTGCTCTTTTTGCTGTGTTCAGGATAATGAGTGCTTTGTTGTTCTTTCGCTGCGCTCAATCCTAGCACTATTTCGTCAAGCTTTCTGCGTTTCTTTTCCTTTCCGATAACAGGTTCATCTGGCGGTCCGCCCTTTCTTTTCATTAGTTTATCTAACATACTATCTAACTTTCCCTTATTACTGCTAATTTGTTTATTTTTATTTGGCATTGAAAAGTCTTGAACTTCGTTCATAATATCTTTACTGTTGTCAGTGCTCATTTTTGGATAGCTGAAAATTATTCATATTTCAATTTATACTTGAATAACTCGTTGAAACAGTGTATGCGATATTATATAACTTTACAGATGTCTGAAGACTCAATTTCTTATTCCTTAATACCAAATACGAAATTGAGCTCACACAAATCGCATAAATACATAAACAATTATAATTCACCGATAACAATTTCAGAGATGAGTGTATTCGTGTATCGTATTATATGTTGAAAAATTGCATTCCGAGTGATAATAATCTTACCCAGCAGACAAGTCGATGGGCGTTAAAGTACTCGAAGTTCCAGGAATAACAGTCGGCTTTCCAGGAACTGTATATTTCAAGTCAAAAGGTATACTCGGAGTTCGTGCTTGTTGATGCGCTGGAGGCGGTTGAACCGGCGTGGAACGCCTCGATTCTTCAGACTGTGACTCCTCATTTATTTCCCAAGTGTTAGATCCACCAGATAACACCGCAGGTTTACTTAAAGCCGCGGGAGGCTGTACAGTTGTATGACTACTATTCAATAGAGCATGTAGTTTTGCTAAAACCAAAAGCAATTTAATGTATATTTCCTGCGCGTTGAATAATCTGAAATATTTATTTAAAAACTGCTTGGTAATGTCACTCGTCCCATTACCTCGTTCAGTCTCTACGTCGATAGCAATGTGTCTCTTGCGTTTTTTCGATAGTGGCATATTATTTCCTGGAGTTGGATTTCGTGACACTCCATGATCTGTGGTTATCGTGATCACTTCTGAACATTCTTTCTCGTTTGACGGAATGTCTGCTTCGTCGCCAGCACTAAAGTTTACAGACACCGGCCATTCCTTGTGTTCAATCGCATGAACAATATGCATTAAACGAGCTTCAATGGCATGCTCCTAAAGAAACAAAAGACAAATTTTAAATACGATAATAACATTTAAGTAGACAGAAATCACTTGATTTTTGTTTACTCATTGCCTAGCAAACTAATATGCTAAATGCCTTCTAACACCTTAAAGAAATACAAGTTGTTTGGTTCAATATTAAAAGTTATTCATTTTCAAAAGTTATCCACTCAATTTTGTCCCCAACTACTATATAGAGCAGAGAGTTAAATGTTTTATTCCGAAGATTTAAAATGCTCTAAATATTTTGATAAAAGTACAGAATTAATAAAAGGCTAATTACCAAAAGTCAATCGATATTGTACTTTTTATCCAATGTTTTATAAAACAAACAGTTCGTAAGTAATTTAAAATGATAGAGGTAGATAAAACACCCTTTATAAACAAGTTAGTTTCTATTTACCTTCGGCCATTTCACAGAATTATTACAATTGTGTGACAAAAGATGCACAACCGTAGGCTCGTTATAATCAACCGGTTTATCACGAAGAACAAATGTGTCTATTTGAGTTAATCGTGATAATGGTTGTATAACTTCCAAGTCTGGAAACATTGCTTTAAGCTCAGCTGCTTGAACGCTGCATTTATCTTCGATTTTGCATACTTTTTTATCTTTGGAAGTTTCCACTATTTTTCCTTCTTGTGTTTCCACTGCTTCGTCTTTAACAACAGGAGGATCAGTTTTCACGTCTGTTTTACTATCCTCGATTGTTGCATTTTCAGTATTTGTTGTTGATTTTTCTATTGTCTCCGTTGTGTCTGTTTGTTCCGTTGAACTTTTATCATCAGTCTCTTTCCCAGTTTGCAAGACCTGCGGCTCTTCAACTTTTTCCTCTTGCGATTCCTTCTCTGTTTCTTTTATTATATCTTTCTCTTTATTTTGAGTTTCTTTCTCCGTTTCTGTAGTAGTCGTACTAGTGGTAGAAGTAGTACTAGAAGTAGTACTAGAAGAAGTAGTAGAAATAGTAGTAGTAGTAGTCGTAGTAGCGGCAGCAGCAGTAATAGAAGCAGATATTTCCTCTGAACTTGTTGTTTCATTACTTGCTTTCGCTTCTTCGACATTGTTAGTTCCCGTGTCCTGGTCAGTTTTAAAAACTTCAGTTTTTATCGATTCTACTACTATTTCGCTTTTTTCTTCAGATTTTACTTTTGTAGCAGGCTCCTTATCCACGGACGTACTCCTTGGAACGGTTGTAATTGTTAATGCATTACTCAGAGGTTTCTCTTCAATTTTATTTTCAGCCTTGATAATAGTCAATTCAACTTGACTCTTTTCCGCATCTGTGTTCTCTGTTCTCTTGTCACATGTCACACTTGTGTCTTTGTCCTTTTTCGCACCTACTTTTTCGATTTTTAAAGTACCTTCGCCTTTCTCTAATTTTACAAGTATTTCGTCTTTATCAAACTTCAATATGTCCTCCCTATTTTCAATCTTGATTGCTTTCTCGGATTTATCCATGATTTTCGATGTTTGAATGTTGCTGTACATTTTCGAATTTAAAATTTTATGAAATGAAAAATCAGGATCATTTAGAATCGTGATATCGGTACGGCCTAAGCCATGCTTCGCAGCTCCAAGCAGCAATTCTTTATCATGTTTTCCAGGTTGCCACCAATCGGGGGTGTCACCTGACGGTTGACACAATGAAAGTCGTTCCTCCAAGTGAGGATGAGACAATATCTCCTCACGAATTTTACTTAGAAGATCTACACGATCTAATATTTGTCTCGCTTTCGCTGGACTGAGATGATCAACAGGAACGTCTGAAAAATCTTGGATATATACAAAATGTTCGCGATACCTAAAGCCCTACCAAATATTTAATGTCCGAATTCGAATATATTTACTTGTACGAATAAACTTGCGATAGGAGCCAAATTATATACACATACCTTCTTCATCGTTCAACTTCGCGTTACATGCTTTCTTACACATTGCTCTAAAAGACATATAATAATCTGTAAGATCGTTATCTGTTTTCTTATCAAATCTAGCAATACTTTTAAATTTCGTCCAGTCGTATTGTGCCTTTTTCCTATCATAATTTACACCGTAGGTTGATACAACGCGTAAAAATTCACTTTCCTCGCGACGAGACCACTTTGCTTTTTGTTCTTCGATGCGAGTTCGTTCTCTCTCTTTCACCATAGCTTCCATTTTTTCTCTTCTTTCCATTTTCTATGCAAAATACAAAATTTAGTCCTGCGACGTGCCTTACAGACATTTCAAACGCTATCTGATCTATCCATCTACTTACCAAAAGATACATAGCAAGTTGTTGCAAATCCCATCCTTGCATGTTCAAAGGTGGTTCGTTCATAGGAGGATTGTGATTCATAGGTGTTTCACCTTCCATTCCAGTTTTCGCTTTTTGTAATATTTTTACGTCGTCTTTTACATTCTTTACGCTTCGTTGATAAGAAGAAATAACTCGGCGCAAGCGTGTATTAAGATCAACTACGGAGGGCCAAGTTTTCTCGTCGTCTAACATACCGTCATTTCCTTCATGGCTGCTGCTAGGTTCTGGTATAGGCGTATCTGCCTTATTGGATATAGCAGGTGAATCAGTCGGTGTTTCGCGACTAAATTTATCGGAGTCTTTCAAGTCTTTCAACATTCCAAGAGATTCACCGTCATCCATGTCGTTTTCCAAACTGGTGTCATCTCTACTGCTGCTGCTGAAATTTCAAGAAGCATTAATTTGCAACAGATACGATTTTCTCTGTTTCTTACGTTCAAGTCCATTTCCACTAAAAATAAAATTATCTAATATGTATGCACTCGTGAAAACAGATACATACTTAACTGATCATAAATGTAACAGTTATTTCGAAAATACAGTCTACAGGTGTACAATGTCAAAACTAAAAAGACTTCCACATTTACCACTTTAGAAGGCTGTACGTATTAAGAATTTACATTGTAAACATAATGTTATGGATAATTATATACATATGTACAATGTAATCAATCGTTTAGAAGAAATTGCTTAAGGATCACTGCATATTGTCTGGTATATATATATATATACATATATATATACATAGATATAAATATGTGTGTGTATATATGCATAATCCTCCTTCGCTGTAAACAAACTCTTGTAGGAAGTAATATTTTAAACTAGATGATAAAATGGAGATATAATTTCCTTTGCTATTATATATCGTAGAAATAAAATGAAAAGGGGGAAAGTTTATGCTAGTTCTACCATAGGCATGATCATAAGCGAATTAAAAATGCGTGCCAAGCAGTGTATGTTAGAATGACTTAGCGGTAGCAACATAGATAGACACGGAAGAAAAACAAATAACGTAAAGAGAATAATTACTCACTTGCTTTGTGTGGTCTGAGACTGGGAAGGGGGAGGACAGCTTGTAATGAAAGAGAGAGCGGGATCGATCCTCATCTGGTCGTAATTCTCGTAGCCATGTTTGTAGCAGCCAACTATTAGGGATTTATCTGCTTGCGAGTCCCACCATTTCACTGGTCGTTCCGTCAACTGTGGAGGGTTTATCCGCAACGCACTGTAGGGCGGTTTCATTTACAATTTGCCAATTTATTTATGCCAATTAGATAGTAAAGTTAATACGAAATTTTGCACTCGAAATTTCAATAACCGCGAAACTATACGATATTCGCTGAGTAGTAGGTATAGAAAATAGAGGCTCGTTTTATTAATCAAATTTGGAGAATCGTAATTAACACTTACTACACTTATTTTTTTCGTTCATTGTTTTATAATTAAAGGCAAATGTATATAAACTTTCAAACTCCTGTTCCGTTTGCCCCTTTAATACAGTGCACTGCTTTCTTTCTAATTACTTCTTACCATGACACCGCTGACTTGACCATCTTTGACCATTTTATAACCGTACAAAGTGTTTACAGTAATTCGAAAAAGTTGCGTGTATATTTGTGTACATGTTTATAGAACAGGAATGGGAGGATTTTAATATTAGTAATGTAGGATCAGCGACTGATATAGCTGTTTACAGAGCTACGAAGTAAACATAGTTTTAGCTCTATGAGCATTCCTCATACAATTACAGCTCCCAGGATAAACAAATACATTGCACATGCAACTATAAAGCTCTGTATAAGCACATATGTAAGTGCACGATATTCCATGATAGTCAGTTGAGCAAAGAATAATGAAGGTTCGTAAGTAAATATATTATTGATACAAGAACACTAACCTGACATGAACACCATCAGAAATGTGTTGAACTAAATCCCCGATGATCTCATGCTTAATGTAGTAAAGCATTCGAACTCGTAGTAGAACTCTGTAAATAAAAGATGATTGATTAGAGTTCTGTCAAAAACACACATATAATGCTTTAACCTTTAGAAGTCCGGCATATTTTTCCATTGAAAACTTGAGGTTTCTTTACATTTTTCGTATTACAAATAGGGATGGGATCAAGTACCTCGCAAACAGGTTCGAACCTTGATTGATGGAATTCGAACTCTCTATAAGTACTTCGAGAAAAAAAATAGTACTCCCAAGTATACTCGAACCATTGCCAGACAGTTTCGAACCCTTTACAAGTACTGTGGTAAACGTAAATAGTACTTGCAAGTACACTCGAATCTTGGTCGAACAGTTACGAAACGTTCGAAATTTTTATGAATATCGTTATGAATTTCCGTATTCTTGCACACTCCGTGGCAACGTAAGGCTGTTCCGGCGCGGCGTCTGTTTACTTTTCTTGTAAACACGCTGTGGAGATGAGAGAAGAAACGGGGTCTCATAATTTTACATGCTTCTACCGATGATTGTAGTTTGGAATGTACTTTGCGACAAAAACTGAGATATTGTATCGAACATTATCTAGGTGATGTCGAGAACAATTATTTGTATATGTTAACTGCATTATTGGATCCACGATTCAAAGCATTAGCTTTTTCTAAAGATGAATCTATCCCTCGAGCACGGGATGCCTTGACTGAAATAGCCACTAATTATATTAATAATGATAATTCATCTACAACATGTGATAGTTCACAGACGCAGATGTCTGAAAATCGGCACAATAGCGAATTATCAATTTGGTCATCCTTTGACAATGAAATAGCAATTACAAATAACACTGCTAATAAGCAGACTAATAAGTCTGCTGTGTTAGAAGTGGAAAATTATCTAAACTCACAATATTTAGAACGCAAAGAAGACCCGTTATTATTTTGGCGTGAAAATTTAATCATGTACCCCATTTTATCAAAAATTGCACGTGACTGTCTTTGTATAATGAATGGCCACTTCTGTAAAATAAATAAATAAAAAAAGAAATAGGATAAAACGAAGTATTGTAAATGAAATATTATTCTAAAATAGTTACGAATTTCATAAAGAAAGTGCTTAAAACCTACTATGCAGTTCTGATTTCCAAGATTCGAGTACTACTTGTGAAAGTTTCGATTACTTTCAACATCGAAGCACTTATAAGTATCTTTTCGAAACTTGTTTGTACTCATTCCGAGGTTCGATAACTACTTGTATACAATGAATACTTTTCAAGTATAATCATTGAAACTTTTATTGCTTTTAAGTAGTAATCGAAACCCATGAAATGAAACTTTGTTATTGAACTTGACTCGGATTCGCGAGTACATATTGAAAACTTGATCCCATCCCTAATTACAAATACAAATTTATTGTATACTATACAACCAACATATGTTATGCTAAATTCCCAAATTTGTCCCTGGCCACTTTAGTGGCTACCCCTGGCCCTCTAAAGGTTAATAAGATAAAATGTTTAATATGAAAAATATGTATATATAACGTACTTGTTTGCGTGACGACTCAAATGTTTCCTGTAATTACTTTCCAGGAATATGTCTCCGTCGTACTTTTCAGCGTTACTCCAGTGATTTGGATCGCTTGGACCGCCGTTAACGACCGATCCTCGTGTTTCTCTACCTTCTCGGACTCTGCCCTTTTTCTTCTGTCTACTGTTTCTTCCGCCAGTGTTAATGCACACGTTCTTAATTTTTTCTCCATTCTCTACGGGGGTAATGAGATCCCAAATGAAGTTACGAATCTTCTCATCCCCGCGATAGTAACGCAGACAGTAAAGCAAAATGACTCGTGCACAGTCCTCGACATCCATTTCGCGCCATCCTCGACGAAACTGACTATGTTGAAGAATCTCTTCCCATCGGCCCCAACCGAACGTAAGCAGACCTCGTTCTACCTTGAAGCATTCGCTTCGCGCCCAACTGCCATACATCACTTCACCTTCACGAGGTACATACTCGTCGCAGAACTTCCGTGTCTTCTTACCAAATTTGTCTCTTCGTTTCTTACCTTTTGATAATAATAGACGAATTATTTATATATTGTTATTTATCATACATTGTGTGTAAAAAACGGTTAAATGTAACAAACAGATAGGTCCTACAAAGTATGCCAAAAAACGTACGTGTCTTTAGAACAATATAATAATAAGCCACAGTGCAAAAACGACACGAAGAAAACTAAGATTTGTGGAAGTATTTGCATCATACTATGAATATTTTCTTATAGCCACAGCATCTTTTGTCTACATTCCGTGTGGAACTAAGAATCATGGATGTTACATTTGATAAAAATGTTGCGAGTGAATGCTTTGCCATGCATTACACAATACAAGATACGTACATCATGTTAAGTTGCCAAAATGAATGTGCGCGTGATAATATTAATGTTGTAATCATTAGCTTTATGGACATGCATGCATGTTAACGTGTATTTACGTGTATACGTATACAAAACATTATAGCAGAAATATTTCTAAAATGTCTATACAATTCATCTAGAACGAAACACTATATATTTAAATTTCTTAAAATATATATATATATATATATATATATATATATATATCTTTGGATTCGTCTCACTACCCGCTATTATTTTCTAAAGAAAAAAATATAGTATTCCATTTAAAAAAATCAAGGTGACCTTGAAATGTCCTCCACCACTCCACCCACAACAAAACAATGAATACCACGTAACGTAGCCCGTAATACCAAACAACTTTTGTAGGAACACTTTTTTGATAACGACACTATCTTCCGAGATATTCTGCCGTTCTCGATACAGTGGGACACCCTGTATATATAGCGTATACAGTAGCAGACAAAAATTTAAGACCGCTCTAAAGAAGACGATAACTTTTTTAATATTTTACTATACGATTTGAACTTTTGTGGGAAGCTAGAGCAATTAGTTTACTAAAGCAGGGATCGGCAAACTAGGGCCCGCCGCCTGCTTTTAATCAGGCCCGCGAGGTTAATGGACACGAAAAAATAAATCAAATTACATAAAATAAAAAACATTATGTAAAAATATCACTTCCTAATAAAGAAATTTTCAACCTGGTTTTTTTCGTTGCTCTATGAGTAGAATTAGCTAGCCATGTAAATATCTTCGACCTTGCTACCCGGCCCCCTAGCCTAAAAATTTTACGTTCTGGCCCTTTTCAAAAGAAGTTTGCCGACCCCTGTACTAAAGGATGTGAAAAGAAATTTTTTCAAAAATTGCAATTGATCGGAATCGTTGAAAAAATACTAAAAGTTGAATTTTTAACTTTTTTATGTGGGCCTATATAGAAAATTTAAAAAATATGTTTTGTAGATCTGTGTCAATTAAACATATTCTGAAAATTTCGTCAAAATCGGTCGACGTTGCGATGAGCTACTCTATATGTTAAGAAACTTTGCATCATGCAAGAATATTTTTGATAATAACGACTGAGCATGAGAGAGAAAAAGGTATTTTTCAAACAATATCATAAAGCGTGAACATTTATGCTATATACATGTACAATGTAACATAAATGAGATGTTCATTATGTAAATCTCATATGATGAATGTTATTACATTGAAAAATTAGTGGTTACAACATTTACTATCAAACACATAATTACTTAGAGAAAAATTTTAGTGTCTTCATAGAACAAGGATTCGATAGACTGATAGTCGCACTGCTAGTTTGTGGTTAGAAAAAGAAAGAAAGACTCAAGTTCTCGTTATTAAATGTGTAAATATGGCAATACCTTCATAATTATCGTAGATCATTTATCCACACCCACGGTATCACAGCCATGGAGTGATATATTATGTGAAGTTACGATACTAAGAATGGTGTTGTGCTTTAACATGCATCAACAATGAACATACCTCTACCTGTTAACCCACTACTCGTTTCGTCATCGCTATTATCATCAGAACTGTCGAGATCCGACATGACAACTGATTCGTCATGACCGTATCGCTTAATTTGAGTTCTTCGTCTTGGTTCTGATATGACTAATTCATCCTCTTCTTTTTTCTCAGTCGTATCGATTTCCGCTTTCTTCGCCCATTTCTTCCAAAAATCTGGATCATCAATGTTGATGTCCGATCTATTGGATGAACACGCAAAGCTGGCCTTCGAGAATGTCGATCCTTTTTCTGCTTCTATAGTAATGATCTACAGAAGAAGAAGAAAAAGAAAAAGACTAATATTAATACCACGAAATAGCGCGTACCCCTAATAAAGCGATAATAATGATAAACAGAAATGTGATCGACTTACTTGTGTCCTACGTTCAAGTATTTGTTCTATATCTTCTTCGCAGAACTTATCTCCAGCATTGTCGTCATCCATAATAGCACCATAAGCACCTTTTTTTAGCAAGTCTTCTATCTCCTTTTTCGTCAGTTGTTTGTTACTGGGATCTTTACCCCCTTGACTCGTATTCATCGATTGTAAAATAGCTTTATCTAATCCAAGCTTCAGTGAAGCTTTGTCAAACATTTCTCTCTCGTAAGTATTGCGACAAAGCAACCGGTATACCTTCACCATCTTTTGCTGGCCAATTCGGTGACACCGGGCTTGTGCCTATATAATCAACAGTTGTGTGAGTAACATAGATAAAATAGAAAAAAAAGCTTAAAGTAAATTTTGGAGGATCACCGAATATAATACCTGTAAGTCATTTTGCGGATTCCAATCGCTGTCATATATAATAACTGTATCAGCGGCTGTAAGATTAATACCAAGACCACCAGCTTTGGTACAGAGAAGAAAGACAAATCTGTCAGAATCGGGTTTGCTATACCGATCAATCGCAGCTTGTCTTAAGTTTCCTCTAATACGACCATCGATTCTTTCATATGGATATCTAAACAGATATATTTTGAATAGGAATATTAACAATCTGTTCGGTAACATAAATATCTCGAAACAAATGAAATGATGAAATGTGTTTTTGTAAGTTAACATACTTTTTGTATAACAGATAATCCTCCAATAGATCTAAGCATTTCACCATTTGACTAAATATTAGTACTCTGTGTCCGCTGGCTTTAAGTTTCGGCAGTAGCTTATCAATTAAAACCATTTTTCCTGAACTGTTTACTAGCGCGTGATAGTAAGCCTCTGAATCTTCCTTTTCACCAGTCTTGTAATCCAATTGTATTTGATCTTCGGCGCCATTAAGTAGGAATGGATGAATACAACATTTTCTTAGTTCCATCATTGTATTCATGAGATTCGGAATGTTAGCTGATGTGGTTCCCTTCGCAAGGAAAGAAAAGTTTCGTTCTAGGATACCGCGGTAATATTTCTTTTGTATATTTGTTAATTCCACCTATGTAAATAGAGGAAAAACATTTATTAGAAAATGATCCACCGTGTACTATCCCATTGATCCCAAACTAATACAATATGTAAAAGATTAATCAATTTTCCCATTCACCTCAACGACTGTCTCTTCTTTTGGAGCTAACGATTTCTCCACATCCTCTTTAAGTCGACGTAACATCATTGGCTTCAAAAGAAGTTGTAATTTATGAACTTCAGTCTCGCTACTTAAATTCCCAAATTCTTTAAGGAATGCTTCGCTACTAGAAAACTGAAGTGGTTCAAGGAAGTTCAGTAACGAAAACAGTTCGTTGACATTATTTTGTAAAGGTGTACCGGATAAAAGCACTCTATGTTCTAAATTCAATTGCCTAAGACCCTCGAGCAACTTGCAATTTCTATTTTTTAGCCTATGAGCTTCGTCGATAACACAGAGCCTCCAATTGTATCCTTTTAATTCGTTAAAGTCTGTTATAATTATTTCAAATGTAGTGATCAAGACATTGAATTTAATTAAATCTTTAATCTGCTGTCCTTTGTCGTTTTTATAATAGACTTCGTATTCTTGGAGCATAGTCCGACTTGCTGCGCTATAAACAAAATAGTGTGTCTAATGAAAAGAATTGTCCACACCAAGATATGCAAAACTATTTTATAATTTTTCGATCAACTTACGATCCGTGATACACTACAACATTCATGTCTGTCCAACTTTCAAATTCGCGTTGCCAATTCGGAATGGTCGAAAGGGGCGCGATTATTAAAAATGGTCCACGGATCCCATACTTGTAAACTGCGTCCACAAATGTTAAGGATTGAATAGTTTTTCCTAAACCCATTTCATCCGCAAGAATACAATTATGTCCGTTGTACCATGAGAACAACAACCAATTTAGACCTTCTAATTGGTATGGTCGTAAACTGTTGTTACTTTTATAAATTGGCGATTCTTCTAACTTTACCCATGCTGACGCTGTAGGTTTCTTTTTCGGCTAAGGACAAAATTATGTTAACAAAAAAGTAAAAAGCATTATTATTATTTACAAATTAATCAGTTTATCTATTGCCGATAGATTACCTTCCACTGATCTTTCGGAGGTAATTTATTAAACCTTCCAAATTGAGCTATTTTTTCTGGATCAACATCCTCTTCCAACTCCCAAGTAGAGTCCTCATACTGAAGAGACCGCCATTTAACTAAATAATGTTTTAATGTTTCTCCGCTCGTCGGATCAGTATGTGTTGCTTCATCGAGTACTCTATCAACTTCTACGAAATCTGGGTTAAATGGATCGTCTTCAGTCTGAAAAAAAAGTTGCTCTTTACAACGTATACCGACCTTTTACTATTTTACTACGTATATAAATATGATCATAACTTTTATAAACGTTAACATTTAAAATTATTATTTCTATAAAGCAATTAAAAACTGTAGGAGGTAAAAATGGTAAATCAGTATTTACATTCTCAAAAATGTTGGTGTTCTGCTGTTGCCTCTGCTTAAATCTTTTCAGTTTAGCTTGAATTCGTTTGTCACCTTTATATAACTCTTCTTCAGTTCGCCATTCACAGTGCAAATATGAAAAATTTCTATATTTAACGAAATACTCTTCAACCTCTACTAGTTGAGGTTTCACTTCAGCTACTGCCGTTTCTGGTTGAGATTCGGTAACTTCGTCTTCTTGCTTGCTACTATCTTTTACGGCATTTTCAGTGTCACTGTTCTTAGTTTCCTCAGAAGTTTCAGTTTCATCTTTTTCATCCTTGTCGTCTGGTTCTGGTTCCTTCTCAGGTGTTTCTTTCTTGGCGCCATCTTCCTCTTCTTCTTTACTCTTGGTTTCTGAGGCTGCATTTGAAGCATTATCATCTTTATCAGTCGATGTTTCTGCCTTAACTTCTGGCGGCGGTGGTTTAATTTCTCTTTTCCCCATACGCGAACATAGTATGTGTTGCACAACCATAGAATCTTCATCCGTTGTATTCTGTAATGATACGGTTATTATTTATAACTGTATGTTTAAAATTTAAATGTATTGGAGAACACGTATAATAATGTATAATACATACTATGTACACAAAGTTCGGTTTATTAGGTCCGACTTCCCCACCTTCGTTCTCCTTCTTAACGGAAACAGGCTTTGCTGTGTTTGTACCTTCCACTTTCTTAGAAAGTTGAGCATCTTGCAGAGGTACGTCGTCGTCCGAAAATCTGAGCATTACATCATCAACATACTTTTTACGATGCGTATTTCTCGCAGAACGCCTTTTATTATCATCCCCAGCTTCTGGTGAAGGTGGTGGCGTAGCTGCTAATTCTTCACCATCAGAGTCAGGTGCAATCCGGCTCTTACGTTTCCTAAACGTTGTTGCAAGATATTGGAAATTAATATTACCTTCTCCATTAACAGTCAGCGGACGGTGCTGGGACAATTCTGACTTAATTTTGCCAATAATCGAAACGTGCCTCTCTGCCTGAGCGACCGCTGTCTGATTGTTCATATAATACCGAAAGAGTACAAGTATTGTAATAAAACTTACTTTGAACTTCTGGGAGACTTTCCTGCTGAAACTTTCGAAGCGGTAGATCTTTTCCTAGCAGCTGCTTTCTTTTTATTAGGTGTAGCAGTTTCTGTAGCAGGTGCGGCCTCCGAATTTTCTTCTTTCTTCTCATCCGTTGAGTTGTCCTCCGACTCTCCTTTCTGTTTACCTTCATCTTTTGTTTCAATTACTAAAGGTTCGGTGGTAGAAGAATCTACTTGTTCCGGATCACCTTGAATGGACGGTTCAGACGGCTTCGAATCCGCTTCCTTGACTGCGCTCGAATCAGAGACTGCGGTCTCTTCCGTTTCTTGTACAACTTCGTCATCGGCTGATTCAGACTGATTCACTTTTCTATGAAAAAAAAACAACATTATCAGTGAAATAATTATAATACTTTGTTAAAACAGACGACAGGTAATAGCCAACGTGTTAAGAAACAATATTCATGCTTAAGGTAACTTACTTTCTATTACGTTTTGTAGAATCTTTGTCTTTATTTCTCTTTCTTGGTGCTTTAGGAGATTTCGCTTCTTTCGGAGGCTTTGGCTCCTTTTTAACTTTCGGTTCTTTCGGTTCTTTAGGCTCCTTTGGCTCTTTTGGCTCCTTAGGTTTACGTGGTTTCCTAGGAGGTCGAGACTTTCTGCCTTTATTCCATTCCTCTTCCATATCACCTGAAGATGGCTTAATGTCCTCAGAATCTGCTGCACTATCAACGATATTACTACTATCTCCAGGAGTTACTTGATTGTCCGATACTGGTTGTTCTGGTTGTTGCTGAGTAATTGGTGCAGGGGCGACAGCTTCTTTGTCAGCTTTTTTTCTACTCTTCTTAGCTCTGGGTGTACCTTTACCACGACCACGACCAGTAGTACTTGAAACCTATTTAAAGAGAAATATTTTAAGCACTGCATTTTATCTTGAAATATATTTTGCATGTACTTAACATGGAGATAAAATAAAAATGAAGAGAGAGAGTTGACAATTTACCTGTGGACTATCAACAACAGCAGCTGTAAACATAGGAGTCTGTAGTATACATTGAGGTCCACCGTTGCATTGGTCATTAGTTTCATGTTGCTGCAGTGCCTGTAACTTCTCCTGCAGAGCAACAATCTTTTCTTGATTTTCAGCGGCCGGAGGCATACAGAACAACTCTTGTAATTGCTGTTGTAATGCTGCTCTTTCTTGATGATGTGTAACTGGCGTACAAGAAGTACCAAACCCACCAGACGTAACTGCTGTCGATGTTGGATTTTGTGGTATATTGTACATATTCGATATGGTACTACCGCTAACAATATCTGCAGCAGGAGGATATTGTTGACCAGAACCCACAATCATTTCATTAGGGTATATATTATTTTTTGGAATATTTGTATATTCTGTAAAGCCTGGTTGTACTGGATGTGTAGGTTGCGAATTTGGCACTGGCACTGCAGTTTGATGAGGGGGTAATACAATACCACTGGTTTGGTTAACCGTAGGTATCTGTTGACCATTTAAATGCGTCGGTGGAACTACAGTAGTTTGTGTTTGCAGCTGGGGAGATGAATTTGGTATAGCAGGTTGCAACTGTGGTTGATGCGGTATTTGAGATGAAGTTATTGGAGCACTCTGTGGCATTATACCGACTTGTGGGGTTACGAGAGGTTGAGATTGCTGTGTAGTCTGAGCCTGTGTTACACATGGTGGTGTAGACTGAGATTGTGATGGTTGCGGTAATTGGGGCTGAGAAATTTGTGGCTGCGATTGTTGCGTTTGACTTAATGCAGGTTGCTGAGGTTGAGCAATCGAAGGTTGTTGTTGAGGGGTAGTTATTTGTTGAATTTGCTGCTGATTGAGTTGTGGTTGACTTATTTGTTGTTGCGGAGGAGGTTGTTGACCCATTTGAGGTTGTTGTACTTGGCTCAATTGTGGTTGTTGCGAAGACTGAATTGGTTGTTGAGACTGTACCGGTGCTTGTTGAGTTGGTACTACTTGTGGTTGATTTATATGTATCGGCTGTACTTGTTGCTGCGGGCAACTAATGGGCTGTGGTTGTTGCTGCACTTGACTGCTAACCGCAGGTTGTTGAGGAAGTACTGGTGTACTATTATTAGCTGGTGGACAATTTACTGAATTTATTTCTAAATGTTGACTATGCTGGTTCGTTTCACATGTAGTTTGACTTTCGATAGTAGATGCAGGATTCTGAACTTGACTCGGTGCTGGTTGTTGAGGTAACGTAGACGCACTGGGGCAATCAACATTTCCATTTGTACTAGATGTTGGTAAAGTCTGTACAGGTTCCAATTGAGAGATATTCCCAGGAGTAGCTTCCAAAGGTGAATTATTCTGTGAAGTATTTTGTATCAAAGTATCAGCCTGTGGTGGTGGTTGACTCAGCACATCTTGCGATTGATCTTGAACGTTTTGATGCAGTGCTTCATTTTCTTGTTTAGGTGGTTCAATCGGATTATGAATAGAATCTACAGCATCTCTAGTTGTAGTCTCTGCAACACTGTGAATAGGCGGCTCTGTTCCAGGTACTGGAAACATTGGCGCGTTCTGTTCAGATACTGGAGGTTGAGCTTCTACTATAGGTCTATCTTCATTTATACTTGGCCTTATTTGTGGCTGCTGTTGAGGTGGATGCGACCACTGAGCAGGCATTGGCATTCTAGGACCTGTGATAGGTGGCATAGAACTTTGTGCGGTAGATTGAGATAAAACATTTGGGGCTTGTGGCAATGTTGGACGTGTTTGAAACTGATTATACTCTGGATTTGGAACACTTGAGTTTGGTACAGCAACTCCTGGTATCACCATTTGTTCCAATGCTTGAAGAGTAGTTTGTTGCGACGATGGATTTATTTGTATTGAAGTTGGAGGACAAGGTGACACAGACATTGCACCCGGTTGATTTGGTTGCTGATGTGGAAGTTGAACATGAGGATGAGGGGATAATGTATTGGGTTTGGCTGGTGACATTATAGGTCTAGGAGACATTTGTTGTGGTACAGCTGGTGGTCTCGGCGACATCTGAGGTCTTGGAGACATTTGAGGTGATAATTGAGGAAAAGTTGCACGGTACTGAGGACTCGTGGCATGTTTGGCTGTACCAAATTGCGTTGTTGGTCCAGAGTGTTGTGGTTGATTAAACATGGAAGTTGCATGATGAGAATATTGAGGATCTATTTGCTGTTGTGGTTGTTGCGTACTAGGATGTTGAGTAGTAGGATGTTGCGTGTGCTGGGGATATTGTTGAGGATGAGTAGGATGCGCCTGATGACTTGGATGAGTTGGATGATGATGTGGCATCCTTTGCGGAGGTTGTTGAGTTTGTTGTTGCTGCTGCTGCTGTTGTTGCTGCTGTTGTTGCTGTTGCTGGTGCATGGTAAAGCCTGGATAGCCAGGAGATGCCTGATACATTGATACAGAATTTCCTTGCTGATAATGCTGTTGCTGACCAACCATGTGTTGGTAAACGCTTCCTGTACCAGCAGCTTGCATCGCTTGATGTGGTACTCCCATATTTCCAATCATACCTTGTTGATTACCAAAATGTTGTTGTTGTTGTTGTTGTTGTTGCTGTAATTTTTGATTCATAACACCACTTTGGTCTTGTTGATGAGAATACTGCGGAGGCATATGTTGTCTATAAGCACCAGGTTGCGGTGCCATCTGATTATAATGTCTTTGCATTTGTGGATAAGCACCTCCACTAGCTGGCCAACCTTGCATACTTGGGTCTATAGACATATTTGCTCTAGTCATTGAATGCTGCTGCTCCATCGAATACATGTTATCATTATAATTAGGATATTGCCCTCCACTCCCAGGATGGGGCCCTCTATGCTGAGGGGCCATACTCCGTGCTTGATTTTGAAATGCTCCTGGCACCATAGCACGCTGTGGTGCACCACTATCGAACGTTCCAAGATTTTGATTAAACATGTTGCGTTGTGTTGTATTTTGCAATTGATTAGAACTTCCAAATTCGGATCCACCAAATGAAGTTAATTTTTGAAGCGGAGATTCTTGAGATATATAAGATTGACTAATGTAACTCCCTCCTCCGTTAACGCCAGAGTTTGAACCATCTCTAGATACTACCACAGAATTATTCGTGCCTGCAGGGTCAAAATGGTCGTTCCCCCCGAGGTCAGGAAGAGCATCAAGCATCGAGCCACTAACATCTTCACCAAACAGGTCGTACGAGTCCATGTCTACGCTGCAGGACTCTTCGCCTCTATTTCAGGCTTAAGAGAGTATCGTATAGTCTCTTTTATAGTCAGTAACGTGCCCATTGTTGATCCACGTCTTTTCTGCCTGAAACAATGTATAAAAGAATTCATATTATGATTGCAACGAGTGTATTTAGTTATAATAACTTTTCCTAAATCGTTTTTGTGATTATTATGATTATTAGTTTAAATTACTGTATTATACATCTTCCGATGATAATGGCAAGCGCCAAAGGGGAAAAGCTATACGCTTATGACTTAATTTCACATAATCGCTATAACCTTTCCCTCTTGGAGCATGTCCTCATTTATAACACCGCTTCCAACCTCCAACTATACTAAAGTTCATAACATACACATATGTATGAACAATCATGTTTTCCTATAAATAAAACTTATTAGAAACTTCCTATTACCTACACATATATGTGTCAGAAACAATTAATCATATACAATGAATATTTATAACATGCAAATTTAGAAGAAATATTAATATAAAAAAGAAAAACACAAAAATGTATATGAAGTTGTGTTATTCGTTTTCTACTACTCTCTTATTCTTCCTACTAATTAAAAATCATTTTTATTAAATCTATCTTTGTACTATTTTATTATACGATTAAAGCATTTCTAAATATTGGAAAATAGAACAAAAGAATAAATATAAATTTAATACATATATATGTACTGTGTAATGAAAAATATAAAACCAACTCATCGTTTTGTTTGATAAGATATATTTGTTTCTTAAGCAAATATCAATTTTAGAATGGTGTTTTTGAATAATTATATTATTTCATAAATATATACATGTGTTCTACAGTTATACATTACTATAAACAAGAAAAAATGTAATTTCTAACTTATAGTGAGTGTATGAATTTATTTACTACATACACTAAAAGCATTAAAACTGTACCACAAAGATACATTTTTAATTATTTTCTTTACTTCCATTAATTGCAGTAAACTGGAATCATACTGCATACAATAATACATATTTACAGTAATTTTGTACATAATACATTTTTTAATGCAGTTAACATAACCTAACATTGAAGAAAGAGGAATATTTAAATTTGAAATAAAACATGTGAAATATGAACAAATTACATTAAATAAAAAAGAAATTGATGTGCATATAGATTTTTCCACACACACAATGCGTTAAAATTCTGTACAAAAAGCTGATTTTACAGCCACATAAATAATCAAAAGGTAAGACATTTCTAAACAATCAGTATTTACATGATAATTGAAATTGTGATATTATTGAAACTATGTAAAAATATTTTATATAAATCAGAGAAATAATAAGAATGACACAATAATTTCGTATTAAAACTACATATTTGGCAAGAAAGTTTAGTTTCCATATATTCTTGGCTCGTGTGATTTGTTCAAAGTGATGCCGAAAATGTTCAATTATGACCAACAATCGTGAAATAAGCAAAAATGTCTAAGAATAACAATATGGCATTACTGTACGCTTTGAACTAATATGCAAGAGAAAAATTCGCACACCGATACATAATATTAAATCAAATATATTCGTGTTGAAATTCATAAACACAGAAAAATGGAAAGAAACGACGAAAAAACACCTTACAAACCTGAAGCACTGACAGCAGCACTAAAACGTACGAAAGAATATTCTCGTTCGCATTAGAAAAATCAACTCAAATACACACGTTGAGTATATATTACAAGGGTGAACAGAAAGAAACTGGCAAGACGACGGGTATAGAAAGTTCTCACGCTTTAATTCGAACGTAAATAGGTATTTTGTCCGGAAAATATTTTCCCGTGGGATCGGCAGTTATCGAATATGCGGAAAGCGTAGATACAAAAATGTATTAGAACATCGGGAGCGAATCGAAGCGACTTCGAGAAAAAAAAACACGGATCGTCGGAAAGTACGCCATTATCGTGAGAGATTTCCGTTTGGGCTTCCGAGAGAACTCGTAGCGGCCACCGCGACGCTCGATATCCCAGCACCAAAGCGTCACTTCACTTTACCACAATTCACTCTTCCTTCGTGTATTTCGTAAGAACACCGTTCAAAACCTAATATACCGTTCGACGAAAGTAGTTTCGTGTTAATGTTTTACCGAAAAACCACCCTCATTCGCGCGCGCGTTCACACGATTTTCACCGACGGTGGCTGCGGCTGCGGCTGCGGCGACACGGACCGTCGAGGTGCAAGCGTGTCCATAGGTCCGAATCATTCTACACATCTCTACCCCCTCCCCCCTAACCCCCCTACCATTCCCCTCAGTTCACAACGAAGGACTACTCTTCTCTCTTACCCTACCCTGTTCTATCCTGTCCTGTCCGACGGAGGCCACTACACACACCAGTTACACATCGTAACATCTGTAGAAACTCACACACTTAGCTTTCGCATCATGCGCGCACACTCACTCACTGCACCACCTGGTGGCGCGCGCATCTCTCTTTGCCACTTATAAACGTTCGTGTATGCACACACGTGTATCGCGTATACGAAGAAACAATAAGATGTTCCGAGTTGTGTTCGGCTCGATTAAAATCTTCGTTTCATTAGATTGACGCGTATGCGATACCGTGTATATTCGTTTTTTTTAATTTTTTTCTAGCAGAATTGACGTCCCCTTTCTTCATTTCGAAACGGTAACATCCGCGAGTTAAATCAATGTTCAATAGAAAATTTTAAGTACGGTATTACTACAGAAAGACAGTCACGGATTGCTACTACCAGTTTCTTTTGTTTTGATAAATGATAAATTTTACAAATAATAGAACAAATAAATTTAAGAATCTAAAGAAGATTGTATTATGCTTTAACGTTATTCGATACCGGTTTATGGAAATAAAGAATTAGAGGTTTGCCGTTGATTATCATAGCTATAGTAAGATCGCAAATTGAAGACGACGAGAAGTATTTAATACTTTTTTCTTGCCCAAGTGAAATTGTTGAAAAAGCTGATTAAACGTCTGGTATTTAATCGAAAAATAATATTCTATGTGCACCATTTTGATACTACATAAAACTGTATACCTTCATTACTTGATTATTAAATCTTTATTTTATTTTATTTTATTTCAATAAGCGTCATATAATCGTGTAAAAGTTTCATTGCTTTACTACAGTAGTTCGTTGAATGGGAGATAATCTCAATTCTATTAAAATAATGACTATATAACTTGCCTATAAAAAATATATCTACACAGAAGATAATTAAAAGAATTTGAAAAAATATTTGAACAGTTAAAATACAGTATTCTTGAGAAATCGTCTGACAATTACTAATAAGAATTTTTGATGTAAACTCAAATATTGATTGATGTCCTAATCGAAAAAAGGAATAAAGATTACTATTTACATTCTACTTAAGTAATTTGTTGATGTAGAGTGTTTATTGAAATTATACCTATATATTAATTTTTCAATAATCTATTAAAATCCGTGGCTTGGTCTATATTTAATTACATAACTTTCATCAGTTATAAATATTACGTTAAGTTGTCATATGCGATGTTTGATTACTTTCCCCTTCAAATGTTTGTGACACAAGCAGAAATAAAAAAATTTCTAATGATATTGAAATATTGAAAGAATATTTCACGAACGACCGAAAATATTGAAATCGATGCAGGCATCGTAACATTTCTACGGATACATGCAAAGATTAAATACAACATTTTGATCTGCGTAAGATGTTTAGAAAATTACATCTTTAAACCATTTCTCTTGGCTACATTTCGAAGACGGTTAAACAATTTAATACGTAAAAATGAAACGTTAATAAAATTGATAACTTCGATTATATACGAAAAAAGTACACGTCTCTTTATATATCGTACTTCTAAAATTCATCGAGAGAAAATAATAAACCGAAAGAAAGAATAGGAAAAAGAAGCAGATTGGACGCCGCAACCTCCCAAGAATTACACTCCTAGCGCATAAAGTATTCGGTATCGTGGTAAAAACACACAGCGCAATTGGCGGTAGTAAGGCGGAGTCCGAATTATACCACAAAGAGAACCAATCAGATTTTACCTTATAAAGTAGGATACCAGGGCAGGATATTCGATTAACCAATCCTGTCCTCTAGGTATCAGCACGAATGTATATGTGTACGAAACATCGTCAATGAAACAGGGCCGCATTTGTCGTTGCGTTAAATTTTTCTTGATTACACGTAAATATAAGATTGGAACAAGTTCAACGATTTGCTATGAAATGGTAACAAACGAATAAAGTTACGTAATTCATCGATTGCTAGCGAATTTCGAATGATTGGTTAGAAAAAAATATAAACGGAAAAATTTGATCGTGCATAACGACAGCAAAGGTATGTTTAACATGAAAATAAGATCGTTTATAATTTATTAAATATTTTAGAAAATATTATTTTATACAATTATATAAGAATGAAGTAGTAATCTGAGTGGTATGAATTCTTTAGTAGACCTGTTATAATATGTATTTTAAAAAAATAATGACTACAAATTCATACAAAATAAAATAATCTTATGCTTACCTTACTTGGAATGTTAGAGTTAATGAAATAAGTTTTTCATTATTGTACCAAGATATTAGCATTTGAACAACTATATCAGATTCTATTTTTGAATTTCGCTACATTATAAAAACTATAAAATTGCAACACATGAAACAAGCGACATGCAATGTGGTAGCTAGGTAAATCTGGGCAACTACATTGAAAAGAACGATGTTGCGCGTGGATCTAATATATATAATACTCTATTATTACAATGTAGTTCTAGCAGTGAACTACAATTAATAGTCTATATTATTCAGTAAATTTTTCAAATTAAGAAGAAGGGGATGAACTCAAATAAATTATTACAGATCTGAAAATTAATGGTTATTTGTACATGTTCAGTATATTATATGTTGTCCTTCGTGCTTAAATACACAAATATATAAAAAGCATGCACATTTTTTCCTTTGTAACGGAAACTGAATAAAGGTATTTATGATGTACAAACTGTAACGTAACATTTAAATAGGAATTTAAATGACAAATTTGATTGCAATTATTAAGATAATATTTGTATATAAAATATAGAAGTGTACATCTCCAATACAGATTCAAGTGTCAAAATTAAGTTTCAATATTGTTAAATTAAAGTAGTCAGTACGGTTTTTATAGAAATCTACGTGATACCGATCTATTATAGATATTCAGCGTTTAGCAATGATTAAGTAAAACTCACTGTAGCGTACACGTTAATCCCATTTTCCTGGACATTCCATGTAAATCTACTGCACAAATGTTCACTTAATCGTTATCTTGGTGTCCATTTTGTTTGGTTAATTACTGAAGAGGCGTCAGTGCTGCCGTGGATTACGTTGACACAACATGACGGCTCTTTCGCGATTGGGGCGAAGATATATCAAAAATTCAACTTTCTCAAACACTCTTCAAACTGGTTACATGAATTCAAATTTTACGAAAATTATTACAAGTGGAAGAAGTCAAATTCAAAACACTGTAGTAACAATGTGCATTTCTATTTATGTTTCACATATTGACCGCCTTATACTTTCCGACAATAACCCGATTCCATAGACGAATAGACAAGAAATGAAACGCTTTCTGCTTACAAATACACCGATGGTGTCGACACTTCACGGTGTGTCTTTAAAAAAATTTGTAAGTCAATACTATATATATATATATATATGTATATATATATATATATTTACATATATATAGTGTGTTATAATTCGTTATATTTCAATTGCTTTCTTAAATCACACGATAGATACTTTCCACCTCAATATAACAATAAATTTCATCAATATTTTGTCTCGTAAAAAAGTTGCAAAAAAATTTCATTTTTATGAATATATATTTATATTGAAACTCAAATGTTTTCAACGTCTATGCGTTTATCTTACTATAATATTTAAAAGTAATATTATTTAGTTATTCTTAATAAAATGTACGGAACACTTTCATTGTAAATCATCTTCCGAATTGTATACATAATAATATTTATCATAAAATATTTATGTTTACAAATATAATATAATGTATGTATGTATATTTCAATGTTATATATTATATATTATAATAAATGTTATATATTATATATAATAAAAAAATGCGCTACTAGTATTTTCATAGAAATGTACCATAACGTGAACGAAATGAAATGTGAGTTTCCATTGTATGGTTTCATATGAATTTGTGTTGATGTGTATATATTTAGTGAAGATAGTGTTGTGTTTGAGCGATTCAAAGTTGTCCATTTCATCGAAGAGTATATGTGTATATATATTATGGTTTTAAACAGAAGGATGAAATAATAGATGTTACAATTACATTAGTGTTTACGTTACATTACTGTACTCTGAATATTTAATTTTTTTGTCACACAAGTGCATATTTTAAAAAATGTATGAATGTTACTTTATTTTTAATCCTCATGCATTATTAATACATATTTAGTTTTGATATTATTCTTAATTCTTGTTCTTTAATTACAGAGCAAACATGTCTACAACATCACAAAAGCATAAGAATTTTATAGCAGAGCCGATGGGTGATAAACCTGTTACGGATCTTGCTGGAGTTGGAGAAGTCTTAGGACGAAGATTAGAAGCTGCAGGTTATGATAAGGTATAAATATTAATATAATCTTATCAATCTAATCGTATGTTACAATATGATATATATTTTATAAAACTGATTAAATTACTTACAGGCGTACGTAGTACTCGGACAATTTCTGGTTCTGAAAAAGAATAGAGAATTATTTCAGGAATGGATGAAGGATGTATGCTCAGCTAATGTAAAGCAATCAAGCGATTGTTACCAGTGCATCTCTGATTGGTGCGAAGAATTTTTGTAAAGTAATTATAAGGGTTAACGTTAATATTGAATGAAAAGAATTAAATATTTAATATAGTAGAGTATCTTTTATAAAATTTTGATGGAAAATATAAAAATTGTTTCACTATAAGTGAATTCAGAATTGCAAAGAACTTTATGATAGTACAATTAGGAATAAATGTTCAGAACGATATTTTAATTCTTTGACACAATTATAACTTCTTAATGGTAAAAATATCTTTTTACAAATGAGACAAATGGGAGGTGATAATAGTTTTGAAATATATGCAATGTGTGTTTTTAATAAATAATATGTAATAATTTCATTCTGGTAAAAAAGTGTAAGAAATAAATGAAAAAGTTCAATTGAGAAAATATATTTTTGGAAAAATAGTGAAATACTGTAATAATATGACATTAACTTCATTAAATTTTCTTCTATTTAATTCTTCTGTGAACATACAAATCTTGGATCACATACACTACTGTGCAAAAGAAAGAAGCACTCAGTATAATTATAAGATTTATATAATGACAAACACACACACAATATCTTTATGTAGAAATTGTATTGTACAATGATTGATTTATTACATTTAAAGTATTAGTAAAGTGTAACATATATTCGCAAAACTATGCAATTAAACAGCAGATTTCAAAAGTTACTGTGTTCTTAGTTGATTTTTTACGCTTTTCTATTAAATATGGCTGGGTGCTTCTTTCTTTTGCACAGTAGTGTATTTCAAGTTGTATTAATATTGTAATATCTATGACCATAAAATTATAGAACAATTTTTTTAAAACCATGATAAACATATATCGATAGTTATAAAATTGAAAGATTAATTTCACAAAATATATACATTTGACAAGATGCGAGAAAAACATTATACCATATGATATATAGTCCTTTAATTCTTTTGTTATTGAAAGATATACATTGAGTGCATACAAAAATTTGTTCAGGTAACAGTTACTGTAATTTTTTTGTTTCTTTTGTGTAAACATACTTTTGATTTGTACGCATATGTATATGCTCAATTTTATGCTTAGTATATGTGCATAACTTAATCCTACTGTAATATTTTTAGTGTTTCTACACTTTTGTATTATCCCAATATTGTTTGTTAATCATTTCAAAGATTACATCCTTATGAATACACTGAGTATTTAAATCAATTTAACACGTTCACGACAGGATCGTACTTGTAATTTGTACATATCACCAGTAGTACATCCCGTCGTGAATGTGTTAAACAGCTTGTATTCTTATTTAAATATTCCTTCTAATATGTAATAATTACTATCTCATATTTTTAATTTAGGACAACGATAGAGAGATCCTTGTCTCTCCTACATAACCAAGCAGCTTGATTTTTCGATGAACTTACAACTTTTTGAGGCAAAGAAGCGATATTTTTTTATAATTTTTGTGTTAAAATATTCTCTGTATTATTCCGTATCTTCGTACAAAGCCGTTTTTGGAAAAAGTGTAGAGAAAAAAATGTCTTCTAAATATAAAAACGTACACCATTATTGTTTACAAAGTTTCCAGAGTCAAATTGCAAAGAAGGGCTCTGTACGAAGATGCGGAATAATACAGAGAACATTTCAACACAAAAATTATCAAAAAATATTGCTTCTTCGCCTCACAAAGTAAAGTCTGTCCCAGTTAAGAAGGGACCTGGATAACGACCGGTTTGCATCGTTCGCTGCGCAGGTTCGCCCTGATTGGTAGAACTCCCAATGCACAACGGGCATGAGCCAATGGGGGGAGTTGGGAGGCTCGCAGCAAGGCGCTGCGATCAGTCGAGCTGCGCGAAACAAGTCCCTTCTTAACTGGGACAGACTATAGTAAGTTCATCGAAATAACAAGCTGCTTGGTTATCTCTGTCTTTGTCTCTCCTGCGAGTGACATATCTACTTCTCTGTCACAGCCCTGTAGGAGAGGCAAAGGACCTCTCTATTTATCTTCATTCGTGGTTCACCTCTAATTATTTTTCATTTGTTTGTTTTGTTATAATTACATTATTTCGTCAATTTATAATTAGGTTTATATGATATAGAGGCAGATTTAACTGTTTAGTGATATTGCTACAACAATTCCTTATTCTTATTGGTCGATTTTCTATATAGTGACATTATCAGAAAATTGTAAGTGGTAACCAGTGGCAGAGAGGATATGAGAGTGCTCACGCCCGGGTTTTCGTTGCCACCAGTTTAGTGCTGCCCCCAGGGTATCGCCACTCCATGTATTTTTCTGTTAGCACGGAAATCGAACGCCATCTGAATTTTGTGTTACACAACTAACGGGTAAACGCGGGAATTTTAAATCCATACTACCCATTCCTTGCTAATTTATAATTTTTATTTGAAAATAAAACAAATTAAAACATTTTAATGCATTTTAAATTCAGTATATTGAATATTATAACACTTACAAATAGTATATGTACAATTTTCTACTTATTAATAAATTGAAACCATATTATCAAGCGCGATAACACTGTTTCATTACAAATATTGCAAATTAAACATTATTTACAAACTTTTTCACAATGAGAATACATCAAATGCATATCACAGCAAATAACAATGAACTGGCTCAATAAAAAGCAAAACAATGTGTAACACACATCCACACACATCGCACATCTCGTAACACACATCGAGACGTACAACACACATCGCAACTCGCACAACATACATCGAGATCGTATAACACGAGATATAAGATGTGTGTTACGAGATGTACGATGTGTTACGAGATATACGATGTCTGTGATGTGTGTTACGATATATAAGATGTGTGTGGATGCGTAACACACATCGTATATATCGTAACACACATCGAGATCGTATAACACATATCACACACATCGTATATCTCGTAACACACATCGTACATCTCGTAACACACATCTTATATCTCGTAACACATATCGCACATCTCGTAACACACATCGAGACGTACAACACACATCGCAACTCGCACAACATACATCGAGATCGTATAACACGAGATATAAGATGTGTGTTACGAGATGTACGATGTGTTACGAGATATACGATGTCTGTGATGTGTGTTACGATATATACGATGTGTGTTACGAGATATAAGATGTGTGTGGATGCGTAACACACATCGTATATATCGTAACACACATCGAGATCGTATAACACACATCGTATATCTCGTAACACACATCGTACATCTCGTAACACACATCTTATATCTCGTAACACCCCAGACAACCAAGCGAATCGGAGCCACATCTCGAGCCCAGCGTGTCGACGCCACCAAACGGTCACGTACAATGGTCGACCCTATTCGCAGCTGTCCAAGCCACACGATGACTAGATTGTGGCCACGCCTCAAATGCGCGAGAGAGCTCGTAGTGTTCCCTGGACACGGATCTTGGCACATGATGTCGTTGCCACAATCCGGGATATCGTGCCCAGTTTAACGATCGGGCCGTTGTAAGAGGGCAGCACATAGCCGCACTAACTCTTCCTTTTTACTTATTTTGTACGCATTCAAGGCGGGAAAATTAAATGATAGATTTTATTTATTGTAGTATTTGTAGTAGTTTTCCTAGACTGCGGATCTTTATGCAAAATAAAAATTGTCTGCATCCATTGCAAGAGATAGAAACTAAATTGAATGTTACTTTTTTATGCAAAAAAAAAGTTCTCGTCATAAAAGCTACATTTATTTTATAATGCTCATATAAATATTCATTAGAAACGAATCAAATTTTATTTCATTTAAAAAGGAAGGCGTGACAATCTTATTTGTTAGCACAGCACAGTCGCACTAATGTGCCGAATGCCGTGAGTTATACAGGGCACTCTCTTCCTTTTTGTTATCTCTTCCTTATGTTACTTCTTCCCCCCTCGCCGTTCCATTATCTTTACAGTTACATTAAGAGTAAACCTACACATAAATCAATAAACTAGTAATACATTAATTATCCCCTAATACGTACAGTTACACGAATTAATATTCGGACGATCTAAAAAAGATGATAACTTTTTTAATATTGTACTATACGATTCGAACTTTTTTGGGGAGCTAGAGCAATTAGTTTACTACAGGATGTGAAAAGAAATTTTTTCAAAAAATGCATTTGGTCGGAATTGCAGAGAAAATACTAAAAGTTACATTTTACAACTTTTTCGCGCGGGCCTAGTGGTGGGCATTATCGACTAAATTCAACTATCGACTAATTACTATTTAGTTACTACATACTATCGAATATTTAGTCGATAGTTTTTAGTCGACTGAAATTTCGTTTTAGTGGTTATACGTCTAGATTGCGGGCTATAGTCTATGCCTACGTATAGATCTCATTTCTCACTCACTCTTACAGCATTGTACTGCAGTGCTCACTTATTAGTATTATAGGCACAGTAAGAGTAAATTGGGGTAAATATACCAGACAATAATTAAATAATTAATAATAATAAAAATAATTTTTAATAATTCGATATCGATAATGAGTGAATGTATTTGATAGTAAATCTTATAAAATTTATTCAAAACATCCGCCGTTAAAATTCAACCAATAGCTCGATAGTTTAAGCGACTGATTCAGTAACTGAATTTAGTCGATAGTTTTCAGTCGTTTACAGGTTATTCTCGTATTTACTCTTATTCTCGATGTTCGCTAGTTAAATGAATAGTAGGACAGTATGGGACAGTACAGAGATATTAAATTTCGTGATTGAATGATTTTGTCTTTATTTAATAATAAATTCATACACTACGTTATAAATATAAATGTACACAATTTATTTATATCACATATATAGTTTATATTGCATATATAGCAATAAGATTTTAACATCCAATATGAATTAAAGTATTGAAATATCTATTACATATTTCATTACTTGCATATTTGCACGTCCTGTCATAATTATGTATTTCTAACCTTTTCGTTTCATCGTCTGACACTGACATTTGAAATTTCAAGATGGCGACGTGTAAACAGTCGACTGAAAATAGTAACCCCACCACTACTAAATTCAGTCGATAGTTTAAAAAATCAGTCAACTGAAAATAGTAGTTGAATACTATCGATTTAGTCGATAGTTTTTAGTCGATGGTGCCCATCACTACGCGGGCCTATATTGAAAATTTAAAAAGTACGTTTTCTAGGCCTGCGTAAATAATATGCACTGTGAAAGTTTCATCGAAATCGGTTGATGCGGGAAAAAAACGACAGGCCTTCAAAGATGTAAGAATTCTTCGATATAGGCTGAAAATCTGCGATTTTTACCATTTTTAAACGTTGTAAACGTAGCTCATTGCAACGTTAACCGATTTTGACGAAATTTTCAAAATATGTTTAGTCGACACAGATCTACAAAGCGTATTTTTCAATTTTTCAATATGGGCCCACATAAAAAAGTTGTAAAATGCAACTCTTAGTATTTTTCCATACAATTCCGATCAATTGCAATTTTTGAAAAAATTTCTTTTCACATCCTGTAGTAAACTAATTGCTCTAGCTCCCCAAAAAGTTCAAATCGTTTAGTACAATATTGAAAAAGTTCTCGTCTGTTTTAGAACGTCCGAATATTAATTCGAGTAACTGCAGTTCCAGTATCTCCTTTTTCCAGGATTGCAAGGGTAAGATAACGTAAAAGAAAATAGACTTTATTTAAGATCTAACGGTACTAAGCTAACCTAAACTAACTATATCGAAAAGAAAAGTCCACTCGGTACTAAGCTGTTCTACGCTGTGCAGTTCGATCTGGTCGCATTGACTTCCAGAGCCACTATGCCTATTTAGCCTTCGTCAAGGGCTCTCGTCGCCAGTCGTTCTTTTACTTCTCCCCCACGATCTATACCTGAGTAATAAACTGTGACGTTGCAACGTTTGCGACGTCCCTTTTCCGGTGATTTCGCGTAGGTTCGAGAACGGTAAAGGACCGGACCGCCCTCTAACGGGACACGTACCGAGACAGGATTCGAGAGCGCTCCTCTAAGAGATCCCGATATTATCGAGGACCCCATAATGACATCTGTCGCGCGTGCCGAGAACGGCAAGTTTCAGGGCCGTATAGGGAACGCGCAGGAGGAACCACCGACCCTCCGAATTGCCACAGGAACATAATAGCGTCCCGCAGCCAGGAAGCGCCCGACGGAAAAGCGAATGGCCGATTTCGAGAAATTAGAGCTTGGTGCGAGGACACTCGGCAAGCAAACCGGAGGCGCCGCCAGGACAGCAGCTTTCGAACATCTCGTCCGATATGGACCGACGGAAAATCCTGACGCCGCCTCGCCCCATCAAGGGAGAGCTGCCCCGGGGTCGGTGCCCTCGTAGACAAGAAGAGGAAGCCCCTCCGCTGGTCAAGTGAGCGATACGCTCCTTGACCAATTTCGTGATTGCCCGGGGCCCTAGGGCGCGAGGAGGGTACGCTCCTGTGCCATAGAGTTCACGCCGTGGAAACACGCCATAGGCAATTCGGAAAGGAAGTTGAGTGGGGGGAACCGCGTTCGATCCGCTAGGCGGCCGAAAATCGATGGATCACTGTCGCGCTGGCTATCGTACGAACGACAAGTAGACGCCTTTTCTCAATCGTGCGAAACCCGAATAATCGTTGCGCCGCGAGAAAGTACAGTGTCCTGTGAGGAGTCTCGTGAGCCTAGGACAACGTCCACCCGGGCCTAGCCTTGCTGCACGCTCTATCGGGAGCCGTTCAATTGAATAGGAACGACCAACAGCACGAGAGACGGTAAGTCGCACTTGTGATCCATTCGGTATTTTCGTTGCGTGCTGGCTCGACCTTCGTCGTGCGAGGACGAACGCTTCCCGTTCCGTCCTCGATAATTCGCTTGCATTCCTCTCGGATTGCTTTGAGGTTTTCGTGAATATTTCGGGAGAGTTTTCCTCTGTAACTTGCGTGCGGAAGAGTGTCTTACGAGGAGTCGCGTTCGTGAGAGTAATTCAATTCGGTATCTTCGCGTTTCTCGAATCCTGTGTCTCCTGTAGAGGCGCGTATGCTTTCCGTCGGCGTTCGATCGCGTAATCGATAACGTACGCGTCGGGGCGAATCACGTGCGGAAGTCATCGCGGCGGTCTCGCAGCTCGCCGGTCATCTGCGCCTCGCGTTTCCGAAGTTCGCAGTGAACGAAACGACGGTAATTGTCAGCGGTATCGTCGCAAGCGAAATCGGTAGGGCCACCGCGCGGCGAGCGACCATCTTTTCGCTATCTTGTATGAAGAGTGCGGGCTCTCGGGTCGCGGCCACGTGACCGCTGATTTTGTAATCTACCGACTGCTGCAATAAATAGCTCGAGACCATATCGTAGTCGAATTATTCGATTCTCTGTGAGATCCGTCCTGCCGAGAGGGCTGTCCTAGTCATCCCGTGTTCGAACCATCTGACCCAGTCGCGACGTCGTTTTCGATCCGCGTATCTCGAAGATTCGGCTCTCGACCTCGGCTTCTCCGAGCGCGAGTCCTGTTCCGCGTTTCGTGTGGCATCCTTGCGGTGCCTGGCGCCCGAACTTGTAGCTTTTCGTAAGGAATTCGTCGAATCTTCGAGTCTCGTATTGTCTCGGGCGGACCACGTGCACTCGGTTTGCACGTGGCCTGGTCTCCGCGCATGCAAGGCCCGAAGGTAACCGGCTTCCGCGAGTCAAACCGCTCGTCGGAAAAAGGTTAACGTGACAAAACGTAACGGTTTTTTCCGCGAAGGTTTGGGACTGTTTGGGACTTGGGACCAGTGATGGTATATTCGTGGGCCGTGGGTCGTTCCCCTGAGTCACATTCAATTTAGTTTCTATCTCTTGCAATCGATGCAGACAATTTTTATTTTGTATAAAGATCCGCAGTCTAGGAAAACTACTACAAATACTACAATAAATAAAATCTATCATTTAATTTTCCCGCCTTGAATGCGTACAAAATAAGTAAAAAGGAAGAGTTAGTGCGGCTGTGCTGCCCTCTTACAACGGCCCGATCGTTAAACTGGGCACGATATCCCGGATTGTGGCAACGACATCATGTGCCAAGATCCGTGTCCAGGGAACACTACGAGCCCTCACGCGCATTTGTGGCCTGGACAGAATCAAGGATTTTGGCTGTCTGGGACACATCGAGATCGTATAACACACATCACACACATCGTATATCTCGTAACACACATAGTACATCTCGTAACACACATCTTATATCTCGTAACATACATCAACATCGTATAACATACATCGCATATCGCAGAACATACATACATCGAGATCATACAACATACATCGCATATCGCAGAACATACATCAAGATCATACAACACACATCGCATATCGCATAACATATCGCATATCGCAGAACGCGAGGGTCATCTGCCCTTCCTTTGCGCAATCAACGATCGGCTCAGTGGCTAGACTACGACGAAGATTCAAAACACTTACCAAAGCCACAGTTGCACCAAAAGAAGGTCATGGTGATAGTTTGGTGGTCTGTGGCCGGTTTGATTCACCACAGCTTCCTGAATCCTGGTGAAACCATTACAGCTGAAAAGTACCGCCACCAAATCGACGAAATGCACAAGAAACTTCAAGGTTTGTGTCCAGCACTGGTCAGTAGAAATGGTCCTATCCTTCTCCACGACAACGCCCGGCCGACCCTTCAAAAGTTGAACGAATTAGGCTACGAAACTATCTCATCCACCATACTCACCAGATCTCTCGCCCACCGATTACCACTTTTTTAAGCATCTCGACAACTTCTTGCGTGAGAAATGCTTCAAATCCCAGAGAGATGCTGAAACGGCATTCAACGAGTTTGTCACCTCCAGGCTCCAGAATTTTATTCGACCGGAATAATAAGATTCTCCAACCTAATACATTGAAACCGTATATTTTTGTTTACAACTGTTTACAACGTGCACCAAAATGTGGGAATGCGGTATGCAGTTACCAGTGCATGCTAACCACGGTAGGAAGGATGATGATTTTCAGAAGGAATTGGGAGAGTCCCACATACCTCTCCACGTGTTGGATGTGAAGGAAATTGAGAGTTACAACGAGGCTCAGTGACCAGTGTTTATTCACGACGACGGTCAATATAATCATCAGTCAGAAGTATGACTGAGAACACACAATAGCATCAGAATGATGCAGGAGCAAACACGTTTATAAAACTTGGCTACCACGCTGCAGTACACGCTGACGATGTTGAGCACGTCTCTACTCATTGAACGTTCGAACAGAAGAGAGCGAGCGTTCGCTGCGCTCAGCAATTTCGGCGGAAAGCCGCGAGTGCGCAGGCGCGGTACCCCACCAAGGATCGGGGTAAAGCCGAGCCCACACACTCCCCCCCTAGTGCAAGGCACGATTCACAATAACATGGGGTGGTGTAATACAATAAAGAGAACTTATGCAAAATATGCATTTACAATTTCATTTTTAAATTTCGCAGAGCATCACAACAGGATGTAGGCGGTATCAACCAGCGCTTCATTACATTCATAGCTTAATAGAAACTGCTTTTCGCGAATAAGTTTTTAAATTGGCGGGGGCCAGACCGCTCGAAGCAGGGTCGCTATCGACCGTATCGTCGAGTGCTGGATTGACCAGAAAGGCTGGTTTCAGCAACTCGATGGATACATTTTTCGACGTGCCATTAACGTCAATTTGAAATACCCGATCAGAAGGACGGGAAAGAACTCTGTGAGGTCCCGAGTATGGTCTCTCCAGAGCTTTTTTGGCCATGTTACGCATGAAGACATGCTAACACTGATACAACGATTTGAAAATGAATGCGCGCTTCTTGTTGTGATGAGCTGCAGGTACCGGACGAACCTGACGCATGTGCTCGCGATGTTCCTCCAAAAATATATTAGGGTCCGGCGTGAAATCCTCCGGGAGAAAGAATTCTCCGGGGAGACGAAGCGTTGTTCCGAAGATAAACTCTGCGGGAGACGCATTCGTGTCCGTACGGACATGGGATCTCAAGCCAAGTAAGACCGTGGACAGCGAGCGCGTCCAATCAGTGTCACGATGACACATTAGGGCCGCCTTTAAGGGACGATGCCATCTTTCAATAAGTCCGTTAGAAGCCGGGTGGTATGCAGTTGTGCGGATTCTCTCGCATCCGACGAGAGATAAGAGTGCCGTAAATAGACGCGACTCAAATTGTGCACCTTGGTCCGTCGTTATGACTTTCGGTGCGCCATAACGCGAAATCCAGGTATCGAAAAACGCACGAGCGATGGTCTGAGCGGATGTCTCAGGAAGTGGGACAGCCTCGACCCATCTAGAAAAACGATCGATCATCGTCAAAATGTACTGCATACCACGTCGAATTGGCAAAGGACCAACAATGTCCAAATGTACATGGTCAAAACGACCATCAGGGGCAACTATCTTGTCAGGCAACATTTTCACGTGCCTGGATATTTTGGACTGTTGACAGTCCACGCACTCCTTGCACCATCGCTGAATATCGCGATGCAAGTTAGGCCACACATATCGGTGCCTTATCAATTTATCGGTCACTTGAGGACCAGGATGCGCAGGCAAGTGAAAAATGTTGAAGACAGTTCGGCGCATCTTTGCAGGAATATATGGCCGAATGGCCTCCGCTGAGATTTCGCAACTGATAGTATGATGCTCAGGGCCCCATGAAATATCTTTAAGAACAAGGGAATGATCGGTTGACTTGCGGAGTTCCGCCAGTTCACCGTCATCCTTCTGGCTTCGAGCCAAGTCTTTTAGGTTAATTTCGCAGGGGAGTCGGAGGGACTCTACCCGCGACAAAGCGTCTGCGACTACATTCTCCGGGCCCTTCACATGCTCAATGCGTGAAGTGTACTGCGCAATGTAAGACAGCTGACGCAGCTGACGCAGCTGACGCGGAGAGGCTTTCTCGGGACGCTGTAAAAACGCGTACAATAGAGGCTTGTGATCTGTCACAATTTTAAACTCGCGCGCTTCAAGCAGGTACGAGAAATATTTGATAGCCTCATAGATCGCAGTTAATTCCCTATCATATGCGCTATAATTCTGCTGCGCAGGGGTTAATTTCTTCGAGAAGAAGGCGAGGGGCTCCCAGGCCGGGCATGTGTTCCCAAGAGGATGATTCCTCTGTTCAAGGACCGCGCCTATTGCAAAATCTGACGCATCGGTCACAAGCCTAAGCTCTGCCCGGTCAAACACCGTGCGTAAATTAGAATCATGTTCTTCCATCGAAGACGAAGCAATAAGAATGTCGTCTATATACAGAAAGACAAAGTCCAGATCCCCCAGCGCTCGATTAATGTAGCGCTGGAAGGACTGACTGGCGTTTCTGAGACCAAAGGTCATATACAGAAATTCAAACAGCCCGAAAGGGGTTGTAATAGCAGTCTTTTGCACATCTTCAGGGGCAACCGGAATTTGGTTAAACGGCTTGTGCAAATCTAGAGAGGTGAAGACTTGTGGCGGCCCGCGCAACGAGCACGGCGCCATATTTGCGTTGAATGCGTGGCGACGATCGTCCTCGGGAGGCCGCGAAGAAACAACCGAATATCGGTTCCGAGGACGGTCGTCGTTTGTCGAAACAAGCGAACGCACGCGAGCCGGCATGTTCGAGAGTGATTCGATCACGAGCAGTCGGCAGGAGAGGACCGATCAATAAAGGTCAACAAGCGAAATATCATAATTCATTTCACCCGTTGCCCCACATAATTGGTGACCCCGACGTGATCTGTCGCGCAAAGACAGATAGAACCGCGGTCGTGTGTAGCCGGAGTAGAGAAAAAAATAAAAATTACGAGACGCGACGATGGCCGCACCGCCAGAAAACGCCGCACCGCTAGAGAACGCCGTACCGTTGGCGGGCGTCGAGCGCGTGGCCATAAAGATCCCACCGTTCTGGGAGAAGAACCCGCGGATTTGCGGGTAGCTGCAACGTCGACAAGCCGAACGGACGATACCCAAGCCGCGATAGCGGAACTCCGTCGCGAAATCGCCGCTCTCCGCGTCGGAATGGACACCCGCCGCGCGCGGTCCAAATCTCGCGGCCCTCGCGGAAGAAGGGCGTCGAAATCGCGAAACCGAAACGATGAGGTACCACCTGGTGACGGCAGGTGCTGGTATCATTGGAAGCATGGTCCCGCCGCAAAGAAGTGCCGCGACCCCTGTTCCCACGCGACGGGAAACCGGCAGGACGGTCGTTAATGGCGGCGAACGACTCTGCGCCGTCTACAAGCCGCCTTTTCGTGACGGACCATAGCACGAAAATCACATTCATGGTGGACACAGGATCCGACCTGTGCGTTTTTCCGCGTTCGCGTGTGAGTGGTGCACGCGAAAGGACGACATACGAACTTTACGCCGCGAACGGCTCGACGATTGCGACGTACGGCTCCGTGAGGTTCAAGTTGAACTTCGGCCTGCGTCGGGTTTTTTCGTGGCGGTTTGTGATAGCGGACGTTACCACTCCGATAATCGGCGCCGATTTTTTGAGCCATTACGGACTCCTCGTCGATATGCGCGCGAAAAAACTAACAGACGGTGTTACGACTCTGACGGCGGCCGGCCGCGTGGTGATGTGTTGTGCCGAGAGTGTGAAGGCGATTGCCGGAGAATCCACCTTCCACAGGATTCTCGCAGAATTCCCGGACCTCACGCGGCCGTCGGGAGGACACCGCACGGCCAAACACGCGACGAAGCACCACATCCGGACGACACCTGGCCCGCCGGTATCGTGCAAGCCCCGTCGGCTGGCGCCGGATAAGCTCCGCATCGCGAAGGCCGAATTCGAAGCAATGGTGAGGGACGGAACAGCGCGACGATCCGAAAGCTGTTGGTCTTCGGCTCTACACCTGGCTCCGAAGAAATGTGACGAATGGCGACCGTGCGGCGATTACCGCGCGTTAAACGCGAGGACAATTGCGGATAAATATCCGGTGCCGCACATCGAGGATTTCGCGCAGCGCTTAGGCGGGAAAAACGTGTTCTCAACGATAGACCTGGTGCGCGCGTATAATCAAATGCCGGTGAACCCGGAAGACATTGCGAAAACCGCGATTACGACCCCGTTTGGTCTTTTTGAATTCCCCTGGATGTCTTTCGGACTCCGAAACGCGGCGCAGACATTCCAGCGGTTTATGGACGAAGTGTTACGCGGCCTCGACTGGTGCTACGTTTACATAGACGATATCCTGGTCGCATCGAGCACAGTCGAGGAACACAAAGCGCACCTACGCGAACTCTTTTCCCGCCTGAACGAGTACGGAGTGCTAGTTAATTGCGCGAAGTGTGTGTTTGGTGCGCCGGAAGTGACGTTCCTGGGTTACTCAGTGTCCGCGCACGGTACCCGACCGCTTCCGGAAAAAGTCGAAGCGATTCGAACTTTCCCGCGCCCAGAAACAGTGAAAGAACTACGACAGTTTCTGGGTGTAATAAACTTTTACCGACGATTCGTGCGAGGCGCCGCCGAGATGCAGTTGCCACTCAATGCAGCTCTGCAGGGAAATGTGAAGGGACGAGCACCAGTCGAATGGACTCCGGAGCGAATCGAGGCTTTCGACAGATGCAAGGAAAGTCTGGCGCATGCAGCTCTCCTGGCCCATCCCGACACCACGCTGCCCCTTGCGATCTTCAGCGAAGCATCAGATTTTACGGTAGGCGCTGCGCTGCAACAGCGGTCACGCGACGGATGGCAGCCGTTGGCGTTCTTTACAAAGAAGCTAACGGCGGCCGAGCGAAAATACAGTCCGTACGATCGGGAACTCCTCGCGATTTATAAAGCCGTACGGTATTTTCGGCATATGGTTGAGGGTCGCGCGTTCACGGTTTTCACCGACCATAAGCCGATAACTTTCCCGTTCGCGCAGCGCCCCGAAAAACATACGCCGCGACAGTTCCGCTACCTGGACCTGATCGGCCAATTCACGACAGACATCCGGCACGTGGCCGGCCGAGATAACGTGGTCGCCGACGCCCTGTCCCGCGTGGCGGAGATCTCGACCGCGATAGATTACGCGAAACTCGCGGAAGCGCAGCGAGAGGACGAGGAGCTACGAACGCGCCTGCGATCACCCGACTCCTCTCTCGATATTAAAAAAGTAGTTATACCGAGCGAAAACATCGAGTTGTACTGCGACGTTTCAACTTCCGCGTTACGACCATTCGTAACGGGGGAGTTCCGAGAACACGTGTTCACGTCGCTACACAATCTTGCGCACCCCGGTGCCAAGGCGACCGCGAAATTGGTTGCACAAAGATTCGTGTGGCCAGGTATGCAAAAAGATTGCAAAGCCTGGGCACGAGCGTGCGTACAATGTCAACGGGCGAAAACAGGCAGACACGTGTCTGCCCCGGTCGGTACTTTTCGGATCCCTTCAGCGCGTTTCGAACACGTCCACGTGGACATCGTCGGCCCGTTGCCGATGTCGAAGGGATACCGATATTGCGTAACATGCGTCGATCGTTACACGCGTTGGCCGGAGGCGTTCCCCGTTGAAAATATCACCGCCGAGACGGTGGCCTACGCGTTACTTTCGGGGTGGATCGCTCGATACGGTGCACCCCACCGAATCACTACCGATCAAGGGCGACAATTTGAATCTGCGTTGTTCAAGCAATTGTCGCACCTTATCGGTACAAAGCACCTGCGTACGACCGCGTACCACCCAGCAGCGAACGGAATGGTGGAACGATTCCACCGCCACCTGAAAGCGGCAATCGTTTGCCACGCGGACAGCTGGGCCGACGCGTTACCGATCGTCCTTCTGGGCATCCGAGCGGCCTGGAAGGAGGATATTCAAGCGACCGCCGCCGAAATGGTATATGGCGAACCGATTCGCCTACCAGGCGAGTTACTTTTAGACCGGCGAACCGCGAACGTTAACGACGAGACGTTCATCGCGAGATTACGCGAGCACTTCCGTGGTTTGCGTCCGACGCCTGTAACGCGCCACGGAAACAGGAAAACATTCGTGTTTAAGGACTTGAACACGACGACACAGGTGTTTGTGAGGCACGGCGCACTTAAAGGTGCTTTGCAACCTGCGTACGACGGTCCGTACGAGGTGGTCGAGCGGCACCCGAAACATTTTAACATTCGTGTTAAAGGTCGAGTGGTTCCGGTGTCGTTAGATCGCCTCAAACCCGCGTACCTGCTGCACGACAACGAGCAGGGTACACCGAATAGGCCCCCACCGCGGGGGGTCAACAGCGATGCTCCGGTCCCCACTACGGGGGAGCAAGTCGAACGCTCGACAAGATCGGGAAGACGCGTTCAATTTCCCGACCGTTACGCGGCGACACATTAATATTAGTCGTTAGTTGTAAGTAGATGTAAGCAAACTTGTACATTATTGTAAATAATAAATTTTAAGCGATAGGTTAAGAGCGAGCGTACCCCTAATTTCACCAAGGGGGGTGATGTGGCGGCCCGCGCAACGAGCACGGCGCCATATTTGTGTTGAATGCGTGGCGACGATCGTCCTCGGGAGGCCGCGAAGAAACAACCGAATATCGGTTCCGAGGACGGTCGTCGTTTGTCGAAACAAGCGAACGCACGCGAGCCGGCATCGAGAGTGATTCGATCACGAGCAGTCGGCAGGAGAGGACCGATCAATAAAGGCCAACAAGCGAAATATCATAATTCATTTCACCCGTTGCCCCACAGACTGATTTCCCCGCCAGATTATTTGAATAATCATGCAAGTATGGGGTCGGATATCTATCCGGAACGGTGATGGCATTGAGCTGCCTATAGTCACCGCTGACACGCCATGAGCCATCCTTTTTCTGCACCATGTGCATTGGACTGGCCCAGGGACTACTGGAGGGACGACAAATGCCGTTCTCGCACCACTGTTTGAATTCTGCTTTAGCAGCAGTAAGTTTGTCCGACGCCAGACGACGCGGACGCGAAGATACAGGAGGCCCCTTCGTCAGGATGTGATGATACACTTCCGACGAGGAGGGTGGCAACGGGTTAGAACAACCCGTGATCTCCGGATATTCAGCTAAGACCGCAGAATGCGAGGATTTAGCTGCGCTAGTATGCACAGACCTTACAAAAGAAGCGTGATATCTTCCAAAGGAAGTCACGTTAGTTGCCTTATCGACCAGACAATGACTTTTTAAGTCGACAGAGATACCATAATGGTGAAGCAAATCCGCACCTATGATAGCGGTGGGAACGTTGGCAATACAAAAATTCCAACGGATCACTCGTCTGAGGCCAAGATCCAATACACGGAATGATTCGCCAAAAGTGTCGATCCGTGAATCATTGGCAGCGAGTAATTTCAATTGAGCAGGCTTGCAGCGTATCTTTGGATCTGCCGGAAGCAGTGATATGTCTGCGCCTGTGTCAATTAAAAATTCTTGACCAGAAATTCGGTCGTGAATGTGGAGACGACGAGATTCCCTATATCCCCTACCAACGGTCTCCATGCGGGAGGGAGAATTTAGTTTTTTGACGCTGAGAATTCAGCGAACTTAGGGCATCCAGGTCTACAGGACGTAGGATTGTGCGGGTAACGCGCATGCGCTAAACACAACGCACCTTTCCTGGATGAAGAAGTAGAGAGTGAATTTGATGGAGATTTACTCCGGAATGGTCGCGGATGCGACGGCGAACGCGCATTAGCGCGAGCGCGGCCTGGATCTCTACTGCGCCCAGAAGGGGCGTCTAATTTCGAAATAATCGATTTTAATAACGTTTCAATTCTGTGAAACTGGTTGTCCGATGATCTCGAGGGAACCGATGTGTCCTGAGAACACGAGGGAAGTGAAGTGTCCTGAATGGCAACACTCACCTTGGGCAACTCGCCTGACATTGCAACTAACTTGTCAGCTAATTCTGCCACTTTATCCAAATCGGTAGAACCAGTGGCAACCAGGATTTCACGCTGATGCTCAGTCAGCTGCTCTAGAAAAATTTGTTTGAGCACCGTATCGGTGCATTTACATGCGGCATTCAATTGGCGTAATTGCCTCAAAATCTGTGAGGGACGACAGTCTACGTTGACTTGCCCTCGAAGAAGTTTTCTAAGGTTCTCTTCATCTGAGGGAGCATAGACCTTGATAAGTCTCGCTTTTGCCCTCGAGAACATGTCAGAGTAAGGGGGTTCCTGCAAAACAATGTCGCTGATGTTGGCCATACCATCATCATCGAGGGACATGGCTAGATAATCAAACTTCGCCGTTTCAGAATAAACGCCAGCACGGCGCAACGACGCTTCAATCTGGTGAAACCAGAGAACAGGATTCTTCCTCGAGAAGGGAGGAATTTTAGGAATCTTAGCTACTGCGACCTGGGTAACCCCTTCAGACCCTCCCCTTTGGGAATTTACTGCTGAATTTACACCTGACATTGAGGCTTTAAGAGCCGCTAATTCGCGACACACGTCTGCTAGCTGCGATGCGAGCAGAGTGGACGCATCGTTTTCGGAATCGGAACCTGACATGGTTATCGCAAATGCAACAGGACCTAACCTTACCTTACGCGCGAGCGTATCACAACCTGTCTAATGTCGCGCACAAGCGCGTTACAAATATTTGTGCTAATGAATTTATCGCGATAAAAACGCGAACTAGCAAAGCCAAATAATCGAATTTGCTTCGAAAGCGTTAATGAAACACTAGAATGAACGCGGACTCTAAAAAGATCGCGTAGAACGCACGAACTGTCACGCGATTCTCTAACCTAACCTCTTGGAACACCGCGAGCACACGCGCGCGGTTCACGAAACACGAGGACCGTGTACACATGTACACCGGTTAGACGCAGTTCAATGTTTTTTTATGCAGCAACGCACGCACACAGTCACTAGGCGCCGGTGTGGATGTACAGTACGGCTGATGACACCTCAAGGACAATCTCGCCAAATAGCAGGAACGATGTCGAGGTGTTGACAACAAAGTTGTCCTTGGCAAGCAGCGACCAGCTAACAGCACACAGCAACGGCTTGGCAACAGGCACGATGCTGGATTTGACAACAAACGTTGTCCTTGGCCGCAACAATGGCGGCTAACAACTTGGTAACAGGCAGCGTAACGATGTTCATCAACAAGGCTGACCTTGAAGCCCAAGCTGGCTGGAAACGGTGAAACGACGAAAATGGCCGTCGGACTCAACCGTTGGTAGAATTACCCGCTGAAACAGAGTTTTTTGCCAAATAGCACGGCAGTTTTCTCACCAAAAAAATGCAAGATTTTCGCCGGCTGCTCTTCCGTCCCGTTAAACGTCTGGATCCGAAGAACCAGGGGCGACGATGAAACGCTGCACACCTGTTGTTGGACCGGAATGGCCAGCCACGTGTTGTAGAATGCCGAGGAACCTTTTCTGCGGCGTATCGACGATGGAAACGTCGGAAGGCGGTCCTCGTAGACACGTTAATCGACGGATGTCGAATTCAGCTCCTCCAAGGAATTCCTCGATGTCCAGGTGTCGATGCAGACCTCCAGGAACACTCTCTTCGGCATGCAAATGCACGATTCCACGAGACACAGAAACAGTGTCAAAATGGCCGACAACAAATCACGTCGGGGTCACCAATGTGGTAATGCGGTATGCAGTTACCAGTGCATGCTAACCACGGTAGGAAGGATGATGATTTTCAGAAGGAATTGGGAGAGTCCCACATACCTCTCCACGTGTTGGATGTGAAGGAAATTGAGAGTTACAACGAGGCTCAGTCACCAGTGTTTATTCACGATGACGGTCAATATAATCATCAGTCAGAACTATGACTGAGAACACACAATAGCATCAGAATGATGCAGGAGCAAACACGTTTATAAAACTTGGCTACCACGCTGGAGTACACGCTGACGATGTTGAGCACGTCTGTACTCATTGAACGTTCGAACAGAAGAGAGCGAGCGTTCGCTGCGCTCAGCAATTTCGGCGGAAAGCCGCGAGTGCGCAGGCGCGGTACCTCACCAAGGATCGGGGTAAAGCCGAGCCCACAAAAATACTGGCATCAATTCCATCTGGCGGACTGTTTGAGAATTACTCTTGCAAGTAGTGACATCTTTATTTCGTGTTACAGTACTAAATTCGTGCTAACAGTTCTCCTATTAGAGTGGCGATACCCTGTGCTGCCCCCTCTAAAAATCTTAGCCTGGATCAGCTCCAAGCTCCTACCCTGATAACAGAGAGTATATGAGAGTGCTCACGCCAGAGAGTATATGAGAGTGCTCACGTCCGGGTTATGGCCGTGCCACCACAGATGAGATATAGGAATAGACCTGACCCCTAATGCATTTTGGTGTCCGTCGGTATCGGTGCGCTAACGCCCCATTTCCGTCGGTATCGGTGTGCTAACGCCCCGTTACCATTCAGTGTCAACACCCAATGTTACCGATAGAACACAGTTTTTGAGCATTTATTAGCACGAATAAAAAATTTTATACTCCATTCGCATTACGTGTATTTAATATGATTCTTAAGCCGCATAATTCATTTATAGCTATATAAACCTGTTCGCCTTGGTGGAAGAGAGGAGTGTTCCGATATCGTCCAAGATTTTTCGTGAAAGGAAAAAAGAGAGAGAAAAAGAAAAAAAAGAAGAGAAAAGGCTTCAACGAACGAATAAATGCGTCACTGGAAGTAATCAAATGACTCAAGATTTGAAGAAGGAGTAAAAGATAAATGTAATAGTTTACAGAAAAAGACATAACCTATTTAACCTTTTGGAAAAAGGCGTCAAAACCGTCCCGCCAGGTGGCGGGACGGGTTTAAAGAAACGGGATATCCTCCCGGAGCCTCTCTGCGATTGGAGGACAAAAACCAACAGTAATAATAATGACGGATCCACTGGGAAAGTGGACCAATCCAATAAGTAAGGAAAAAGACGAACCAATTAATGACCAGGACATGGAGATAATACAAGATCCAGAAAAAAATGGAAATTTACATATGAATGAAAATTGCAATTCAGAAGATAAGATGTTTACACAAGAAAAATTAGTCACAAAACAAAGCGGAAATGGAGATAGTAAAGACAACAACATAGCCAACGAAGAAAATGAAATACACAGCATAGCCTATAATAGAGACCAGAATGATATATACGAAACAGAGACGGTTAGCGGTAACTATACCGTCTCTATCGCCCTAAAAAACAATGTAATGTCCAAATCCAAAAAATACAATCTTATTAAAATTTACAGATTCATCACGAGTGAAGGGATAAACCCTGTTTCAGTTAAAATGACAGGGTTTTCCAGAGCAGAAATGACCACTAGAAACAGGAAAGATGCCAACAACTTGCTAAAAAAAGGAACCTTAGAAGAAAGCTGTATGTACACTTCTATCCCATACAGGATAAAATACAGAAAAGGAGTAATCACAGAATGGGAGGGCACAATAGAAGAATTAACAGAACAGCTTTCACCCAACCAAGGTCTCTTTTCCTTGGAAAGACTTAAAAAAAGAAAAAAGAAGGATAACGAAACCATATGGGAAGAAAGTAAGTCTATATTGATCAAATTTCAAGGGGACTCACTTCCTACCAAACTATTGATAGGATATGGACATGTGTGGGTCAGAGTTGAACCATTTGTAGAATCTGTAAAGCAGTGCTATAAATGCCTGAGATTTGGACACACACAAACTAAATGCAAAAACCAAAAAAAAGGTGCTTCGTGTGCTCAGAGGAGTACCACGGGACATGCAACGAACAACCAAAGTGCTACAACTGCGGTGAGGAGCACACCAGCGTATCTAGGGAATGTAAGATAAATCAGAGAGAAAGATTTATTAAAAAAATCATGGCGTATAAAAACGTACCATATAAAGTGGCCAAAGAAAGGGCCTCTTATGGACCTCTATTTGACTCAAACGAGAACATACATTCACAATACGATAATACACATGGAAGGAGAGAAGACAAGGAACATGAAATTGATCAACAAACATATAATATTCAAAACCGACACATCCCAAAATTCCCACCACTCAATAAAAAAGACAGGGTGGAATACTGGGAAACAATTACTGGTCCTATAGAAACGGATATCATCAAACATACTAACCAAAGAGTAGGTCCAAGAATTATCAAAGACAGCTGGGCCGAGGTGGTCTCCAAAAGAGCACCAGAAAAACCATACCAAGTCGGGAATATTAATACACATAATAGACACCATACTGATACAATTGGAAAATACTCTACCAAAAGAAACACAGATGAAAGACGTTGGTCGAATGGGTCATCCAATTGGTTCGAAACATTATGTAAGGAAAACGGGGAAATAACAAACTCACAAGGAGTCAAAGAACAGACAAATACAAAAAAGAGACAAGGTTTCACCAATACGAGGACGAACTACTTAAACAACCAACAAGAAGATAAAACACAACGATATGCAGACTATACACAAGACATAAAAATAAATAAAAGGTTGGATAAAGAAATAACGGAATCAATGAAGAAAAAGACAGACGATGAATTATTAGACCAATTAATTCTCCTTATCCAGGAACGTAATCTCGAAGGAAAAATTGAAGAGAGGATGAAACTAAAAAGACATCCTAAGAAAAATAAAGATGATGATATGGACTTAAGCGGAAGAGATAACCAAGAACATAAGACAATAGCCCACGAGAAAGTAAAGAGGAAATATGACAGGGAGAAAGAAATAGAAAAGATTAGGAAAAAAGTTAGAGACAATTATTATAAAGGAAACGTAAAAAATGATCTGCATGAAGAAGAGATGGACAGTCAACCCTCCACATCCACTGATATACGAGACTTTTATAAAAGCTTCACAGTGGAAGAAGAAGAAAAAGACGAAGAATTAACTCTCAATAGTTCCTCACAAAGTAATGAAATAATGAAGGAAGGCAAAGAAGATAACAACACACATAAACCACACTCAAAACATATATGTCAGACAACCTTATCAGAATAGGACTATGGAACGCGAGAAGTATAAAAAATAAGATCAATGAAGTAAAAATCTTAACAGAGGAGTTTGACATTTTATGCATCACCGAAACATGGTTATCGAACAAACACAATGGATTCAATATCAAAGGTTATAACTTGTACAGAAATGATAGACAGGGAAGTATCCAAGGCGGGGGCGTCTGTATATTAATCAAAAATAACATTAAACACAGAGTAAATACTATAAGGGAACAGGAAATGAAGGAAACAGATACCGTCTCAATCACAATATATAACTCTGAAAAAGAAATTGACATAGTTGTATCATACAGGAAACCTGATCTAAATTGGAACAAACAAAATTGGAAAAACCTCTTCAATAGCAAGAGAAAGAACGTTGACACTATATTCATTGGTGACTATAATGCGAAAAGTCCGTTATGGAACTGTGTTAATACAAATGGGGATGGTCGCATTCTGGAGGATGTTTTAATGGAATCTGACCTTTTTATAGGAAACTTTGACACAATCTCACGGATAGGAGATGGAAGGACAAATCCATCGAACATAGACCTGTTTATAACAACGATGAATATAATAGGTAAAAGCCAATATAGGAACACTGGCGAGCAATGGGGATCTGATCACTTTATCCTCGAGATGAAACTCTTTGACAATATTATACACTGCAATAAGAAGAAAGGGAATAAGAAGCCATATAATGATGTTACGATGAACTGGCCTAAATTCAGAGAAATAATTGAGTCGAAACTAAATTATATAATAGATGAAACAGGGCATAGAGAAGAAAAGCACGAGCAAACAATTCAAGACAGATACAATACACTCGAAATGATAATAAAAGAAGCTATTATCAAAACCCAAGAAAAGGATTACAACAAATTAAATCCCAACTCAGAATCCTACAACAATCGAATCATTAGAAGCAACGATATTAGTCAACATCAAAGGAATACAAGAGGAGAAACCCCTAGGAAGATAGATATCAATAAAAGAAGTCCTCCATGGTGGGATAAAGAATGCTGGGAAAAGAGGAAAAACCTTAAAAAAAATGCATCCAAGTTTCATAAAAATCCTACCTTAGATAGCTGGGAGGATTTAAAAAAAGAAGAAAGAGAAATAAAGGTACTTATCAAACAAAAAAAAAACAAAACTTGGTTAGATTTTTCAGAATCTATAAATAATAATACTCCAACGGGAGAAATTTGGAACACGATTAAAAGACTACAATGCGGTTTTGTAAAACAGAGAGGGAACAAACAGACTCCAGAAATTAGGAATAAACTAGAAGAAAAGGTAATAAATGATCTTACCAAAATTCCAGGAAATGAGAAAACTCAATCCCCTTTGAGAGATGTTCACACAATAGATGAAGTAAGAACAGAACTTTCACAGAGAATATACGATGACAATACCCTCCAGGAAAATGAAATATGGAACAAAGTTATCACACAAGATGAACTTCAACACAGCATTCTAAAAGCCAATTTAAAATCGGCCCCTGGTCTAGACAACCTGGACAATAGGATAATTAGGAACCTACCCAACTCCGCCAAATATGAAATACTGGATATCTTCCAGAACATATGGTCCGGCGAGGAAGATCTACCTAAACAATGGAAAGAATCAAAGGTCGTATTCATAGACAAAATAGGAAAAAACGCTGTCAGACCAATATCTATGACTAGCTGTCTGGGTAAAATATGCGAGAGAGTTGTCGTAGACAGACTTACCAACTGGATTGAAAGAAAGTCACTAATACACGAATCACAAAATGGTTTTAGGAAAGGTAGAGGTACCATGGATAACCTAGCATCGATGAACTCGATAATAAGGCGTAACAGTAGATCAAATAAGGAAACTGTGATAATGTTGGTGGACGTAAAAGCTGCATACGATAATGTAGACCATAATATCCTTCTAAACATCTTAAAAAAGATAAAATGCCCAGAACGAATCTATAACTACATCAAGAGATGGCTAAATCAGAGGAAAAACACTTTCATTAGAGAGTTCGAACCAGATAGAGTAGAGGATAGTTTTATTGGACTACCTCAGGGATCTATACTTAGCCCTATCTTATACAATATCTACACATTGGAATTAGGCCACAGAATGGAAGAAGAGAATTATGAAATCTTACAATACGCAGATGATATCGCAATAGTAATCACATGTAATAATATGAAGGAAGCTGAATACAATACAACAAAAGCTATGCAAACTCTTACTGAAAAGCTTAAGGAAATTCAACTGGAAATCTCTGAAAGCAAAACTCAAATTCTATACTACACAAAACATACCCGCAGGAGAAATAAATTGAAAATAAAGAGGGGAGAAATTATAATAGAAGAGTCAGAAAGAGCTAAATTTTTAGGCATAACACTGGACAACAAATTGAAGTTCAACCATCAGGTAGAAGAAACGGAAAAAAAGCAAAAAAAAGACTAAATATGCTAAGATATATTGCACATATAAAAAATGGTGCATCCCCAAACATCATGATCCATCTTTATAAAAGCCTCGTAAGATCAGTTCTGGAATATGCCATACCAGTTTATTACAGCCCAACAAACAAGTCTAAGGAAAGGTACCAGAAAATCCAAAACGAAGGAATAAGAATAGCTATGGGCTATAGGAACTCCACACCGACAAATGTCATGGCAGTGGAAGCTGGAATAATGAACTTTGAAGAAAGAGTAAACCTACTTTCGGAGAAGTTCATATTGAAGTTGAGATCCAAAAAGAATAACAAAACCTTGATGCATATTAATAGTCAAATAGTTAACTACGATGGAATGGTCATACCAGTTAATAAAGATACTACTTTAAATAAAGCATGGAGGGAAACAAAAGATATGGAAGACATTATATGGAAAACAGACTTTTGGGAAGACGAAAAAGACCTAAAGGAACTGAAGAAAATCGACTGGAAGAACCTGATAGATGTAGAAACTGGATTCGTAAGGCAGTGTCACAAATTCAATGATGAAACTCTTATTAACATGATCAAGGAAAAATTTGGGATCACAGAAGAATACCCGATTTTAATATTCACAGACGGATAAAAAAAAAAGACAGTTCCTCAAACGGAGCAGGCATCGTTACCAGGAAGGATAGCACATGGGAAGAAGAGGGCCTCAGTATTAACAAAGTTGCAACCATATTTACCACTGAATGCATAGCTATCAGCAAAGCAATTTGCATGGTAGAAGAAAAATATATAAATGACAATGTCAAAATAATTATCTTAACAGATTCAGAGAGTGCTCTGAGTGGACTGCAAAACATCTCACCAGACAAGAACATAAACCCATGGATCATAAAAATCGCAAAACAAGTTAACAAGACCAACATAAATGGAAATAACAGAATATTCTTTGCATGGATACCAGCTCATGCGGAAATTGAAGGGAATGAGAGAGCAGATACAATAGCGAAGGAAAGAACAAATTATGAACAGGATGAGGACATTAAAATACCAGCAAACGATGTAATTAATCATATCATAGACAGTAGGTGGCAAAAATCAGATCAGAAACACAAAAGTGAAGGATTATATAAGGGGACAAGATACTTTGAAACCTCTGACAACAATATTGGCAAAAGAAAACCATGGTTCGAAGCCATAAAAAACATAGGAAGACGCTCCATAAACATGCTAAGTAGAATTAGATCTAACCACTACAATTTAGCAGCATCACTTTATAGAAAAAATTATATCAATTACACACAATGCGAATGCGGTCACGAAATGGAGGATATAGATCACATCATTTGGAATTGTCCAATTTACGAAAGGAAAAGAGGAAAACTATTAAGACTTTTCGCTAGAAAAGATATAGATCTAGAAGAGGAAGTATCCAAAATATTGGGTAAAAAAGATGTTACCATCCTGAGGTCAATAGCAGCCTTCTTGTTACAAATTGATAAATCTATTTAAACATATCACAACCAAATAAAAGGTGCAATTAGAAGGTGCTCTTCGAAATACAAAGTACAAATAAAATTTAAGACGAAAGGATTAAATATTAAGTACCAAGTTTTAGATTCTAAGTCTATTTATACATAAGACTGATCTACCCCAATATCACTTAACCTATGGAAAAAGAAGAGGAAAAAAAAAATATATACGATAAGGTTGATACTCTATTTCTGATAAGTGCAATAACAATATGCAAAATAGAAATAGTCACTGACTGACTAGTGGATAAGAGAAATAGGGAGCAAGAGACATTTTGTTGAAAAGTACAAAACAGAAAATAGAATAGTAATACGAAAGACGGGTTTGCTTTGGGCAAATAGAACTCCGGTTCTCCAACGCCATCTCTGCGCAATGTGGGGTAAAGAATAAACTAAACTAACTAAACTATGATTCTTAAATTGAAAAATTTCATTTTTTACGCCTTCCTAATGTGTTCGTTTTTATAGTTTTCTTATTACATTTCGATATACAGTAGTGAACAAAAATTTAAAGACACTCTAAAAAAGACGATAACTGTTTCAATATTGTACTACACGCTTTGAAATTTTTTGTGAAAGCTAGAGCAATTGGTTTACTATAGGTTGTGAAAAGAAATTTTTTTAAATGTTGCATTTTCAACTTTTTTATGTGGGCCTATACTGAAAATTTAAAAAACATGTTCTGTAGATCTGCGTGACTCAAACATATTTTGCAAATTTCGTCAAGATCGGTCGACGTTGCAATGAGCTACAAACGTTTAAGGGTGGTAAAAATGGCAGATTTTCACGATTTTCGGCCTCTAACTGCAATAAATCTAAGGATTCTTACATCTTTCAATGCCTGTCGTTCTTATTAGCGTATTCGCTCTCTTTACGGCGAACGGGCAGAAGAGAGCCTCTTCGCGATTGCACGCATCCGATAATTTTCGGATGTATTGAAAACTCATAATCGGACAACGTTGCGTACTTTAGACTTGACAACGCTGTAGACATATCGTTCGCAGATATTTTTGCTACGAAAAAGGTCATTCATTGGGTTTTATTATATTATTGTGCAAACCATAGGGCCTCCTGGTTACATTTGCTACGGGCCCCGCGCTGGATTAATCCGGCACTGGTTGTAGAAGGTTTACCAGTCGAACCCGATTCGTATTGGTTCTAGTTTTCGAATTCACCGTTCTTAAAGCGTAGAGGACGCTAAAATCAGTGGCATTTTAAAGTGTCGGTACTTCAGATTCTTATGGACACCAAGTCCCATAAGGTGTCAGGTCTATTCCTATCAGAGAGTATATGAGAGTGCTCACGCCCGGGTTATGGCCGTGCCACTTTTGGCTGCCATCATCTCTTTTAGTCCGGACAAGAATCCGTCTCCACACTCAGTCCGGACAAGAACCCGTCTCCACACTCAGTCCGGACAAGAACCCGTCTCCACACTCAGTCCGGACAAGAACCCGTCTCCACACTCAGTCCGGACAAAAACCTGTCTCCACACTCAGTCCGCGGACAATAAACAGTTTATATTATTTTATATAAAATATGTAACTAAGATTCATTTCTTTCACGAAATGAGGCAAATATCCTGTATTAAAATAACTGAAAAATATAATTATTTAATAAGGTCAAATAAAAGACAGGATTGCAGAAGTAGACACGTTGTACGGAATAACTAATTTTATTTTTTATTTAAACAAAAAAAATTGAACAACATTTAAGCTCTACTTCCAACAAACTAGAAAATGTATGTACAAGGTACTATTTACTTAGGACTTTTAGAAATTATATTTAGTTTGAAAGTCGGAATTTAACTATGGACTGGAAAATAAAAGAAAGGCGAAACAAAACAATCAAAAAATCATTTATTATCACAAATTAATATCATTTATTACACACACACACTCAAAAAACAAATATTATAATACATAGACAAATATAATAATCCAAATAATACATAGACAAATATAATAATCCAAATAATATAAAACAAATAAATAATTATTATAATACATAACAACTATTAATAGGGATGCAATAAGAATTAACTAGGTGAAAGCCGATGGAGGAAGACTGCCTATTGGCAGGCAGCGATGACAGCGATGATTCTGCAAATAGGAAAATGCATTTTATTATTCAAATCTGAAGTTTTTTTTTACTCTATTTAAATATGTATTATAATCTACTTAAACCTATTTTAAAAATAATACAGATTATTTACATGTTCAAAAAATTATATTTGTTGAAACAATTTAATTTACCTAGAAAATTCTGTTTATAAAAGGATGTTTATACGAAAACTTTTATCTGAGCAAAAATATACTTTGTTTAGACAATTTTTCTTGCAAGATTCTGTTAAAAAAAGATGTTAACTAATAAAAAAATATTTGTTTCAAACTTGATTTGTTTCAAAACGATTGTTGCAAAATTTAACATATTTAAAAACTGTACTTGCTTAAATAGATTGTATAGTTAGACAAATTGAATTTATGAAATATTTAATTATCTAATACATTTAAATAAAAAACATATTTGATTGAATTGTAAATGATTAATTAAACTTACATTAGCGGATCTTGATCATTTCCATCGTTGACTCAGCTTCTCCCGACTCGTGTTTCAGCTACTCGGTCCACCGAAACGCGAGCTCGGAGAAGCGTGGAAAAATTGGCGACGAGATGGTCTGTATCTAATTCAAAGATCCTTTCGGATCCTTCAAGATCCTTTTGACCAGCTCGAGGCTTGAATGAACACGTTCCGAGGCCCGAAGGTCGGGCCCCCTAGACCTGAGCCCAGAACACAATAGCAGTACAATAAACACGGCCGGGGGATTGCCCGGCCGTGTTTATTGCACCACTCGGCCAAGGCGCCCGTGCCCGAGGCACCGATGATGGGCCAAAATATTGAATTAGATACTTTTTCCAAGATATCTTCACGAGTAAAAGCAGTAAGCAGTGACCGAATTCTATCGAGTTTAGACTTTTCTTAATCGGAAGAACGCCACGAACTGGCTCGCGGCACTTTCGCGAGGGCATCACGGAAAAATAAACAAGTTCAGGATTCACTTGTCAGGGGTTTCATGCCGAGCTACCTGGCTGGTCGGAGGATCGCCCGGCCGTGTTTATTGCACCACTCGGCCTAGGCGGCCGAGGCACCGATGATGGGCAAAAATATTGAATTAGATACTTTTTCCAAGATATCTTCACGACCCGTGAAGCCAGGTAGCTCGGCATGAAACCCCTGACAAGTGAATCCTGAACTTGTTTATTTTTCCGTAATGCCCTCACGAAAGTGCCACGAGCCAGTTCGTGGCGTTCTTCCGATTAAGAAAAGTCTAAACTCGATAGAATTCGGCCAGTACTTACTGCTTTTACTCGTGAAGATATCTTGGAAAAAGTATCCAATTAAATATTTTTGCCCATCATCGGGGCCTCGGGCGCCTAGGCCAAGTGGTGCAATAAACACGGCCGAGCAATCCCCCGGCCTCGGGCCTCGGAACGTGTTCATTCAAGCCTCGACCTGGTCAAAAGGATCTTGAAGGATCCGAAAGGATTTTTGAATTAGATACAGAAACTAGTTACAAATGTATCCGTAGCTTCGGATCCTTCTGCTTCGGATACAAAAGTGTCTAATTAAACGTCGGATACAAGTTACTTTTGTATCTATATCTTCGAGAGTAACTAATTAAAAATTTTGTATCTATTATTCGTGATCCGAAATTTTTTGCCCAATTCTGTTTAGAAGGCATATCTTAAATTTTCATTATAGGCACAGATAAAAAAGTTAAAAATCGTAACCTGTACATTTATTTTCGAAATTCCAAGCAATAGTAATTTAAAAAAAAATTTCTTATACATTATCTATTAAAGTGACTTTTCTAACATCTTAAAAAAAATCCATTTTTCGTAAATCCATTCCAATATGTCCACCATGGAGATAGAAGAAAAGTCAAAGAGTCACTGCCACACGGTGTGCGAGTTGATGGGAAAACCCCAAGATGAATTGCTGCAGCTCTCAACTGACCGTGGAGGTCTGCAAAGTATATAACACATCATTGCTATTGAGGCATAGAAAGATGTCCGAGTCATTCTTCGTGGCACCGACAATAAAGTAATAAAGAACCATTCTTGACACAGTGCGCTGGTAAAGGACGATTTCATTCCATTCAAGATTTCACTCAATTTTTAGAGACGTACTTGGCTACACGTGGCTACTTGGGCATTTACGCCTCGATATGAAATCTGTATTTCTTCGAATTCTTCCAGGTTTTTTATTTTTTACAACTAGAGTTTGCAACTAAAAGATTGGAAAAAATTAAAATACTTCTATCATTATATTTAATTTATATTGATTAGAGATTTGTATATTAGATCTATATCTTAGTTACATACAGTGACTCCCATTAATATTCGGACGCTCTAAAAAACGCGATAATCTTTTGAATATTGGACTATACGATTCAAACTTTTTTCGAAAGCTAGAGCACTTAGTTCACTACAGGATGTGAAAAGAAATTTTTTCGAAAATTGCAATTGGTCGGAATTGTAGAGAAAATTCTAAAAGATCCATTTTACAACTTTTTTATGTGGGCCTATATTGAAAATTTAAAAAATGCGTTTTGTAGATCTGTTTCAATTAAACATATCCTGAAAATTTCGTCAAAATCGGTCGACGTTGCAATGAGCTACAAGCGTTTAAAGATGGTAAAAATTGCAGATTTTCACGATTTTCGGCCTATAACAGCAGTAAATCTAAGAATTCTTACATCTTTCGATGACTGTCATTTTTCCCCGCATCAACCGATTTCGATGAAACTTTCACAATGCATATAACCCACACAGATCTACAAAACATATTTTTCAAAACTTCAATATAGGCCCGCATAAAAAAATTGTAAAATGCAACATTTAGTATTTCCTCTACAATTCCGGTCAAATGCAATTTTTGAAAAAATTTCTTTTCGCATCCTGTAGTGAACTAATTGCTCTAGCGTTCCAAAAAAGTTCAAATCGCATAGTCCAATATTTAAAAAGTTACGGTGTTTTTAAGAGTGTCCGAATATTAGTGGGAGTCACTGTATTTTATATAAAGTAGGTTATTGTCCGGACTGAGTGTGGAGACGGGAGCTGATCCAGGCTAAGCACTAGTGTAGGGGGCAGCACTATAATGGGCACGGCCAAAACCCGGGCCACCGACGAGATACTATTAAAGACTGCCAGCCTTATGGGAGTTGGCGAGCCTAGAATTTTCCGGTGTTCTCTTACGCCCTCTAGGATATATTCTGACTGGAGTGAGAAACAGGAGGCCACCGACGGCATTTCGTCGGTGCAGAAGACACTGTATGTATCGTGTTAGCAACGCGCCCGCGCGCTACACTCACCAGCGTACCTTTACTATATCCGTGTGCGCTGCTTGTGCGCTTGTGCCAGCCACAATCTATTTTTAGAACTTGCCATGTTGCCATGCTTTACGGCTTACGGAAACGAAACTGAAATTCGACTGTCGAGCCGTCGAGCGTATGAATCGCAATCTGGAGCTAGCCTTCGAGTCCTCGTGCAGCGAGGATTTTTTTTTATTTTTATTTTTCATTACTTTTTTAATTACATTTTTTAACCTTCCAAAAATTTAAAAATGTTAAAACTATGTTCAAAATATGTATTCATTTTAAATAGAAACGTTTTGTTACTGTCATAATTGCATTAATAAAAATTGGTATATGAGAACACGTTGATGGTATTTATTTGGACTGATTGGAGAATACGAAAATGCAGGAAGTATTTTTTAGTTTATGAAACAATTTGTAGATTTATTAGTTGTCAAACAAATAATAAAATAAATTGTATAATATATATAAATTGATTTTATACTAGCATACACACAATTTGATCTTCTATCTTCCTATAATAAAAAAATACAGTCATAACTGTAATTATAATAGAATTTCATAAAATATTGAGGTTATTGCAAACTCATCTTTTCTCGCGATGATGCTCTAATTTTATTGCTTCTCTCGAATGTCCATTTCCTTCCGAGACAGTGGCGTTTCTAGGTGTAAATAAAAAATGTTGATATAAAATGTATCATAATTAAACTACAATTATTCTAATAACGTAGAATGTAGTACATATTAAGTTTTAATTACCAGGATTTTCTTCTTCGACGTCAAGCACCCTTTACTGCTTCTCGTAATTTACGTATATGTACAGGGTGTCATAAAATTATATGTCGTGGACACCATAGCGCGATTCTACACCCCCGATTTAGTAGAAAATGACGTAAGAAATCCCCTGCAAAATTGACCTTAAACGTGAAAAACAAGGTAAAAAGCCAACATTTTTTTAAAGGATTAAGATTTTTTAAATCTTTATACCAAAATTTTCTTTTAAGATTTAAGATTTTAGATTTGAAAAGAAAATTTTTGTATAAAAATTTAAAAACTCTTAATCCTTTAAAAAAATGTTGGCTTTTTTAGCTTGTTTTTCACGTTTAAGGTAAATTTTTCGGGGGATTTCTTACGTCATTTTCTACTAAATCGGGGGTGTAGAATCGCGCTATGGTGTCCACGACATATAATTTTGTGACACCCTGTACATTAGGGTGGACCTTATTTTTCGACCATGAAATTTTTTTGGTCCCTTAAACCAGAATTGTAACAAATGTTGAGAAAATTATCTGGAAAAATTTTGGGGCCGATTGGATCATGGGAAAATGAGGCGCAGCAAATTTGAAAATTTTGAATTTTTTAAATCTTGACATAAATAGACGTTATGATATATCGTTGAATTTGTCTTTTTTCTCTTTAAGAATCCATATATAGCATAAACAGTCATTGATAGAAAAAACATCCGTGACCTTGAAAACTTGAAATAATGACTGAAAAAATTTTTTTTCTCTGATACTATATCCACCTCCTTATATACTACAACTTTTGTTTGAAGAGATTTTTCATATATACTGTCGCGTTAACCTTTTTCCGACGAGGAAGCCGGTTACCTTCGGGCCTTGCAGGCGCGGAGACCAGGCCACGTGCAAGCCGAGTGCACGTGGTCCGCCCGAGACAATACGAGACTCGAAGATTCGACGAATTCCTTACGAAAATCTACAAGTTCGGGCGCCAGGCACCGCGAGGATGCCACACGAAACGCGGAACAGGACTCGAGCTCGGAGGAGCCGAGGTCGAGAGCCGAATCTTCGAGATACGCGGATCGAAAACGACGTCGCGACTGGGTCAGATGGTTCGAACACGGGATGACTAGGACAGCCCTCTCGGCAGGACGGATCTCACAGGGAACCGAATAATTCGACTACGATATGGTCTCGAGCTATTTATTGCAGCATTCGGTAGATTACAAAATCAGCGGCCACGTGGCCGCGACCCGAGAGCCCGCGACCCGAGAGCCCGCGACCCGAGAGCCCGCGACCCGAGAGCCCGCGCTCTTCATACAAGATAGCGAAAGGATGGTCTACCGATTTCGCTCGCAACGATACCGCTGACAAGTACCGTAGTTTCGTTCGCAACGAACTTCGGAAACGCGAGGCGCAGATGACCGGCGAACTGCGAGACTGCCGCGACGACTTCCGCACGTGATTCGCCCCGACGCGTACGTTCTCGATTACGCGATCGAACGCCGACGGAAAGAATACGCGCTTCGAAAGGAGACACAGGATTCGAGAAACGCGAAGATACCGAATTGAATTACTCTCACGAACGCGACTCCTCGTAAGACACTCTTTCGCACGCAAGTTACAGAGGAAAACTCTCCCGAAATATTCCCGAAAAACCTCCAAGCATTCCGAGAGGAATGCGAGCGAATTATCGAGGACCGAACGGGAAGCGTTCGTCCTCGCACGACGAAGGTCGAGCCGGCGCGCAACGAAAATACCGAATGGATCACAAGTGCGACTTACCGTTTCTCGTGGCGTGCTTCGTGGAATACAATTGAACAGCTCCCGATAGAGCGTGCGGCACGGCTAGGCTCGGGTGGACGTAGTCCTAGTCTCACGAGAGGCCTCACAGGACACTGTACTCTCTCGCGGCGCAACGATTGTTCGGGTTCGCACGATGAAGAAAAGGCGTCTACGTGTCGGTCGTACGATAGCCAGCGCGACAGTGATCCATCGATTTTCGGCCGCCTAGCGGATCGAACACGGTTCCCCCCACTCGACCACTTTTCCCGAATTGCCTATGGCGTGTTTCCACGGCGTGAACTCTATGGCACAGGAGCGTACCCTGCGGAGGGGCTTCCTCTTCTTGCCTACGAGGGCACCGACCCCGGGGCAGCTCTCCCTTGATGGGGCGAGGCGGCGTCAGGATTTTCCGTCGGTCCGTATCGGACGAGATGTTCGAAAGCTGCTGTCCTGGCGGCGCCTCCGGTTTGCTTGCCGAGTGTCCTCGCACCAAGCTCTAATTTCCCGAAATCGGCCATTCGCTTTTCCGTCGGGCGCTTCCTGGCTGCGGGGCGTCTGTTCTTTCCCCGTGACAATTCGGAGGGTCGGTGGTTCCTTCTGCGCGTTCCATATACGGCCCTGAAACTTGCCGTTCTCGGCACGCGCGACAGATGTCATTAGGAGGTCCTCGATAATATCGGGATCTCTTAGAGGGGCGCTCTCGAATCCTGTCTCGGTACGTGTCCCGTTAGAGGGCGGTCCGGTCCTTTACCGTTGTCGAACCTACGCGGAGTCACCGGAGAAGGGACGTCGCAAACGTTGCAACGTCACAATACATAACTGACAGAGATATTAAGGGGCGTAATTTGCATTATTCGGAAGCATACAACTGCGCATATGTATAGCTATTTTCATAGCTACATGCTGCCGAATAATGCAAATTACGCTTCGTAAACGAAAAAATAGGACTTTTGAGGCAGATAGCGCCCTAGATCGATGTTTTATCTAGCGTTTTTGACTAGTGAAAAACCCCGTGTTTGTATTATCGAGAAATGAGTAAATGAATATCTTGCAATCCTGGAAGTCTCTCTATATACTCTCTTATATAAATAAATTCATTAATACGCTCCAATCTACAAAAGAAAAACAGTTATAATATCGGAAAAAGAAGTTATTATGAATAATAAGTAGTCTGACTCAAACATAGACTGAAGGTGGTCAATGATACCGCTGAACGAGGTGTTAAACTAATGGAGGATCATAATAAAATTTTATATAGAAACAAAGAGGAGAAATAATATATACTATACAAACTGTGATGGAATATCGACAGCAGTATCCTGACGCCACAAAACAGATTTGTCAAAGGATTTTTAAATATTTTTTAATATAGAGAGAAACACCTGATCAATCCCTACGTGCGATTAATTGCATTTTTAAGAGGCATTGAAGACAGCTTATTAACTGAGAGTTATTAAATTTTTCATTTTCCTCAGAGTCAGTAAGTTCTTTATTTTTCTCGGAGTCATTAAGTTATCCATTTTTCTTGGAGTTATTCAATTTTTCATTTTCCTCAGTGTCATTAAGTTCTTTATTTTTCTCGGAGTCATTAAGTTTTCCATTTTTCTTGGAGTCATTGAATTATTGCCATACTTTACCATATTGTAACCTTCTAGGTGTATATAACTTCCGTAAGGATATTTTAATGATATTATCGATACATATCTAAGTTCATTCGGAGAAAATTCGTTAAAAAGCTAGAAATATTGTCTTTTGAGTTTTTCACATGAAACGTGCATTATTCAAGCTTTAATTCAAATAAAGAGCAGGCACGTGTTTGGCGAATATACCTAATGTAGTTATAAAAAAACCAAGTATATTAAAAATCACGTTATAAGTTAAGAAAGAAAACCATTATTACCATTATCTATGTCATAAGAACGCAGAGTATTTGAATCTCGGATAACGCAATAACTCGTCCGCCCGAACTTGTTCGATTCTTTTCGTACCCGCCCGACGAATTCGAAGTCGAATCGACGGACCGCCGGACTTTCTGCAACCCGACCCAACCTGAACCCGAACATCGAGCGGCCCGCACATCCCTAAATTATTTATAATTATAAATATATTATATTAAATGACCTATTATAATAACCTATATTAGGTAATTATGATCACATTTTAAATAAGTAAATATGGCTCAAATTGTGCCGTATTTAGGCTCATTTTAATTAGAAGAATCTCACAAATACGTTGGTAATTCCGTAAAAAAAGATTGAAAAATAAAAAACTTTCCTATGTGCATTGATGTAATCGGTACGCAGCCTTTTGAACTGTGTCGGCTGCCTCGTACCTCAGTCCCTCTTTGTCGTTTACGCGCTGTCGTAAAAAAAGTTCTGGTACATATGTTGATAGTCTAAAAATATGATCAATGCTATTTTTCAATTTCTCTAAAAAACTTGCATTTGTCGAATTTTTGCGTGTTTTTCACTTTGTGTGTAATTAACATTTTCAACCAAAAAATCGGGAAAAAATCTCAAATATCAATTTCAATTAAATGCAATTATATGATTAAATTAATGCAAGTTAATGGGGAAAATTGACCGAAAATTGAATGGCACAACGGCTGTTTAAATAATTCGAAGGACTACCTCGTCCGGCTAGGCCCTTCATTCCAAATTGTAATATTCCAATATTCCAATATCATTTTCAATATTTCAAGTACTATTTAAAACTATTAATGAGTTTTAACAACAAAATATTTTAAATAGAAAACTAAATTTTGACAAATAAGATAAGATTATAGCAAGCTTGCTATAAATGTCGAAAACTCGAGTCTGGCCAGATATGAGACATTCAATTTTCAGGAAACACTATTCTATGATGACGAACGGAGAAAAGGGAAGTGAAGCTCGAGGGCTTCGGTCGCCGTGGAATGGAGTGAAACATTGTAACATGATACGGGTCGGGTCGGGTATATCGGTGTGAGACTACTAAATCAAACAACAAAGCTTAATTATTTATCATTACTTTTTTATAGGATTTTCCTTAACATATTTGGTGAATTTTGTTTCTTTTTATGAAAATGATACCAAAATTATATAATTCCGATGATATTTGCTTATGCAATGAGCGACGCAAGTTTCGGACACAATGAAGGACAGCGTGGGGAAAAAAAGAGACGCGGAAAGTCCTGATTCTTTTAAGATTTCGACTTCGACTTCGTCTGCTAGCTCTTCGCCTCGTCGCACAATGTACTCATAAATGAATCATGTTTCAGGAAGTGGTTCAGTTCAGAATGAAATAAAATAATGTTACACGCACTTTTTAAATAGCGTCATATATGGTGCAAGAAATATTCGTATAGAGTCAAATAGAATTATTTTTTTAGATATCTTCGTACGAAATACTGCCTCTAAATAACATTGTATGGATAGGAGCCGTCGAAAATTAGTTTAATTAGTTAATACTTTTATCTTGTTACTACCTCTACTTTAACAATTGCAGTCAATAATGCTGTCGAGCATTACAAGTATGGGATTAATAAGTAAAAAAATTAATTTTCTGTTTCCTACTAAGGATCTTAATAAGAACGATTGAATTTTGTCATTACACAACATAACAGAATATTTTTTAAGAATCATTATTTTATATAACGCAATAATGTTCAAATTACTTTTAAATTCCAATACATTTGTAGAATATTACGTAGTAATTACTTTCATTTTTCCTACATCTATAAACTATCGATTATATTGTAAACAATTATTACAATGTTGATAATAAGAAAAATAAGAATGCAATAAGAGAATTATATATAGTATTATAAGGCAATTACAGAATAGGTAAAATGTCAGCATTCTACTATATCATTCTTCTTCAACTTGACGAATATCTCGTCGATTGTGGAACTTTTAGCGCTGTGGTATATCAGATCACCGTAACTTTCACGTTATCCCCGCGCCCGTTGCGCCCGGTTACCGGGCTCGCTGAATAGCATAGGGGCTGGCAGTCTTTAATAGTATCTCGTCGGTGCCCGGGCGTGAGCACTCTCATATACTCTCTGTTCCTGTATCACCGACGAGATACTGTTAAGGGTGCGCCGGAGCAAACCTAGCGCCATCATAAGCGTCAGTCGGCATAGAGGTAAACTACAGGTGCTGGAATGTGGTGCCTCTATCGGCGTAGAGGTGAACTATAGGAGGTAAAGTGGTGCCTCTATCGGCGTAGAGGTGAATTACAGGAGGTAAAGTGGTGCCTCTATCGGTGTAGGGGTGAACTACAGGAGGTAAAGTGGTGCCTCTATCGGCGTAGAGGTGAACTACAGGAAGAAGTAGGACAAGGATAGAAAGATCCTTGTCTCTCCTGCGAGGCTGTGACAGCGAGGGAGATATGTCGCTCGCAGGAGAGACAAAGACAGAGAATACAACGCAGCTTGATTTCTCGATGAACTTGCAACTACTTTCTGAAGCGAAGAAGCAATATTTTTTCATGCTCTTAGTGTTGAAATATTCTCTGAATTATCGCGGGGCCCGTACAGACCCCTTTTTTGGGAAGAGTGTACAGAAATAAATTTATTCTATAGTAACGTACGCTATTATTGTTTATAAAGTTTCAAGAGGCATTTTGCAAAAAAGGGCTCTGTACGGGACTCCGCGATAACTCAGAGAACATTTCAACACCAAAATTATCCAAAAATATTGCTTCTCCGCTACATACAGCCTACCCGGGTGATCGTTATAAAACTGAACAATTCGTATTCCAACATGGCTGCTTCGTTATCGCGCTTTCCGACTTGTCCCGCCCGCGCGTCTCGCTCCCCGTCAAAGCCGTAGTGCTCCGAGCCACGAGTCGCGCGGCCGGGCAAGTGGGGGTATCTGTTGAGAATGCCTCCGCTCCGATCGAGCTACGAATTCGTCATGCCTGTGCTGGGCTTCTTCTCCGAGCGTAACTGACCTACGATTGAAGTAGGAGAAGGATAGAGAGATCCTCGTCTCTCCTGCAGGGCTGCGACGGAGAGGGAGATATGTCGCTCGCAGGAGGGACGAAGACGGAGTGATATAACCAAGCAGCTTGATTTTTCGATGAACTTATACTACTGTCTGAAGCGCAGAAGCAATATTTTTTTTTTTTAAATACGGAGAGTATTATTGAGGTGTTCCGTACAGTGCCCTTTTTTAGAAAAAGTGTACTGAAAAAATTTTCTTCTATAAAAACGAACGCTGTTATTGTTTATAAAGTTTCAAGAGACAAATTGCAAAAAATGCCTGTGTACGGGACACCAGAATAATACAGAGACTAAGAGCGGCGAAAAGAGGGAGAAGGAGAACTTGTATAAGGATTGTAACGCTAAGGGAAACCAATAAAGTTGTACATAATAGTAATATACATATTAGGTTTTTTGTGGGAAAAAGAAATCCATCATTTCTCCGCTTGAGATAACGTAAAAATAATGTATTTCTTCTTCCCCAACCTAATATATTCATATATTTATATAAATAAATAAAATATTTTGAGATAAGTATAATATTGAAGTAAAAAAATTAATTCCTAATAATAATTATTATAAATTTTGCTTTTCTTTTGGAATCGCGGTCGTCTCTTTCGGTACTACGGTCGCGGCCGCTTCTTCTGTGATGGTGGTGGTGGTTGTTGTTGTTGTTGTTGTTGCTGTTGATTTGTATGCTACCGCGCTCTCCGTCATAGCGGTATTGCTATTCTTGTAAAAAAATTGTTTCTGAAATTTTATATTGTATAGGTGTTTGTAGATGTTTAAATTTTAAATACTGTTCAACTTTTGTTGGAAAGATTTTATCGTCAGATTATCGGAAACTCTTGGAAAATCGTGACACTGCAGTTCTTTCACCGAAAAGCTGGTGAAAATTATTTTTCCATGTAAATTATGTTGAAATAATGTAATTTGTTAATTTGATATAAATATGTAGATCGCGAAACTTTGTAATAAGTAAATATTAATATAAATATTTTTAGCATTAATATTTATATGTATATTTGAAACAGTATTTATTTCTATGTTGCGTATATTTGTGCATTTAATTAATATTTAAAAGTAATCAATAATTCAGCAATTTTTCTTATGATTTTAGAACTTCATCAAGGATTTTGTTATACTTCCGTGTGAGTCCGCGTGTTCTATTTGATGTCATTTTATTCAGTTTTATTCATATATTGGCGAACAAAGTGCAAAAAGAATTGAATCTAACTTGATCTGACTCGAAGTTTTATAGCTAATTTAGTTAGAAGGTGATTGAGAATTGTAGCGCTCCATGCACGCCTGTACTCGCGTTCGACGGGCCTCCTCTTGAATTCTCGGAACCTCGTCGAAAGAACTGTTTAGATTATAGCCATTTGAAATGTTATTGCTATGCTGCAGATAAGCCTTCGACTAATTGTAAGTCCTCTGGTCCTCGTCCGCTGGCTTTTGACTGCATTCAGTTGTAACAGTGCGATCGAAGACTACAGAGCGAAATATTCAAACTTTCAAAGGCGATTTTATATGCGTATAACGTTTAGTTAAATTTTTTAGTGTAAATTATATTGTGTGTAGTGTATTTTTTTTTAGTTTAAGTATTGTTTTGTGTAGTTTATGTTTAGTGCGTGTTAATTATGCTGTGTTAAGTTTATTATTCGTAAGACTAATTAAATTGGTTGGACTCATCTGGAATCAAACTAATCACCCGACAAAGATTATTCGACATAATGCAGGAGCACAAAGAGAAAAATATTAGTCAGAAATGGAAATGTCTGGAACAATTTTTCAATCAACAAAATTACACAGAAGAAGAGCGTCAAGCATTCAAGCATATTCAATCATCGTGATAGGGAAATATTACTTGAAGAACATTTTTGCAAAACGTTTTTAACGAAAATTAATTGTGAGTATCGTAATTGTATATACATACAAAATATTGTTAACCTGTCATATCAACATATTTCATAAATCAGATTTTATATGTGTATTGCCGCTTTAGCAGTGATTTTTATAAAAATTACCTACAGCATCAAAAAGTAGAGAAGATTTGCGCTTTATAATCGTGGATGTTTCATCACTTTTGGATTATTCTCGGTAAAGTTATGCGAATTTGAAGATTGAGCCAATTTTAAATTAGCTCTGTCCGGCTTTTCCGGCTGTGCGACGCACAGTGGAATATTTGGCCCGGAAAAGTGGAAAAAATTCTATTTCTAAAGTTTTGCGTATGGCATAAAATTTTTGTTGTTTGTTGTAGTTAAACGTCTGAAGAATAAGGCTGCAATATTATTTTTTCTATTTACTGATGAAACTACATCAGCAGATTCAACCGAAGAAAAAACATTATCTGAGGAATGGTAATAATTTAAAATTTTGTTATAATGTATATTTATTTACTAAAAAGTTTCGAGATTCACATATTTTGCATAAAATAATAATTTACATCATTTCAATATAATTTATGTGCAAAAATAATTCTTTTCAGCTTTTCGGTGCAAATATTCTACTATCGCCACGGTTTTTCATGGGTTCTCGATAATCTGAGGAAAAAATGTTTCGAACAAAAGAGGAACAGTATTCAGTCGTCTACAAATTTCAATATGTAAAACTTTAAAAAAAATTTTTTTTTCAAAAAATTGAGGTAAATTTGATTTTTTAAATACTAAAATGTATTTTGGATTTCATAATGTTGTAGCTTATATAATATTATAACCTTGAGCCTATAAATAACGCTACAATAGTTTTTTCCACTTTTTCAGGCCAAATACCCCACTGTGCAACGTGTGCCAACCAGCTCAAGACATATTGCGAAAAAGCAATATTTTTGGATAATTTTGATATTGAAATATTCTCTATCTTTCTGCAGGGTAACGTACAGAGCCCTTCTTTGCAATTTGTCTATTGAAACTTTATAAACAATAATAGCATACGTTTTTATGGAAGAAATTTTTTCAATATTTTATGAAATTGTATTATAATTATAATTTTGAATGTATTCTTTATTATAGGAAGACAGAAGATCAAATAAACTTGTGTAATGAAAAAAAAAAAAATAAAAATCGCTGCACGGGGACACGAAGGCCAGCTCCAGATTGCGATTCATACGCTCGACGGCTCGACAACCGAATTTCAGTCTCGCTTCCGTAAAGTAAAGCAACACAACATGGCAACATGGCAAGTGCTAAAAATAGATTGTGGCTGGCACAAGCGCACAAGCAGCGCAGACTCTCGAGAGACCCCCCCACATGCCCGCCCGCGCGTCTCGCTCCCCGTGGCTGCCTTACCAGTGCTCGCAGCACTATGGCCGGTACGGGGAGCGAGACGCGCGGGCGGGACAAGTCGGAAAGCGCGATAGCGAAGCAGCCATGTTGGAATACGAATTGTTCAGCTTTATAACTATCACGCGGGTAAGCCGCATTTAGCGAAGAAGCAATATTTTTTGATGCTCTTTGTGTTGAAATGTTCTCAGAACTATCGCGGGGTACCGTACAAAGCCCTTTTTTGCAATTCGCCTCTTGAAACTTTATAAACAGTAAAACCGTACGTTTTTATAGAATAAATTTATTTCGGTACACTTTTTCCAAAAATGGGCTTTGTACGGGACCCCGCGGTAGTTCAGAGAACATTTCAACACAAAGAGCATCAAAAAATATTGCTTCTTCGCTAAATGCGGCTTACCCGCGTGATCGGGAAATGGAGCAGTGCAAGAATAGCAGGAGACGCGACGACAGCGCCGCGGCGGAAAGTCGGAAAGCGCGATAGCGAAGCAGCCATGTTGGAATACGAATTGTTCAGCTTTACAACTATCACGCGGGTAAGCCGCATTTAGCGAAGAAGCAATATTATTTGATGCTCTTTGTGTTGAAATGTTCTCTGAACTATCGCGGGGTCCCGTACAAAGCCCTTTTTTGCAATTCGCCTCTTGAAACTTTATAAACAGTAAAAGCGTACGTTTTTATAGAATAAATTTATTTCGGTACACTTTTCCCAAAAAAGGGCTTTGTACGGGACCCCGCGGTAGTTCAAAGAACATTTCAACACAAAGAGCATAAAAAAATATTGCTTCTTCGCTAAATGCGGCTTACCCGCGTGATCGGGAAATGGAGCAGTGCAAGAATAGCAGGAGACGCGACGACAGCGCCGCGGCGGAAAGTCGGAAAGCGCGATAGCGAAGCAGCCATGTTGGAATACGAATTGTTCAGCTTTACAACTATCACGCGGGTAAGCCGCATTTAGCGAAGAAGCAATATTATTTGATGCTCTTTGTGTTGAAATGTTCTCTGAACTATCGCGGGGTCCCGTACAAAGCCCTTTTTTGCAATTCGCCTCTTGAAACTTTATAAACAGTAAAAGCGTACGTTTTTATAGAATAAATTTATTTCGGTACACTTTTCCCAAAAAAGGGCTTTGTACGGGACCCCGCGGTAGTTCAAAGAACATTTCAACACAAAGAGCATAAAAAAATATTGCTTCTTCGCTAAATGCGGCTTACCCGCGTGATCGGGAAATGGAGCAGTGCAAGAATAGCAGGAGACGCGACGACAGCGCCGCGGCGGAAAGTCGGAAAGCGCGATAGCGAAGCAGCCATGTTGGAATACGTATTGTTCAGCTTTACAACTATCACGCGGGTAAGCCGCATTTAGCGAAGAAGCAATATTATTTGATGCTCTTTGTGTTGAAATGTTCTCTGAACTATCGCGGGGTCCCGTACAAAGCCCTTTTTTGCAATTCGCCTCTTGAAACTTTATAAACAGTAAAAGCGTACGTTTTTATAGAATAAATTTATTTCGGTACACTTTTTCCAAAAATGGGCTTTGTACGGGACCCCGCGGTAGTTCAGAGAACATTTCAACACAAAGAGCATAAAAAAATATTGCTTCTTCGCTAAATGCGGCTTACCCGCGTGATCGGGAAATCGAGCTGTGCAAGAATAGCAGGAGACGCGACGACAGCGCCGCGGCGGAAAGTCGGAAAGCGCGATAGCGAAGCAGCTATGTTGGAATACGAATTGTTCAGCTTTATAACTATCACGCGGGTAAGCCGCATTTAGCGAAGAAGCAATATTATTTGATGCTCTTTGTGTTGAAATGTTCTCTGAACTATCGCGGGTTCCCGTACAAAACCCTTTTTTGCAATTCGCCTCTTGAAACTTTATAAACAGTAAAAGCGTACGTTTTTATAGAATGAATTTATTTCGGTACACTTTTTCCAAAAAAGGGCTTTGTACGGGACCCCGCGGTAGTTCAGAGAACATTTCAACACAAAGAGCATAAAAAAATATTGCTTCTTCGCTATATGCGGCTTACCCGCGTGATCGGGAAATCGAGCTGTGCAAGAATAGCAGGAGACGCGACGACAGCGCAGCGGCGGAAAGTCGGAAAGCGCGATGGCGAAGCAGCCATGTTGGAATACGAATTGTTCAGCTTTACAACTATCACGCGGGTAAGCCGCATTTAGCGAAGAAGCAATATTATTTGATGCTCTTTGTGTTGAAATGTTCTCTGAACTATCGCGGGGTCCCGTACAAAGCCCTTTTTTGCAATTCGCCTCTTGAAACTTTATAAACAGTAAAAGCGTACGTTTTTATAGAATAAATTTATTTCGGTACACTTTTTCCAAAAAAGGGCTTTGTACGGGACCCCGCGGTAGTTCAGAGAACATTTCAACACAAAGAGCATCAAAAAATATTGCTTCTTCGCTAAATGCGGCTTACCCGCGTGATCGGGAAATGGAGCAGTGCAAGAATAGCAGGAGACGCGACGACAGCGCCGCGGCGGAAAGTCGGAAAGCGCGATAGCGAAGCAGCCATGTTGGAATACGAATTGTTCAGCTTTACAACTATCACGCGGGTAAGCCGCATTTAGCGAAGAAGCAATATTATTTGATGCTCTTTGTGTTGAAATGTTCTCTGAACTATCGCGGGGTCCCGTACAAAGCCCTTTTTTGCAATTCGCCTCTTGAAACTTTATAAACAGTAAAAGCGTACGTTTTTATAGAATAAATTTATTTCGGTACACTTTTTCCAAAAAAGGGCTTTGTACGGGACCCCGCGGTAGTTCAGAGAACATTTCAACACAAAGAGCATCAAAAAATATTGCTTCTTCGCTAAATGCGGCTTACCCGCGTGATCGGGAAATGGAGCTGTGCAAGAATAGCAGGAGACGCGACGACAGCGCCGCGGCGGAAAGTCGGAAAGCGCGATAGCGAAGCAGCCATGTTGGAATACGTATTGTTCAGCTTTACAACTATCACGCGGGTAAGCCGCATTTAGCGAAGAAGCAATATTATTTGATGCTCTTTGTGTTGAAATGTTCTCTGAACTATCGCGGGGTCCCGTACAAAGCCCTTTTTTGCAATTCGCCTCTTGAAACTTTATAAACAGTAAAAGCGTACGTTTTTATAGAATAAATTTATTTCGGTACACTTTTTCCAAAAAAGGGCTTTGTACGGGACCCCGCGGTAGTTCAGAGAACATTTCAACACAAAGAGCATCAAAAAATATTGCTTCTTCGCTAAATGCGGCTTACCCGCGTGATCGGGAAATGGAGCAGTGCAAGAATAGCAGGAGACGCGACGACAGCGCTGCGGCGGAAAGTCGGAAAGCGCGATAGCGAAGCAGCCATGTTGGAATACGTATTGTTCAGCTTTACAACTATCACGCGGGTAAGCCGCATTTAGCGAAGAAGCAATATTATTTGATGCTCTTTGTGTTGAAATGTTCTCTGAACTATCGCGGGGTCCCGTACAAAGCCCTTTTTTGCAATTCGCCTCTTGAAACTTTATAAACAGTAAAAGCGTACGTTTTTATAGAATAAATTTATTTCGGTACACTTTTTCCAAAAAAGGGCTTTGTACGGGACCCCGCGGTAGTTCAGAGAACATTTCAACACAAAGAGCATCAAAAAATATTGCTTCTTCGCTAAATGCGGCTTACCCGCGTGATCGGGAAATGGAGCAGTGCAAGAATAGCAGGAGACGCGACGACAGCGCTGCGGCGGAAAGTCGGAAAGCGCGATAGCGAAGCAGCCATGTTGGAATACGTATTGTTCAGCTTTACAACTATCACGCGGGTAAGCCGCATTTAGCGAAGAAGCAATATTATTTGATGCTCTTTGTGTTGAAATGTTCTCTGAACTATCGCGGGGTCCCGTACAAAGCCCTTTTTTGCAATTCGCCTCTTGAAACTTTATAAACAGTAAAAGCGTACGTTTTTGTAGAATACATTTATTTCCCTACACTTTTCCCAAAAAAGGGCTTTGTACGGGACCCCGCGGTAGTTCAGAGAACATTTCAACACAAAGAGCATAAAAAAATATTGCTTCTTCGCTAAATGCGGCTTACCCGCGTGATCGGGAAATCGAGCTGTGCAAGAATAGCAGGAGACGCGACGACAGCGCCGCGGCGGAAAGTCGGAAAGCGCGATAGCGAAGCAGCTATGTTGGAATACGAATTGTTCAGCTTTATAACTATCACGCGGGTAAGCCGCATTTAGCGAAGAAGCAATATTATTTGATGCTCTTTGTGTTGAAATGTTCTCTGAACTATCGCGGGTTCCCGTACAAAACCCTTTTTTGCAATTCGCCTCTTGAAACTTTATAAACAGTAAAAGCGTACGTTTTTATAGAATGAATTTATTTCGGTACACTTTTTCCAAAAAAGGGCTTTGTACGGGACCCCGCGGTAGTTCAGAGAACATTTCAACACAAAGAGCATAAAAAAATATTGCTTCTTCGCTATATGCGGCTTACCCGCGTGATCGGGAAATCGAGCTGTGCAAGAATAGCAGGAGACGCGACGACAGCGCAGCGGCGGAAAGTCGGAAAGCGCGATGGCGAAGCAGCCATGTTGGAATACGAATTGTTCAGCTTTACAACTATCACGCGGGTAAGCCGCATTTAGCGAAGAAGCAATATTATTTGATGCTCTTTGTGTTGAAATGTTCTCTGAACTATCGCGGGGTCCCGTACAAAGCCCTTTTTTGCAATTCGCCTCTTGAAACTTTATAAACAGTAAAAGCGTACGTTTTTATAGAATAAATTTATTTCGGTACACTTTTTCCAAAAAAGGGCTTTGTACGGGACCCCGCGGTAGTTCAGAGAACATTTCAACACAAAGAGCATCAAAAAATATTGCTTCTTCGCTAAATGCGGCTTACCCGCGTGATCGGGAAATGGAGCAGTGCAAGAATAGCAGGAGACGCGACGACAGCGCCGCGGCGGAAAGTCGGAAAGCGCGATAGCGAAGCAGCCATGTTGGAATACGAATTGTTCAGCTTTACAACTATCACGCGGGTAAGCCGCATTTAGCGAAGAAGCAATATTATTTGATGCTCTTTGTGTTGAAATGTTCTCTGAACTATCGCGGGGTCCCGTACAAAGCCCTTTTTTGCAATTCGCCTCTTGAAACTTTATAAACAGTAAAAGCGTACGTTTTTATAGAATAAATTTATTTCGGTACACTTTTTCCAAAAAAGGGCTTTGTACGGGACCCCGCGGTAGTTCAGAGAACATTTCAACACAAAGAGCATCAAAAAATATTGCTTCTTCGCTAAATGCGGCTTACCCGCGTGATCGGGAAATGGAGCTGTGCAAGAATAGCAGGAGACGCGACGACAGCGCCGCGGCGGAAAGTCGGAAAGCGCGATAGCGAAGCAGCCATGTTGGAATACGTATTGTTCAGCTTTACAACTATCACGCGGGTAAGCCGCATTTAGCGAAGAAGCAATATTATTTGATGCTCTTTGTGTTGAAATGTTCTCTGAACTATCGCGGGGTCCCGTACAAAGCCCTTTTTTGCAATTCGCCTCTTGAAACTTTATAAACAGTAAAAGCGTACGTTTTTATAGAATAAATTTATTTCGGTACACTTTTTCCAAAAAAGGGCTTTGTACGGGACCCCGCGGTAGTTCAGAGAACATTTCAACACAAAGAGCATCAAAAAATATTGCTTCTTCGCTAAATGCGGCTTACCCGCGTGATCGGGAAATGGAGCAGTGCAAGAATAGCAGGAGACGCGACGACAGCGCTGCGGCGGAAAGTCGGAAAGCGCGATAGCGAAGCAGCCATGTTGGAATACGTATTGTTCAGCTTTACAACTATCACGCGGGTAAGCCGCATTTAGCGAAGAAGCAATATTATTTGATGCTCTTTGTGTTGAAATGTTCTCTGAACTATCGCGGGGTCCCGTACAAAGCCCTTTTTTGCAATTCGCCTCTTGAAACTTTATAAACAGTAAAAGCGTACGTTTTTATAGAATAAATTTATTTCGGTACACTTTTTCCAAAAAAGGGCTTTGTACGGGACCCCGCGGTAGTTCAGAGAACATTTCAACACAAAGAGCATCAAAAAATATTGCTTCTTCGCTAAATGCGGCTTACCCGCGTGATCGGGAAATGGAGCAGTGCAAGAATAGCAGGAGACGCGACGACAGCGCTGCGGCGGAAAGTCGGAAAGCGCGATAGCGAAGCAGCCATGTTGGAATACGTATTGTTCAGCTTTACAACTATCACGCGGGTAAGCCGCATTTAGCGAAGAAGCAATATTATTTGATGCTCTTTGTGTTGAAATGTTCTCTGAACTATCGCGGGGTCCCGTACAAAGCCCTTTTTTGCAATTCGCCTCTTGAAACTTTATAAACAGTAAAAGCGTACGTTTTTGTAGAATACATTTATTTCCCTACACTTTTCCCAAAAAAGGGCTTTGTACGGGACCCCGCGGTAGTTCAGAGAACATTTCAACACAAAGAGCATAAAAAAATATTGCTTCTTCGCTAAATGCGGCTTACCCGCGTGATCGGGAAATCGAGCTGTGCAAGAATAGCAGGAGACGCGACGACAGCGCCGCGGCGGAAAGTCGGAAAGCGCGATGGCGAAGCAGCCATGTTGGAATACGAATTGTTCAGCTTTACAACTATCACGCGGGTAAGCCGCATTTAGCGAAGAAGCAATATTATTTGATGCTCTTTGTGTTGAAATGTTCTCTGAACTATCGCGGGGTCCCGTACAAAGCCCTTTTTTGCAATTCGCCTCTTGAAACTTTATAAACAGTAAAAGCGTACGTTTTTATAGAATAAATTTATTTCGGTACACTTTTTCCAAAAAAGGACTTTGTACGGGACCCCGCGGTAGTTCAGAGAACATTTCAACACAAAGAGCATCAAAAAATATTGCTTCTTCGCTAAATGCGGCTTACCCGCGTGATCGGGAAATGGAGCAGTGCAAGAATAGCAGGAGACGCGACGACAGCGCCGCGGCGGAAAGTCGGAAAGCGCGATAGCGAAGCAGCCATGTTGGAATACGGATTGTTCAGCTTTACAACTATCACGCGGGTAAGCCGCATTTAGCGAAGAAGCAATATTATTTGATGCTCTTTGTGTTGAAATGTTCTCTGAACTATCGCGGGGTCCCGTACAAAGCCCTTTTTTGCAATTCGCCTCTTGAAACTTTATAAACAGTAAAAGCGTACGTTTTTATAGAATAAATTTATTTCGGTACACTTTTTCCAAAAAAGGGCTTTGTACGGGACCCCGCGGTAGTTCAGAGAACATTTCAACACAAAGAGCATCAAAAAATATTGCTTCTTCGCTAAATGCGGCTTACCCGCGTGATCGGGAAATGGAGCAGTGCAAGAATAGCAGGAGACGCGACGACAGCGCTGCGGCGGAAAGTCGGAAAGCGCGATAGCGAAGCAGCCATGTTGGAATACGTATTGTTCAGCTTTACAACTATCACGCGGGTAAGCCGCATTTAGCGAAGAAGCAATATTATTTGATGCTCTTTGTGTTGAAATGTTCTCTGAACTATCGCGGGGTCCCGTACAAAGCCCTTTTTTGCAATTCGCCTCTTGAAACTTTATAAACAGTAAAAGCGTACGTTTTTATAGAATAAATTTATTTCGGTACACTTTTTCCAAAAAGGGCTTTGTACGGGACCCCGCGGTAGTTCAGAGAACATTTCAACACAAAGAGCATCAAAAAATATTGCTTCTTCGCTAAATGCGGCTTACCCGCGTGATCGGGAAATGGAGCTGTGCAAGAATAGCAGGAGACGCGACGACAGCGCCGCGGCGGAAAGTCGGAAAGCGCGATAGCGAAGCAGCCATGTTGGAATACGTATTGTTCAGCTTTACAACTATCACGCGGGTAAGCCGCATTTAGCGAAGAAGCAATATTATTTGATGCTCTTTGTGTTGAAATGTTCTCTGAACTATCGCGGGGTCCCGTACAAAGCCCTTTTTTGCAATTCGCCTCTTGAAACTTTATAAACAGTAAAAGCGTACGTTTTTATAGAATAAATTTATTTCGGTACACTTTTTCCAAAAAAGGGCTTTGTACGGGACCCCGCGGTAGTTCAGAGAACATTTCAACACAAAGAGCATCAAAAAATATTGCTTCTTCGCTAAATGCGGCTTACCCGCGTGATCGGGAAATGGAGCAGTGCAAGAATAGCAGGAGACGCGACGACAGCGCTGCGGCGGAAAGTCGGAAAGCGCGATAGCGAAGCAGCCATGTTGGAATACGTATTGTTCAGCTTTACAACTATCACGCGGGTAAGCCGCATTTAGCGAAGAAGCAATATTATTTGATGCTCTTTGTGTTGAAATGTTCTCTGAACTATCGCGGGGTCCCGTACAAAGCCCTTTTTTGCAATTCGCCTCTTGAAACTTTATAAACAGTAAAAGCGTACGTTTTTGTAGAATACATTTATTTCCCTACACTTTTCCCAAAAAAGGGCTTTGTACGGGACCCCGCGGTAGTTCAGAGAACATTTCAACACAAAGAGCATAAAAAAATATTGCTTCTTCGCTAAATGCGGCTTACCCGCGTGATCGGGAAATCGAGCTGTGCAAGAATAGCAGGAGACGCGACGACAGCGCCGCGGCGGAAAGTCGGAAAGCGCGATGGCGAAGCAGCCATGTTGGAATACGAATTGTTCAGCTTTACAACTATCACGCGGGTAAGCCGCATTTAGCGAAGAAGCAATATTATTTGATGCTCTTTGTGTTGAAATGTTCTCTGAACTATCGCGGGGTCCCGTACAAAGCCCTTTTTTGCAATTCGCCTCTTGAAACTTTATAAACAGTAAAAGCGTACGTTTTTATAGAATAAATTTATTTCGGTACACTTTTTCCAAAAAAGGACTTTGTACGGGACCCCGCGGTAGTTCAGAGAACATTTCAACACAAAGAGCATCAAAAAATATTGCTTCTTCGCTAAATGCGGCTTACCCGCGTGATCGGGAAATGGAGCAGTGCAAGAATAGCAGGAGACGCGACGACAGCGCCGCGGCGGAAAGTCGGAAAGCGCGATAGCGAAGCAGCCATGTTGGAATACGGATTGTTCAGCTTTACAACTATCACGCGGGTAAGCCGCATTTAGCGAAGAAGCAATATTATTTGATGCTCTTTGTGTTGAAATGTTCTCTGAACTATCGCGGGGTCCCGTACAAAGCCCTTTTTTGCAATTCGCCTCTTGAAACTTTATAAACAGTAAAAGCGTACGTTTTTATAGAATAAATTTATTTCGGTACACTTTTTCCAAAAAAGGGCTTTGTACGGGACCCCGCGGTAGTTCAGAGAACATTTCAACACAAAGAGCATCAAAAAATATTGCTTCTTCGCTAAATGCGGCTTACCCGCGTGATCGGGAAATGGAGCAGTGCAAGAATAGCAGGAGACGCGACGACAGCGCTGCGGCGGAAAGTCGGAAAGCGCGATAGCGAAGCAGCCATGTTGGAATACGTATTGTTCAGCTTTACAACTATCACGCGGGTAAGCCGCATTTAGCGAAGAAGCAATATTATTTGATGCTCTTTGTGTTGAAATGTTCTCTGAACTATCGCGGGGTCCCGTACAAAGCCCTTTTTTGCAATTCGCCTCTTGAAACTTTATAAACAGTAAAAGCGTACGTTTTTATAGAATAAATTTATTTCGGTACACTTTTTCCAAAAAGGGCTTTGTACGGGACCCCGCGGTAGTTCAGAGAACATTTCAACACAAAGAGCATCAAAAAATATTGCTTCTTCGCTAAATGCGGCTTACCCGCGTGATCGGGAAATGGAGCTGTGCAAGAATAGCAGGAGACGCGACGACAGCGCCGCGGCGGAAAGTCGGAAAGCGCGATAGCGAAGCAGCCATGTTGGAATACGTATTGTTCAGCTTTACAACTATCACGCGGGTAAGCCGCATTTAGCGAAGAAGCAATATTATTTGATGCTCTTTGTGTTGAAATGTTCTCTGAACTATCGCGGGGTCCCGTACAAAGCCCTTTTTTGCAATTCGCCTCTTGAAACTTTATAAACAGTAAAAGCGTACGTTTTTATAGAATAAATTTATTTCGGTACACTTTTTCCAAAAAGGGCTTTGTACGGGACCCCGCGGTAGTTCAGAGAACATTTCAACACAAAGAGCATCAAAAAATATTGCTTCTTCGCTAAATGCGGCTTACCCGCGTGATCGGGAAATGGAGCTGTGCAAGAATAGCAGGAGACGCGACTACAGCGCCGCGGCGGAAAGTCGGAAAGCGCGATAGCGAAGCAGCCATGTTGGAATACGTATTGTTCAGCTTTACAACTATCACGCGGGTAAGCCGCATTTAGCGAAGAAGCAATATTATTTGATGCTCTTTGTGTTGAAATGTTCTCTGAACTATCGCGGGGTCCCGTACAAAGCCCTTTTTTGCAATTCGCCTCTTGAAACTTTATAAACAGTAAAAGCGTACGTTTTTATAGAATAAATTTATTTCGGTACACTTTTACCAAAAAAGGGCTTTGTACGGGACCCCGCGGTAGTTCAGAGAACATTTCAACACAAAGAGCATCAAAAAATATTGCTTCTTCGCTAAATGTGGCTTACCCGCGTGATCGGGAAATCGAGCTGTGCAAGAATAGCAGGAGACGCGACGACAGCGCCGCGGCGGAGAGTCGGAAAGCGCGATGGCGAAGCAGCCATGTTGGAATACGAATTGTTCAGCTTTACAACTATCACGCGGGTAAGCCGCATTTAGCGAAGAAGCAATATTATTTGATGCTCTTTGTGTTGAAATGTTCTCTGAACTATCGCGGGGTCCCGTACAAAGCCCTTTTTTGCAATTCGCCTCTTGAAACTTTATAAACAGTAAAAGCGTACGTTTTTATAGAATAAATTTATTTCGGTACACTTTTTACAAAAAAGGGCTTTGTACGGGACCCCGCGGTAGTTCAGAGAACATTTCAACACAAAGAGCATCAAAAAATATTGCTTCTTCGCTAAATGCGGCTTACCCGCGTGATCGGGAAATGGAGCAGTGCAAGAATAGCAGGAGACGCGACGACAGCGCCGCGGCGGAAAGTCGGAAAGCGCGATAGCGAAGCAGCCATGTTGGAATACGAATTGTTCAGCTTTACAACTATCACGCGGGTAAGCCGCATTTAGCGAAGAAGCAATATTATTTGATGCTCTTTGTGTTGAAATGTTCTCTGAACTATCGCGGGGTCCCGTACAAAGCCCTTTTTTGCAATTCGCCTCTTGAAACTTTATAAACAGTAAAAGCGTACGTTTTTATAGAATAAATTTATTTCGGTACACTTTTTCCAAAAAAGGGCTTTGTACGGGACCCCGCGGTAGTTCAGAGAACATTTCAACACAAAGAGCATCAAAAAATATTGCTTCTTCGCTAAATGCGGCTTAGCCGCGTGATCGGGAAATGGAGCTGTGCAAGAATAGCAGGAGACGCGACGACAGCGCCGCGGCGGAAAGTCGGAAAGCGCGATAGCGAAGCAGCCATGTTGGAATACGTATTGTTCAGCTTTACAACTATCACGCGGGTAAGCCGCATTTAGCGAAGAAGCAATATTATTTGATGCTCTTTGTGTTGAAATGTTCTCTGAACTATCGCGGGGTCCCGTACAAAGCCCTTTTTTGCAATTCGCCTCTTGAAACTTTATAAACAGTAAAAGCGTACGTTTTTATAGAATAAATTTATTTCGGTACACTTTTTCCAAAAAAGGGCTTTGTACGGGACCCCGCGGTAGTTCAGAGAACATTTCAACAGAAAGAGCATCAAAAAATATTGCTTCTTCGCTAAATGCGGCTTACCCGCGTGATCGGGAAATCGAGCTGTGCAAGAATAGCAGGAGACGCGACGACAGCGCCGCGGCGGAAAGTCGGAAAGCGCGATGGCGAAGCAGCCATGTTGGAATACGAATTGTTCAGCTTTACAACTATCACGCGGGTAAGCCGCATTTAGCGGAGAAGCAATATTATTTGATGCTGTTTGTGTTGAAATGTTCTCTGAACTATCGCGGGGTCCCGTACAAAGCCCTTTTTTGCAATTCGCCTCTTGAAACTTTATAAACAGTAAAAGCGTACGTTTTTATAGAATAAATTTATTTCGGTACACTTTTTCCAAAAAAGGGCTTTGTACGGGACCCCGCGGTAGTTCAGAGAACATTTCAACACAAAGAGCATCAAAAAATATTGCTTCTTCGCTAAATGCGGCTTACCCGCGTGATCGGGAAATGGAGCTGTGCAAGAATAGCAGGAGACGCGACGACAGCGCCGCGGCGGAAAGTCGGAAAGCGCGATAGCGAAGCAGCCATGTTGGAATACGTATTGTTCAGCTTTACAACTATCACGCGGGTAAGCCGCATTTAGCGAAGAAGCAATATTATTTGATGCTCTTTGTGTTGAAATGTTCTCTGAACTATCGCGGGGTCCCGTACAAAGCCCTTTTTTGCAATTCGCCTCTTGAAACTTTATAAACAGTAAAAGCGTACGTTTTTATAGAATAAATTTATTTCGGTACACTTTTTCCAAAAAAGGGCTTTGTACGGGACCCCGCGGTAGTTCAGAGAACATTTCAACACAAAGAGCATCAAAAAATATTGCTTCTTTGCTAAATGCGGCTTACCCGCGTGATCGGGAAATGGAGCAGTGCAAGAATAGCAGGAGACGCGACGACAGCGCTGCGGCGGAAAGTCGGAAAGCGCGATAGCGAAGCAGCCATGTTGGAATACGTATTGTTCAGCTTTACAACTATCACGCGGGTAAGCCGCATTTAGCGAAGAAGCAATATTATTTGATGCTCTTTGTGTTGAAATGTTCTCTGAACTATCGCGGGGTCCCGTACAAAGCCCTTTTTTGCAATTCGCCTCTTGAAACTTTATAAACAGTAAAAGCGTACGTTTTTGTAGAATACATTTATTTCCCTACACTTTTCCCAAAAAAGGGCTTTGTACGGGACCCCGCGGTAGTTCAGAGAACATTTCAACACAAAGAGCATAAAAAAATATTGCTTCTTCGCTAAATGCGGCTTACCCGCGTGATCGGGAAATCGAGCTGTGCAAGAATAGCAGGAGACGCGACGACAGCGCCGCGGCGGAAAGTCGGAAAGCGCGATGGCGAAGCAGCCATGTTGGAATACGAATTGTTCAGCTTTACAACTATCACGCGGGTAAGCCGCATTTAGCGAAGAAGCAATATTATTTGATGCTCTTTGTGTTGAAATGTTCTCTGAACTATCGCGGGGTCCCGTACAAAGCCCTTTTTTGCAATTCGCCTCTTGAAACTTTATAAACAGTAAAAGCGTACGTTTTTATAGAATAAATTTATTTCGGTACACTTTTTCCAAAAAAGGACTTTGTACGGGACCCCGCGGTAGTTCAGAGAACATTTCAACACAAAGAGCATCAAAAAATATTGCTTCTTCGCTAAATGCGGCTTACCCGCGTGATCGGGAAATGGAGCAGTGCAAGAATAGCAGGAGACGCGACGACAGCGCCGCGGCGGAAAGTCGGAAAGCGCGATAGCGAAGCAGCCATGTTGGAATACGGATTGTTCAGCTTTACAACTATCACGCGGGTAAGCCGCATTTAGCGAAGAAGCAATATTATTTGATGCTCTTTGTGTTGAAATGTTCTCTGAACTATCGCGGGGTCCCGTACAAAGCCCTTTTTTGCAATTCGCCTCTTGAAACTTTATAAACAGTAAAAGCGTACGTTTTTATAGAATAAATTTATTTCGGTACACTTTTTCCAAAAAAGGGCTTTGTACGGGACCCCGCGGTAGTTCAGAGAACATTTCAACACAAAGAGCATCAAAAAATATTGCTTCTTCGCTAAATGCGGCTTACCCGCGTGATCGGGAAATGGAGCAGTGCAAGAATAGCAGGAGACGCGACGACAGCGCTGCGGCGGAAAGTCGGAAAGCGCGATAGCGAAGCAGCCATGTTGGAATACGTATTGTTCAGCTTTACAACTATCACGCGGGTAAGCCGCATTTAGCGAAGAAGCAATATTATTTGATGCTCTTTGTGTTGAAATGTTCTCTGAACTATCGCGGGGTCCCGTACAAAGCCCTTTTTTGCAATTCGCCTCTTGAAACTTTATAAACAGTAAAACCGTACGTTTTTATAGAATAAATTTATTTCGGTACACTTTTTCCAAAAAGGGCTTTGTACGGGACCCCGCGGTAGTTCAGAGAACATTTCAACACAAAGAGCATCAAAAAATATTGCTTCTTCGCTAAATGCGGCTTACCCGCGTGATCGGGAAATGGAGCTGTGCAAGAATAGCAGGAGACGCGACGACAGCGCCGCGGCGGAAAGTCGGAAAGCGCGATAGCGAAGCAGCCATGTTGGAATACGTATTGTTCAGCTTTACAACTATCACGCGGGTAAGCCGCATTTAGCGAAGAAGCAATATTATTTCATGCTCTTTGTGTTGAAATGTTCTCTGAACTATCGCGGGGTCCCGTACAAAGCCCTTTTTTGCAATTCGCCTCTTGAAACTTTATAAACAGTAAAAGCGTACGTTTTTATAGAATAAATTTATTTCGGTACACTTTTTCCAAAAAGGGCTTTGTACGGGACCCCGCGGTAGTTCAGAGAACATTTCAACACAAAGAGCATCAAAAAATATTGCTTCTTCGCTAAATGCGGCTTACCCGCGTGATCGGGAAATGGAGCTGTGCAAGAATAGCAGGAGACGCGACTACAGCGCCGCGGCGGAAAGTCGGAAAGCGCGATAGCGAAGCAGCCATGTTGGAATACGTATTGTTCAGCTTTACAACTATCACGCGGGTAAGCCGCATTTAGCGAAGAAGCAATATTATTTGATGCTCTTTGTGTTGAAATGTTCTCTGAACTATCGCGGGGTCCCGTACAAAGCCCTTTTTTGCAATTCGCCTCTTGAAACTTTATAAACAGTAAAAGCGTACGTTTTTATAGAATAAATTTATTTCGGTACATTTTTACCAAAAAAGGGCTTTGTACGGGACCCCGCGGTAGTTCAGAGAACATTTCAACACAAAGAGCATCAAAAAATATTGCTTCTTCGCTAAATGTGGCTTACCCGCGTGATCGGGAAATCGAGCTGTGCAAGAATAGCAGGAGACGCGACGACAGCGCCGCGGCGGAAAGTCGGAAAGCGCGATAGCGAAGCAGCTATGTTGGAATACGAATTGTTCAGCTTTATAACTATCACGCGGGTAAGCCGCATTTAGCGAAGAAGCAATATTATTTGATGCTCTTTGTGTTGAAATGTTCTCTGAACTATCGCGGGGTCCCGTACAAAGCCCTTTTTTGCAATTCGCCTCTTGAAACTTTATAAACAGTAAAAGCGTACGTTTTTATAGAATAAATTTATTTCGGTACACTTTTTCCAAAAAAGGGCTTTGTACGGGACCCCGCGGTAGTTCAGAGAACATTTCAACACAAAGAGCATCAAAAAATATTGCTTCTTCGCTAAATGCGGCTTACCCGCGTGATCGGGAAATGGAGCAGTGCAAGAATAGCAGGAGACGCGACGACAGCGCCGCGGCGGAAAGTCGGAAAGCGCGATAGCGAAGCAGCCATGTTGGAATACGAATTGTTCAGCTTTACAACTATCACGCGGGTAAGCCGCATTTAGCGAAGAAGCAATATTATTTGATGCTCTTTGTGTTGAAATGTTCTCTGAACTATCGCGGGGTCCCGTACAAAGCCCTTTTTTGCAATTCGCCTCTTGAAACTTTATAAACAGTAAAACCGTACGTTTTTATAGAATAAATTTATTTCGGTACACTTTTTCCAAAAAAGGGCTTTGTACGGGACCCCGCGGTAGTTCAGAGAACATTTCAACACAAAGAGCATCAAAAAATATTGCTTCTTCGCTAAATGCGGCTTACCCGCGTGATCGGGAAATGGAGCTGTGCAAGAATAGCAGGAGACGCGACGACAGCGCCGCGGCGGAAAGTCGGAAAGCGCGATAGCGAAGCAGCCATGTTGGAATACGTATTGTTCAGCTTTACAACTATCACGCGGGTAAGCCGCATTTAGCGAAGAAGCAATATTATTTGATGCTCTTTGTGTTGAAATGTTCTCTGAACTATCGCGGGGTCCCGTACAAAGCCCTTTTTTGCAATTCGCCTCTTGAAACTTTATAAACAGTAAAAGCGTACGTTTTTATAGAATAAATTTATTTCGGTACACTTTTTCCAAAAAAGGGCTTTGTACGGGACCCCGCGGTAGTTCAGAGAACATTTCAACAGAAAGAGCATCAAAAAATATTGCTTCTTCGCTAAATGCGGCTTACCCGCGTGATCGGGAAATGGAGCTGTGCAAGAATAGCAGGAGTCGCGACGACAGCGCCGCGGCGGAAAGTCGGAAAGCGCGATAGCGAAGCAGCCATGTTGGAATACGTATTGTTCAGCTTTACAACTATCACGCGGGTAAGCCGCATTTAGCGAAGAAGCAATATTATTTGATGCTCTTTGTGTTGAAATGTTCTCTGAACTATCGCGGGGTCCCGTACAAAGCCCTTTTTTGCAATTCGCCTCTTGAAACTTTATAAACAGTAAAAGCGTACGTTTTTGTAGAATACATTTTATTCCCTACACTTTTCCCAAAAAAGGGCTTTGTACGGGACCCCGCGGTGGTTCAGAGTACATTTCAACACAAAGAGCATCAAAAAATATTGCTTCTTCGCTAAATGTGGCTTACCCGCGTGATCGGGAAATCGAGATGTGCAAGAATAGCAGGAGACGCGACGACAGCGCCGCGGCGGAAAGTCGGAAAGCGCGATGGCGAAGCAGCCATGTTGGAATACGAATTGTTCAGCTTTACAACTATCACGCGGGTAAGCCGCATTTAGCGAAGAAGCAATATTATTTGATGCTGTTTGTGTTGAAATGTTCTCTGAACTATCGCGGGGTCCCGTACAAAGCCCTTTTTTGCAATTCGCCTCTTGAAACTTTATAAACAGTAAAAGCGTACGTTTTTATAGAATAAATTTATTTCGGTACACTTTTTCCAAAAAAGGGCTTTGTACGGGACCCCGCGGTAGTTCAGAGAACATTTCAACACAAAGAGCATCAAAAAATATTGCTTCTTCGCTAAATGCGGCTTACCCGCGTGATCGGGAAATGGAGCTGTGCAAGAATAGCAGGAGACGCGACGACAGCGCCGCGGCGGAAAGTCGGAAAGCGCGATAGCGAAGCAGCCATGTTGGGATACGTATTGTTCAGCTTTACAACTATCACGCGGGTAAGCCGCATTTAGCGAAGAAGCAATATTATTTGATGCTCTTTGTGTTGAAATGTTCTCTGAACTATCGCGGGGTCCCGTACAAAGCCCTTTTTTGCAATTCGCCTCTTGAAACTTTATAAACAGTAAAAGCGTACGTTTTTATAGAATAAATTTATTTCGGTACACTTTTTCCAAAAAAGGGCTTTGTACGGGACCCCGCGGTAGTTCAGAGAACATTTCAACACAAAGAGCATCAAAAAATATTGCTTCTTCGCTAAATGCGGCTTACCCGCGTGATCGGGAAATGGAGCTGTGCAAGAATAGCAGGAGACGCGACGACAGCGCTGCGGCGGAAAGTCGGAAAGCGCGATAGCGAAGCAGCCATGTTGGAATACGTATTGTTCAGCTTTACAACTATCACGCGGGTAAGCCGCATTTAGCGAAGAAGCAATATTATTTGATGCTCTTTGTGTTGAAATGTTCTCTGAACTATCGCGGGGTCCCGTACAAAGCCCTTTTTTGCAATTCGCCTCTTGAAACTTTATAAACAGTAAAAGCGTACGTTTTTATAGAATAAATTTATTTCGGTACACTTTTTCCAAAAAAGGGCTTTGTACGGGACCCCGCGGTAGTTCAGAGAACATTTCAACACAAAGAGCATAAAAAAATATTGCTTCTTCGCTAAATGCGGCTTACCCGCGTGATCGGGAAATGGAGCAGTGCAAGAATAGCAGGAGACGCGACGACAGCGCCGCGGCGGAAAGTCGGAAAGCGCGATGGCGAAGCAGCCATGTTGGAATACGAATTGTTCAGCTTTACAACTATCACGCGGGTAAGCCGCATTTAGCGAAGAAGCAATATTATTTGATGCTCTTTGTGTTGAAATGTTCTCTGAACTATCGCGGGGTCCCGTACAAAGCCCTTTTTTGCAATTCGCCTCTTGAAACTTTATAAACAGTAAAAGCGTACGTTTTTATAGAATAAATTTATTTCGGTACACTTTTTACAAAAAAGGGCTTTGTACGGGACCCCGCGGTAGTTCAGAGAACATTTCAACACAAAGAGCATAAAAAAATATTGCTTCTTCGCTAAATGCGGCTTACCCGCGTGATCGGGAAATGGAGCAGTGCAAGAATAGCAGGAGACGCGACGACAGCGCCGCGGCGGAAAGTCGGAAAGCGCGATAGCGAAGCAGCCATGTTGGAATACGTATTGTTCAGCTTTACAACTATCACGCGGGTAAGCCGCATTTAGCGAAGAAGCAATATTATTTGATGCTCTTTGTGTTGAAATGTTCTCTGAACTATCGCGGGGTCCCGTACAAAGCCCTTTTTTGCAATTCGCCTCTTGAAACTTTATAAACAGTAAAACCGTACGTTTTTATAGAATAAATTTATTTCGGTACACTTTTTCCAAAAATGGGCTTTGTACGGGACCCCGCGGTAGTTCAGAGAACATTTCAACACAAAGAGCATAAAAAACTATTGCTTCTTCGCTAAATGCGGCTTACCCGCGTGATCGGGAAATCGAGCTGTGCAAGAATAGCAGGAGACGCGACGACAGCGCCGCGGCGGAAAGTCGGAAAGCGCGATAGCGAAGCAGCTATGTTGGAATACGAATTGTTCAGCTTTATAACTATCACGCGGGTAAGCCGCATTTAGCGAAGAAGCAATATTATTTGATGCTCTTTGTGTTGAAATGTTCTCTGAACTATCGCGGGGTCCCGTACAAAGCCCTTTTTTGCAATTCGCCTCTTGAAACTTTATAAACAGTAAAAGCGTACGTTTTTATAGAATGAATTTATTTCGGTACACTTTTTCCACAAAAGGGCTTTGTACGGGACCCCGCGGTAGTTCAGAGAACATTTCAACACAAAGAGCATAAAAAAATATTGCTTCTTCGCTAAATGCGGCTTACCCGCGTGATCGGGAAATCGAGCTGTGCAAGAATAGCAGGAGACGCGACGACAGCGCCGCGGCGGAAAGTCGGAAAGCGCGATGGCGAAGCAGCCATGTTGGAATACGAATTGTTCAGCTTTACAACTATCACGCGGGTAAGCCGCATTTAGCGAAGAAGCAATATTATTTGATGCTCTTTGTGTTGAAATGTTCTCTGAACTATCGCGGGGTCCCGTACAAAGCCCTTTTTTGCAATTCGCCTCTTGAAACTTTATAAACAGTAAAAGCGTACGTTTTTATAGAATAAATTTATTTCGGTACACTTTTTCCAAAAAAGGGCTTTGTACGGGACCCCGCGGTAGTTCAGAGAACATTTCAACACAAAGAGCATCAAAAAATATTGCTTCTTCGCTAAATGCGGCTTACCCGCGTGATCGGGAAATGGAGCAGTGCAAGAATAGCAGGAGACGCGACGACAGCGCCGCGGCGGAAAGTCGGAAAGCGCGATAGCGAAGCAGCCATGTTGGAATACGAATTGTTCAGCTTTACAACTATCACGCGGGTAAGCCGCATTTAGCGAAGAAGCAATATTATTTGATGCTCTTTGTGTTGAAATGTTCTCTGAACTATCGCGGGGTCCCGTACAAAGCCCTTTTTTGCAATTCCCCTCTTGAAACTTTATAAACAGTAAAAGCGTACGTTTTTATAGAATAAATTTATTTCGGTACACTTTTTCCAAAAAAGGGCTTTGTACGGGACCCCGCGGTAGTTCAGAGAACATTTCAACACAAAGAGCATAAAAAAATATTGCTTCTTCGCTAAATGCGGCTTACCCGCGTGATCGGGAAATGGAGCCGTGCAAGAATAGCAGGAGACGCGACGACAGCGCCGCGGCGGAAAGTCGGAAAGCGCGATAGCGAAGCAGCCATGTTGGAATACGTATTGTTCAGCTTTACAACTATCACGCGGGTAAGCCGCATTTAGCGAAGAAGCAATATTATTTGATGCTCTTTGTGTTGAAATGTTCTCTGAACTATCGCGGGGTCCCGTACAAAGCCCTTTTTTGCAATTCGCCTCTTGAAACTTTATAAACAGTAAAAGCGTACGTTTTTATAGAATAAATTTATTTCGGTACACTTTTTCCAAAAATGGGCTTTGTACGGGACCCCGCGGTAGTTCAGAGAACATTTCAACACAAAGAGCATAAAAAAATATTGCTTCTTCGCTAAATGCGGCTTACCCGCGTGATCGGGAAATCGAGCTGTGCAAGAATAGCAGGAGACGCGACGACAGCGCCGCGGCGGAAAGTCGGAAAGCTCGATAGCGAAGCAGCTATGTTGGAATACGAATTGTTCAGCTTTATAACTATCACGCGGGTAAGCCGCATTTAGCGAAGAAGCAATATTATTTGATGCTCTTTGTGTTGAAATGTTCTCTGAACTATCGCGGGGTCCCGTACAAAGCCCTTTTTTGCAATTCGCCTCTTGAAACTTTATAAACAGTAAAAGCGTACGTTTTTATAGAATGAATTTATTTCGGTACACTTTTTCCATAAAAGGGCTTTGTACGGGACCCCGCGGTAGTTCAGAGAACATTTCAACACAAAGAGCATAAAAAAATATTGCTTCTTCGCTAAATGCGGCTTACCCGCGTGATCGGGAAATCGAGCTGTGCAAGAATAGCAGGAGACGCGACGACAGCGCCGCGGCGGAAATTCGGAAAGCGCGATGGCGAAGCAGCCATGTTGGAATACGAATTGTTCAGCTTTACAACTATCACGCGGGTAAGCCGCATTTAGCGAAGAAGCAATATTATTTGATGCTCTTTGTGTTGAAATGTTCTCTGAACTATCGCGGGGTCCCGTACAAAGCCCTTTTTTGCAATTCGCCTCTTGAAACTTTATAAACAGTAAAAGCGTACGTTTTTATAGAATAAATTTATTTCGGTACACTTTTTCCAAAAAAGGGCTTTGTACGGGACCCCGCGGTAGTTCAGAGAACATTTCAACACAAAGAGCATCAAAAAATATTGCTTCTTCGCTAAATGCGGCTTACCCGCGTGATCGGGAAATGGAGCAGTGCAAGAATAGCAGGAGACGCGACGACAGCGCCGCGGCGGAAAGTCGGAAAGCGCGATAGCGAAGCAGCCATGTTGGAATACGAATTGTTCAGCTTTACAACTATCACGCGGGTAAGCCGCATTTAGCGAAGAAGCAATATTTTTTGATGCTCTTTGTGTTGAAATGTTCTCTGAACTATCGCGGGGTCCCGTACAAAGCCCTTTTTTGCAATTCGCCTCTTGAAACTTTATGAACAGTAAAAGCGTACGTTTTTATAGAATAAATTTATTTCGGTACACTTTTTCCAAAAAAGGGCTTTGTACGGGACCCCGCGGTAGTTCAGAGAACATTTCAACACAAAGAGCATCAAAAAATATTGCTTCTTCGCTAAATGCGGCTTACCCGCGTGATCGGGAAAAGGAGCTGTGCAAGAATAGCAGGAGACGCGACGACAGCGCCGCGGCGGAAAGTCGGAAAGCGCGATAGCGAAGCAGCCATGTTGGAATACGAATTGTTCAGCTTTATAACTATCACGCGGGTAAGCCGCATTTAGCGAAGAAGCAATATTATTTGATGCTCTTTGTGTTGAAATGTTCTCTGAACTATCGCGGGGTCCCGTACAAAGCCCTTTTTTGCAATTCCCCTCTTGAAACTTTATAAACAGTAAAAGCGTACGTTTTTATAGAATAAATTTATTTCGGTACACTTTTTCCAAAAAAGGGCTTTGTACGGGACCCCGCGGTAGTTCAGAGAACATTTCAACACAAAGAGCATAAAAAAATATTGCTTCTTCGCTAAATGCGGCTTACCCGCGTGATCGGGAAATGGAGCCGTGCAAGAATAGCAGGAGACGCGACGACAGCGCCGCGGCGGAAAGTCGGAAAGCGCGATAGCGAAGCAGCCATGTTGGAGTACGTATTGTTCAGCTTTACAACTATCACGCGGGTAAGCCGCATTTAGCGAAGAAGCAATATTATTTGATGCTCTTTGTGTTGAAATGTTCTCTGAACTATCGCGGGGTCCCGTACAAAGCCCTTTTTTGCAATTCGCCTCTTGAAACTTTATAAACAGTAAAAGCGTACGTTTTTATAGAATAAATTTATTTCGGTACACTTTTTCCAAAAAAGGGCTTTGTACGGGACCCCGCGGTAGTTCAGAGAACATTTCAACACAAAGAGCATCAAAAAATATTGCTTCTTCGCTAAATGCGGCTTACCCGCGTGATCGGGAAATGGAGCTGTGCAAGAATAGCAGGAGTCGCGACGACAGCGCCGCGGCGGAAAGTCGGAAAGCGCGATAGCGAAGCAGCCATGTTGGAATACGTATTGTTCAGCTTTACAACTATCACGCGGGTAAGCCGCATTTAGCGAAGAAGCAATATTATTTGATGCTCTTTGTGTTGAAATGTTCTCTGAACTATCGCGGGGTCCCGTACAAAGCCCTTTTTTGCAATTCGCCTCTTGAAACTTTATAAACAGTAAAAGCGTACGTTTTTATAGAATAAATTTATTTCGGTACACTTTTTCCAAAAAAGGGCTTTGTACGGGACCCCGCGGTAGTTCAGAGAACATTTCAACACAAAGAGCATCAAAAAATATTGCTTCTTCGCTAAATGCGGCTTACCCGCGTGATCGGGAAATGGAGCTGTGCAAGAATAGCAGGAGACGCGACGACAGCGCCGCGGCGGAAAGTCGGAAAGCGCGATAGCGAAGCAGCCATGTTGGAATACGTATTGTTCAGCTTTACAACTATCACGCGGGTAAGCCGCATTTAGCGAAGAAGCAATATTATTTGATGCTCTTTGTGTTGAAATGTTCTCTGAACTATCGCGGGGTCCCGTACAAAGCCCTTTTTTGCAATTCGCCTCTTGAAACTTTATAAACAGTAAAAGCGTACGTTTTTATAGAATAAATTTATTTCGGTACACTTTTTCCAAAAAAGGGCTTTGTACGGGACCCCGCGGTAGTTCAGAGAACATTTCAACACAAAGAGCATCAAAAAATATTGCTTCTTCGCTAAATGCGGCTTACCCGCGTGATCGGGAAATGGAGCTGTGCAAGAATAGCAGGAGACGCGACGACAGCGCCGCGGCGGAAAGTCGGAAAGCGCGATAGCGAAGCAGCCATGTTGGAATACGTATTGTTCAGCTTTACAACTATCACGCGGGTAAGCCGCATTTAGCGAAGAAGCAATATTATTTGATGCTCTTTGTGTTGAAATGTTCTCTGAACTATCGCGGGGTCCCGTACAAAGCCCTTTTTTGCAATTCGCCTCTTGAAACTTTATAAACAGTAAAAGCGTACGTTTTTGTAGAATACATTTATTTCCCTACACTTTTCCCAAAAAAGGGCTTTGTACGGGACCCCGCGGTAGTTCAGAGTACATTTCAACACAAAGAGCATAAAAAAATATTGCTTCTTCGCTAAATGTGGCTTACCCGCGTGATCGGGAAATCGAGCTGTGCAAGAATAGCAGGAGACGCGACGACAGCGCCGCGGCGGAAAGTCGGAAAGCGCGATGGCGAAGCAGCCATGTTGGAATACGAATTGTTCAGCTTTACAACTATCACGCGGGTAAGCCGCATTTAGCGAAGAAGCAATATTATTTGATGCTCTTTGTGTTGAAATGTTCTCTGAACTATCGCGGGGTCCCGTACAAAGCCCTTTTTTGCAATTCGCCTCTTGAAACTTTATAAACAGTAAAAGCGTACGTTTTTATAGAATAAATTTATTTCGGTACACTTTTTACAAAAAAGGGCTTTGTACGGGACCCCGCGGTAGTTCAGAGAACATTTCAACACAAAGAGCATAAAAAAATATTGCTTCTTCGCTAAATGCGGCTTACCCGCGTGATCGGGAAATGGAGCAGTGCAAGAATAGCAGGAGACGCGACGACAGCGCCGCGGCGGAAAGTCGGAAAGCGCGATGGCGAAGCAGCCATGTTGGAATACGAATTGTTCAGCTTTACAACTATCACGCGGGTAAGCCGCATTTAGCGAAGAAGCAATATTATTTGATGCTCTTTGTGTTGAAATGTTCTCTGAACTATCGCGGGGTCCCGTACAAAGCCCTTTTTTGCAATTCGCCTCTTGAAACTTTATAAACAGTAAAAGCGTACGTTTTTATAGAATAAATTTATTTCGGTACACTTTTTACAAAAAAGGGCTTTGTACGGGACCCCGCGGTAGTTCAGAGTACATTTCAACACAAAGAGCATAAAAAAATATTGCTTCTTCGCTAAATGTGGCTTACCCGCGTGATCGGGAAATCGAGCTGTGCAAGAATAGCAGGAGACGCGACGACAGCGCCGCGGCGGAAAGTCGGAAAGCGCGATGGCGAAGCAGCCATGTTGGAATACGAATTGTTCAGCTTTACAACTATCACGCGGGTAAGCCGCATTTAGCGAAGAAGCAATATTATTTGATGCTCTTTGTGTTGAAATGTTCTCTGAACTATCGCGGGGTCCCGTACAAAGCCCTTTTTTGCAATTCGCCTCTTGAAACTTTATAAACAGTAAAAGCGTACGTTTTTATAGAATAAATTTATTTCGGTACACTTTTTACAAAAAAGGGCTTTGTACGGGACCCCGCGGTAGTTCAGAGAACATTTCAACACAAAGAGCATAAAAAAATATTGCTTCTTCGCTAAATGCGGCTTACCCGCGTGATCGGGAAATGGAGCAGTGCAAGAATAGCAGGAGACGCGACGACAGCGCCGCGGCGGAAAGTCGGAAAGCGCGATGGCGAAGCAGCCATGTTGGAATACGAATTGTTCAGCTTTACAACTATCACGCGGGTAAGCCGCATTTAGCGAAGAAGCAATATTATTTGATGCTCTTTGTGTTGAAATGTTCTCTGAACTATCGCGGGGTCCCGTACAAAGCCCTTTTTTGCAATTCGCCTCTTGAAACTTTATAAACAGTAAAAGCGTACGTTTTTATAGAATAAATTTATTTCGGTACACTTTTTACAAAAAAGGGCTTTGTACGGGACCCCGCGGTAGTTCAGAGAACATTTCAACACAAAGAGCATAAAAAAATATTGCTTCTTCGCTAAATGCGGCTTACCCGCGTGATCGGGAAATGGAGCAGTGCAAGAATAGCAGGAGACGCGACGACAGCGCCGCGGCGGAAAGTCGGAAAGCGCGATGGCGAAGCAGCCATGTTGGAATACGAATTGTTCAGCTTTACAACTATCACGCGGGTAAGCCGCATTTAGCGAAGAAGCAATATTATTTGATGCTCTTTGTGTTGAAATGTTCTCTGAACTATCGCGGGGTCCCGTACAAAGCCCTTTTTTGCAATTCGCCTCTTGAAACTTTATAAACAGTAAAAGCGTACGTTTTTATAGAATAAATTTATTTCGGTACACTTTTTACAAAAAAGGGCTTTGTACGGGACCCCGCGGTAGTTCAGAGAACATTTCAACACAAAGAGCATAAAAAAATATTGCTTCTTCGCTAAATGCGGCTTACCCGCGTGATCGGGAAATGGAGCAGTGCAAGAATAGCAGGAGACGCGACGACAGCGCCGCGGCGGAAAGTCGGAAAGCGCGATAGCGAAGCAGCCATGTTGGAATACGTATTGTTCAGCTTTACAACTATCACGCGGGTAAGCCGCATTTAGCGAAGAAGCAATATTATTTGATGCTCTTTGTGTTGAAATGTTCTCTGAACTATCGCGGGGTCCCGTACAAAGCCCTTTTTTGCAATTCGCCTCTTGAAACTTTATAAACAGTAAAACCGTACGTTTTTATAGAATAAATTTATTTCGGTACACTTTTTCCAAAAATGGGCTTTGTACGGGACCCCGCGGTAGTTCAGAGAACATTTCAACACAAAGAGCATAAAAAACTATTGCTTCTTCGCTAAATGCGGCTTACCCGCGTGATCGGGAAATCGAGCTGTGCAAGAATAGCAGGAGACGCGACGACAGCGCCGCGGCGGAAAGTCGGAAAGCGCGATAGCGAAGCAGCTATGTTGGAATACGAATTGTTCAGCTTTATAACTATCACGCGGGTAAGCCGCATTTAGCGAAGAAGCAATATTATTTGATGCTCTTTGTGTTGAAATGTTCTCTGAACTATCGCGGGGTCCCGTACAAAGCCCTTTTTTGCAATTCGCCTCTTGAAACTTTATAAACAGTAAAAGCGTACGTTTTTATAGAATGAATTTATTTCGGTACACTTTTTCCACAAAAGGGCTTTGTACGGGACCCCGCGGTAGTTCAGAGAACATTTCAACACAAAGAGCATAAAAAAATATTGCTTCTTCGCTAAATGCGGCTTACCCGCGTGATCGGGAAATCGAGCTGTGCAAGAATAGCAGGAGACGCGACGACAGCGCCGCGGCGGAAAGTCGGAAAGCGCGATGGCGAAGCAGCCATGTTGGAATACGAATTGTTCAGCTTTACAACTATCACGCGGGTAAGCCGCATTTAGCGAAGAAGCAATATTATTTGATGCTCTTTGTGTTGAAATGTTCTCTGAACTATCGCGGGGTCCCGTACAAAGCCCTTTTTTGCAATTCGCCTCTTGAAACTTTATAAACAGTAAAAGCGTACGTTTTTATAGAATAAATTTATTTCGGTACACTTTTTCCAAAAAAGGGCTTTGTACGGGACCCCGCGGTAGTTCAGAGAACATTTCAACACAAAGAGCATCAAAAAATATTGCTTCTTCGCTAAATGCGGCTTACCCGCGTGATCGGGAAATGGAGCAGTGCAAGAATAGCAGGAGACGCGACGACAGCGCCGCGGCGGAAAGTCGGAAAGCGCGATAGCGAAGCAGCCATGTTGGAATACGAATTGTTCAGCTTTACAACTATCACGCGGGTAAGCCGCATTTAGCGAAGAAGCAATATTATTTGATGCTCTTTGTGTTGAAATGTTCTCTGAACTATCGCGGGGTCCCGTACAAAGCCCTTTTTTGCAATTCCCCTCTTGAAACTTTATAAACAGTAAAAGCGTACGTTTTTATAGAATATGTTAAAATACTGTATGTAAATACATTTATATAGTTTCATGTGTCATGCGAGCGTCGTTGCTATCGCCATCTGTTGGACACGGTCACAAGTTACACAAAGCGCATGCGAAATTGGATCGGCATTCCAGCGTACCCGTTTCGTTCGTTAGCGAGTCTGTATTCAGAGAGCACATGTTTCAGTCACACATAGTCACACGTTATACACAACACATTAATTATATATTATTATATATTAATAATTATTATTCTTTCTTATAATATATTATTCTTTCACACAAAAGTTATTCACGGCATCATTTATTTCAACATGGTAGCACTGCTCGTGGTTTGAAAAGTGTAAAGTGAAAGAACGCGTGGTGAAAAGTTTTTTCAAGATGGCCTACGTGAAGAGTGACGATATAACGATTCCAGTCTTTGATGGCGCAGATTACAACAATTGGAAGAGACGAATAATGAAACTTCTACATTACAAAAATTGCAAAATTGTAGTAGAAAGGCGGAAATTAGAGACAGATAAAGAAAAGGAATGGCTAGATATGGATATTAAAGCGATGAACTACATATACAGCGCAATCACAAATAAACAGCTAGAGTATATAGGTGACATTGAAACAGCGTATGACGTAATCAAGAAATTCGATGAAATGTATCTACAAGAGTCTACAGCGCTACAAATCGTGTGCAGGAATAACCTTGAAAAAATTAAACTAGAAAACTACGCAGATGTAACAATCTTTTTCGACGAATTCGAGGAAGCCGTAAACCAACTAAAGTCCGCTGGAGCAAGGATTACAGAAAACGAAAAATTAAATTATATGCTTAAAACATTACCAAGTTCATATAGTCATATTGGTGATCTCATTGACGTACTACCACAGAGACACAGAACAGTCGATTATTTAAAGAATAAAATAAAAATTAAAATAATCGGAGAAAAAAATGCAACTGATACAAATGAAGAAATTGGAGCAAAATCAAATGCATTTACAGCCGATTCATCAGGAAACGGCAAGAGACAACAAACGTGCTTCAATTGTGGGAATATCGGCCATATTAGTAAAGACTGTCGTCGATTAAATACGAATATCCAGCGAGGATACCATAAACGTAGTCACTACCAAAGTACACGAGGGAGATATCAAAATAACCAAAATAGAGGTTACTATCCAAATAGAAGAGGAAATTACCGTGGAGGACGCGGAAACTATCAGGGCACTGAATCGCGAGAAGGAAATTGCTTCAATATAGAAGTAAGAGCATCGATGGTTAAAAATGAAGATACGACGAATAAAAATCAAATAAATTGGTTGTTAGACAGTGGGTGTACAGACCACATTATAAATAACGATACATACTATGAAGATTGTATCACTCTAAAGAAACCCACTGAAGTGAAACTAGGAGACGGTCGAATATTACAAGCTACAAAAGTTGGACGGGTAAATACTTTCTTCCAAGTGTATAATAACAAACAGAAAGTAACGCTACCAAATGTATTCTATGTAAGAGACATGAAGCAGAATCTAATTAGCTACGCCAAAGTGACAAACAGAAATAAAATAGTCTCTCAAGGTGAAATATCAAAAATATACAATAAAAGGAATGAACTAGTGGCAATAGCGAAAAAGGAAGGAAGTCTATACAGAATGACAAGCTTTATTAAAACTCAAGATGGTGAAATGTGTGCCAATGCGTCAACTATAAAAATGAAAGGAGTACAAACTCTAAAGGAAAAGTGGCATCGCACCCTTGGACATGTGAACTTCAATTATCTAAATATCTTATGCAGAAATGAGTTGTTGATTGGATTACCAAAGGAATTAGAACCTGATCAGATGAAATGTGCTATCTGCATTCAGAATAAAATGCATAATCTACCGTTCGAAAACAACAGATTAAGAGCGAAAGAAATTTTAGAAGTCGTTCACTCCGACTTAAATGGGCCACATGCAACAGTTGGAAATCGTGGTGAAAGATATTTTCTTTCATTTATTGATGAATATAGCAAACTAACAAAAGTTTATTGCATCAAAACTAAAGATCAAGTCTATGAGTGCTTCGAAGAATATATAAATGAAATACAAAATCTTACTGGGAAGATGATTAAGAAACTAAAGTGCGACAATGGAAGGGAGTATATAAACTCAAAAATTTATAATTTCGCAAAAACAAAAGGGATATACATAAGTGCATGTCCCCCATATGTACATGAATTGAACGGTACTGCCGAACGATACAACAGATCAATCATGGACACTGCAAGATGCTTGTTAGCCGAAGCGAGAATCGACAAGAGATTTTGGCCAGAGATTGTGAGGACAGCTGCATACCTCAAAAATAGAACACTGTCAAACACTTTAGAAAGGAAAACTCCATACGAGATATTTTTTGGCAGAAGACCATGCGTCAAAAATTTACGTTTGTATGGGAGCAGAGTGTTTGTCAGAATTCCAGAAGAAAGGAGAAAGAACAAATGGGACAAGAAGGCAGAATTAGGCATTCTAGTGGGTTACACAGACGTTGGCTACAAAATCCTGATAAATAACAAAGTAATAGTAGCCAGGCACGTCGATATAATAGAAGAAGATGTTAACTGTATTGGCTTCAAAGATGATGAGGTGATAGAGGATCAACCCAATCAAGATGAACCAGAGGAAGAAGCTCCAAAGTCGACCGACATTGAAACAAAAATCAAAACTGAAGAAAGGACTGATGAAAAGACTGATGAAGAAGCGTCGCCAAGGAGGTCGACGAGAACAAAACAAACCGTCAATCGCTATGGTGAACCGTATGTATATCAATCTATCCATGTAAACTATTGTAATACAATTGTTCCAGGTACATTTAAGGAAGCAATAACATGTAATGAGGCTGAAAACTGGAAAAGAGCAATGAATAGAGAAATAGATAGCTTGGAGAAAAATAAAACTTGGACGTTAGTAAACAGACCGCACAATCAAAACATTTTAGATGTAAAATGGGTATACAAAAGGAAGGCAGACGATACCTATAAGGCCAGACTAGTGGTAAGAGGATATCAACAAGGAGAGGAAATTGAAAACACATATTCTCCGGTAGGAAAAATGCAAACTCTAAAATTACTGTTATCGTATTGCTGCCAAAACAGTTTAATGATAGAACAAATGGATGTTGAAACAGCTTTTTTGAACGGAAAATTAAACTCAGAAGTATATGTAAAACAACCACTAGGTTATTCAGATAATAGTAATAAGGTCTATAAGTTATATAAGTCACTGTATGGTCTGAAAGAAAGTCCGAGATGCTGGTATGAATGCTTCAATAGTTATATAAACGAGTTAGGTTTTCAAAGGAGTAATATTGATTACTGTTTGTATGCAAATAATGACAGAAATGAACCTGTATACATATTGCTTTTCGTTGATGATCTGTTAATTTGTGGTAGAGATAAAGAAAAGATTCGTAAAGTAAAAACAAAACTGTCCAGTAAATTTAAAATGAAAGACATGGGTAGAGTCAAAAACTATATAGGGATAGATATAAAATATAACTATGGAAAAGAAAATCGTATGACTCTAAATCAAGGAAAATATATAGAATCCTTGGCTAAGATATACAATCTCGAGAATGCAAAGCTAAATGATACTCCTATGGAAACGAACTTAAAGCTAGAATTAGCAAAAGAACCAGATTTAAATGTTAAATATAGAAATTTGATAGGTGCTCTCTTGTATATTAGTTGTGGCACCAGGCCAGATATCGCGTTTAGCGTAAACTACCTCAGTAGATTTCAGAGTTCATACAACGAAACACATTTCAAATATGCGATTAGAGTACTTAAGTATCTGTACAAAACAAAAGACCAAAAATTATTATATAAAAGAAACATAAATGCCGAAATCATAGATTGTTTCGTAGATGCGGATTGGGCTGGAGATATTGTTGACCGAAAGTCCACCACAGGATTCGTTGTAAGATTATTTGGAAATGTAATAAGTTGGCGATCACGTAAACAAAATAGTGTAACAAAATCATCTACCTTCGCTGAATATATAGCATTGTCAGAAGCGGTAACTGAAATAAAATGCGCGCGTGAAACTTTAAAAATATTCAATGTAAACTTAGAGAAACCAACTAAGATATATGAAGACAATTCAAGCGCTCTAATCATTGCTAAAAACGGAAATTTCACAAAAAACTCGAAACACATAGAAGTCCATTATCACTTTGTAAATGAAAACTATGTAAATGGAACTGTAGATATCGTCAAAATTGAATCCGAAAATAATATTGCAGACATATTTACTAAGGCATTAGGTAAGACAAAATTTGTTAAATTCAGAGAAATGTTAAACCTAGAGAAATGTAAGGATGAATGAATGTTAACTGGCAGTGATAAACTATTATAAATGTAAGGAGGTGTGTTAAAATACTGTATGTAAATACATTTATATAGTTTCATGTGTCATGCGAGCGTCGTTGCTATCGCCATCTATTGGACACGGTCACAAGTTACACAAAGCGCATGCGCGATTGGATCGGCATTCCAGCGTACCCGTTTCGTTCGTTAGCGAGTCTGTATTCAGAGAGCACATGTTTCAGTCACACATAGTCACACGTTATACACAACACATTAATTATATATTATTATATATTAATAATTATTATTCTTTCTTATAATATATTATTCTTTCACACAAAAGTTATTCACGGCATCATTTATTTCAACAGAATAAATTTATTTCGGTACACTTTTTCCAAAAAAGGGCTTTGTACGGGACCCCGCGGTAGTTCAGAGAACATTTCAACACAAAGAGCATAAAAAAATATTGCTTCTTCGCTAAATGCGGCTTACCCGCGTGATCGGGAAATGGAGCCGTGCAAGAATAGCAGGAGACGCGACGACAGCGCCGCGGCGGAAAGTCGGAAAGCGCGATAGCGAAGCAGCCATGTTGGAATACGTATTGTTCAGCTTTACAACTATCACGCGGGTAAGCCGCATTTAGCGAAGAAGCAATATTATTTGATGCTCTTTGTGTTGAAATGTTCTCTGAACTATCGCGGGGTCCCGTACAAAGCCCTTTTTTGCAATTCGCCTCTTGAAACTTTATAAACAGTAAAAGCGTACGTTTTTATAGAATAAATTTATTTCGGTACACTTTTTCCAAAAATGGGCTTTGTACGGGACCCCGCGGTAGTTCAGAGAACATTTCAACACAAAGAGCATAAAAAAATATTGCTTCTTCGCTAAATGCGGCTTACCCGCGTGATCGGGAAATCGAGCTGTGCAAGAATAGCAGGAGACGCGACGACAGCGCCGCGGCGGAAATTCGGAAAGCGCGATGGCGAAGCAGCCATGTTGGAATACGAATTGTTCAGCTTTACAACTATCACGCGGGTAAGCCGCATTTAGCGAAGAAGCAATATTATTTGATGCTCTTTGTGTTGAAATGTTCTCTGAACTATCGCGGGGTCCCGTACAAAGCCCTTTTTTGCAATTCGCCTCTTGAAACTTTATAAACAGTAAAAGCGTACGTTTTTATAGAATAAATTTATTTCGGTACACTTTTTCCAAAAAAGGGCTTTGTACGGGACCCCGCGGTAGTTCAGAGAACATTTCAACACAAAGAGCATCAAAAAATATTGCTTCTTCGCTAAATGCGGCTTACCCGCGTGATCGGGAAATGGAGCAGTGCAAGAATAGCAGGAGACGCGACGACAGCGCCGCGGCGGAAAGTCGGAAAGCGCGATAGCGAAGCAGCCATGTTGGAATACGAATTGTTCAGCTTTACAACTATCACGCGGGTAAGCCGCATTTAGCGAAGAAGCAATATTTTTTGATGCTCTTTGTGTTGAAATGTTCTCTGAACTATCGCGGGGTCCCGTACAAAGCCCTTTTTTGCAATTCGCCTCTTGAAACTTTATGAACAGTAAAAGCGTACGTTTTTATAGAATAAATTTATTTCGGTACACTTTTTCCAAAAAAGGGCTTTGTACGGGACCCCGCGGTAGTTCAGAGAACATTTCAACACAAAGAGCATCAAAAAATATTGCTTCTTCGCTAAATGCGGCTTACCCGCGTGATCGGGAAAAGGAGCTGTGCAAGAATAGCAGGAGACGCGACGACAGCGCCGCGGCGGAAAGTCGGAAAGCGCGATAGCGAAGCAGCCATGTTGGAATACGAATTGTTCAGCTTTATAACTATCACGCGGGTAAGCCGCATTTAGCGAAGAAGCAATATTATTTGATGCTCTTTGTGTTGAAATGTTCTCTGAACTATCGCGGGGTCCCGTACAAAGCCCTTTTTTGCAATTCCCCTCTTGAAACTTTATAAACAGTAAAAGCGTACGTTTTTATAGAATAAATTTATTTCGGTACACTTTTTCCAAAAAAGGGCTTTGTACGGGACCCCGCGGTAGTTCAGAGAACATTTCAACACAAAGAGCATAAAAAAATATTGCTTCTTCGCTAAATGCGGCTTACCCGCGTGATCGGGAAATGGAGCCGTGCAAGAATAGCAGGAGACGCGACGACAGCGCCGCGGCGGAAAGTCGGAAAGCGCGATAGCGAAGCAGCCATGTTGGAGTACGTATTGTTCAGCTTTACAACTATCACGCGGGTAAGCCGCATTTAGCGAAGAAGCAATATTATTTGATGCTCTTTGTGTTGAAATGTTCTCTGAACTATCGCGGGGTCCCGTACAAAGCCCTTTTTTGCAATTCGCCTCTTGAAACTTTATAAACAGTAAAAGCGTACGTTTTTATAGAATAAATTTATTTCGGTACACTTTTTCCAAAAATGGGCTTTGTACGGGACCCCGCGGTAGTTCAGAGAACATTTCAACACAAAGAGCATAAAAAAATATTGCTTCTTCGCTAAATGCGGCTTACCCGCGTGATCGGGAAATCGAGCTGTGCAAGAATAGCAGGAGACGCGACGACAGCGCCGCGGCGGAAAGTCGGAAAGCGCGATGGCGAAGCAGCCATGTTGGAATACGAATTGTTCAGCTTTACAACTATCACGCGGGTAAGCCGCATTTAGCGAAGAAGCAATATTATTTGATGCTCTTTGTGTTGAAATGTTCTCTGAACTATCGCGGGGTCCCGTACAAAGCCCTTTTTTGCAATTCGCCTCTTGAAACTTTATAAACAGTAAAAGCGTACGTTTTTATAGAATAAATTTATTTCGGTACACTTTTTCCAAAAAAGGGCTTTGTACGGGACCCCGCGGTAGTTCAGAGAACATTTCAACACAAAGAGCATCAAAAAATATTGCTTCTTCGCTAAATGCGGCTTACCCGCGTGATCGGGAAATGGAGCAGTGCAAGAATAGCAGGAGACGCGACGACAGCGCCGCGGCGGAAAGTCGGAAAGCGCGATAGCGAAGCAGCCATGTTGGAATACGAATTGTTCAGCTTTACAACTATCACGCGGGTAAGCCGCATTTAGCGAAGAAGCAATATTTTTTGATGCTCTTTGTGTTGAAATGTTCTCTGAACTATCGCGGGGTCCCGTACAAAGCCCTTTTTTGCAATTCGCCTCTTGAAACTTTATGAACAGTAAAAGCGTACGTTTTTATAGAATAAATTTATTTCGGTACACTTTTTCCAAAAAAGGGCTTTGTACGGGACCCCGCGGTAGTTCAGAGAACATTTCAACACAAAGAGCATCAAAAAATATTGCTTCTTCGCTAAATGCGGCTTACCCGCGTGATCGGGAAAAGGAGCTGTGCAAGAATAGCAGGAGACGCGACGACAGTGCCGCGGCGGAAAGTCGGAAAGCGCGATAGCGAAGCAGCCATGTTGGAATACGAATTGTTCAGCTTTATAACTATCACGCGGGTAAGCCGCATTTAGCGAAGAAGCAATATTATTTGATGCTCTTTGTGTTGAAATGTTCTCTGAACTATCGCGGGGTCCCGTACAAAGCCCTTTTTTGCAATTCCCCTCTTGAAACTTTATAAACAGTAAAAGCGTACGTTTTTATAGAATAAATTTATTTCGGTACACTTTTTCCAAAAAAGGGCTTTGTACGGGACCCCGCGGTAGTTCAGAGAACATTTCAACACAAAGAGCATAAAAAAATATTGCTTCTTCGCTAAATGCGGCTTACCCGCGTGATCGGGAAATGGAGCCGTGCAAGAATAGCAGGAGACGCGACGACAGCGCCGCGGCGGAAAGTCGGAAAGCGCGATAGCGAAGCAGCCATGTTGGAGTACGTATTGTTCAGCTTTACAACTATCACGCGGGTAAGCCGCATTTAGCGAAGAAGCAATATTATTTGATGCTCTTTGTGTTGAAATGTTCTCTGAACTATCGCGGGGTCCCGTACAAAGCCCTTTTTTGCAATTCGCCTCTTGAAACTTTATAAACAGTAAAAGCGTACGTTTTTATAGAATAAATTTATTTCGGTACACTTTTTCCAAAAATGGGCTTTGTACGGGACCCCGCGGTAGTTCAGAGAACATTTCAACACAAAGAGCATAAAAAAATATTGCTTCTTCGCTAAATGCGGCTTACCCGCGTGATCGGGAAATCGAGCTGTGCAAGAATAGCAGGAGACGCGACGACAGCGCCGCGGCGGAAAGTCGGAAAGCGCGATGGCGAAGCAGCCATGTTGGAATACGAATTGTTCAGCTTTACAACTATCACGCGGGTAAGCCGCATTTAGCGAAGAAGCAATATTATTTGATGCTCTTTGTGTTGAAATGTTCTCTGAACTATCGCGGGATCCCGTACAAAGCCCTTTTTTGCAATTCGCCTCTTGAAACTTTATAAACAGTAAAAGCGTACGTTTTTATAGAATAAATTTATTTCGGTACACTTTTTCCAAAAAAGGGCTTTGTACGGGACCCCGCGGTAGTTCAGAGAACATTTCAACACAAAGAGCATCAAAAAATATTGCTTCTTCGCTAAATGCGGCTTACCCGCGTGATCGGGAAATGGAGCTGTGCAAGAATAGCAGGAGACGCGACGACAGCGCCGCGGCGGAAAGTCGGAAAGCGCGATAGCGAAGCAGCCATGTTGGAATACGAATTGTTCAGCTTTACAACTATCACGCGGGTAAGCCGCATTTAGCGAAGAAGCAATATTTTTTGATGCTCTTTGTGTTGAAATGTTCTCTGAACTATCGCGGGGTCCCGTACAAAGCCCTTTTTTGCAATTCGCCTCTTGAAACTTTATAAACAGTAAAAGCGTACGTTTTTATAGAATAAATTTATTTCGGTACACTTTTTCCAAAAAAGGGCTTTGTACGGGACCCCGCGGTAGTTCAGAGAACATTTCAACACAAAGAGCATCAAAAAATATTGCTTCTTCGCTAAATGCGGCTTACCCGCGTGATCGGGAAAAGGAGCTGTGCAAGAATAGCAGGAGACGCGACGACAGTGCCGCGGCGGAAAGTCGGAAAGCGCGATAGCGAAGCAGCCATGTTGGAATACGAATTGTTCAGCTTTATAACTATCACGCGGGTAAGCCGCATTTAGCGAAGAAGCAATATTATTTGATGCTCTTTGTGTTGAAATGTTCTCTGAACTATCGCGGGGTCCCGTACAAAGCCCTTTTTTGCAATTCCCCTCTTGAAACTTTATAAACAGTAAAAGCGTACGTTTTTATAGAATAAATTTATTTCGGTACACTTTTTCCAAAAAAGGGCTTTGTACGGGACCCCGCGGTAGTTCAGAGAACATTTCAACACAAAGAGCATAAAAAAATATTGCTTCTTCGCTAAATGCGGCTTACCCGCGTGATCGGGAAATGGAGCCGTGCAAGAATAGCAGGAGACGCGACGACAGCGCCGCGGCGGAAAGTCGGAAAGCGCGATAGCGAAGCAGCCATGTTGGAGTACGTATTGTTCAGCTTTACAACTATCACGCGGGTAAGCCGCATTTAGCGAAGAAGCAATATTATTTGATGCTCTTTGTGTTGAAATGTTCTCTGAACTATCGCGGGGTCCCGTACAAAGCCCTTTTTTGCAATTCGCCTCTTGAAACTTTATAAACAGTAAAAGCGTACGTTTTTATAGAATAAATTTATTTCGGTACACTTTTTCCAAAAATGGGCTTTGTACGGGACCCCGCGGTAGTTCAGAGAACATTTCAACACAAAGAGCATAAAAAAATATTGCTTCTTCGCTAAATGCGGCTTACCCGCGTGATCGGGAAATCGAGCTGTGCAAGAATAGCAGGAGACGCGACGACAGCGCCGCGGCGGAAAGTCGGAAAGCGCGATGGCGAAGCAGCCATGTTGGAATACGAATTGTTCAGCTTTACAACTATCACGCGGGTAAGCCGCATTTAGCGAAGAAGCAATATTATTTGATGCTCTTTGTGTTGAAATGTTCTCTGAACTATCGCGGGGTCCCGTACAAAGCCCTTTTTTGCAATTCGCCTCTTGAAACTTTATAAACAGTAAAAGCGTACGTTTTTATAGAATAAATTTATTTCGGTACACTTTTTCCAAAAAAGGGCTTTGTACGGGACCCCGCGGTAGTTCAGAGAACATTTCAACACAAAGAGCATCAAAAAATATTGCTTCTTCGCTAAATGCGGCTTACCCGCGTGATCGGGAAATGGAGCAGTGCAAGAATAGCAGGAGACGCGACGACAGCGCCGCGGCGGAAAGTCGGAAAGCGCGATAGCGAAGCAGCCATGTTGGAATACGAATTGTTCAGCTTTATAACTATCACGCGGGTAAGCCGCATTTAGCGAAGAAGCAATATTATTTGATGCTCTTTGTGTTGAAATGTTCTCTGAACTATCGCGGGGTCCCGTACAAAGCCCTTTTTTGCAATTCCCCTCTTGAAACTTTATAAACAGTAAAAGCGTACGTTTTTATAGAATAAATTTATTTCGGTACACTTTTTCCAAAAAAGGGCTTTGTACGGGACCCCGCGGTAGTTCAGAGAACATTTCAACACAAAGAGCATAAAAAAATATTGCTTCTTCGCTAAATGCGGCTTACCCGCGTGATCGGGAAATGGAGCCGTGCAAGAATAGCAGGAGACGCGACGACAGCGCCGCGGCGGAAAGTCGGAAAGCGCGATAGCGAAGCAGCCATGTTGGAGTACGTATTGTTCAGCTTTACAACTATCACGCGGGTAAGCCGCATTTAGCGAAGAAGCAATATTATTTGATGCTCTTTGTGTTGAAATGTTCTCTGAACTATCGCGGGGTCCCGTACAAAGCCCTTTTTTGCAATTCGCCTCTTGAAACTTTATAAACAGTAAAAGCGTACGTTTTTATAGAATAAATTTATTTCGGTACACTTTTTCCAAAAATGGGCTTTGTACGGGACCCCGCGGTAGTTCAGAGAACATTTCAACACAAAGAGCATAAAAAAATATTGCTTCTTCGCTAAATGCGGCTTACCCGCGTGATCGGGAAATCGAGCTGTGCAAGAATAGCAGGAGACGCGACGACAGCGCCGCGGCGGAAAGTCGGAAAGCGCGATGGCGAAGCAGCCATGTTGGAATACGAATTGTTCAGCTTTACAACTATCACGCGGGTAAGCCGCATTTAGCGAAGAAGCAATATTATTTGATGCTCTTTGTGTTGAAATGTTCTCTGAACTATCGCGGGATCCCGTACAAAGCCCTTTTTTGCAATTCGCCTCTTGAAACTTTATAAACAGTAAAAGCGTACGTTTTTATAGAATAAATTTATTTCGGTACACTTTTTCCAAAAAAGGGCTTTGTACGGGACCCCGCGGTAGTTCAGAGAACATTTCAACACAAAGAGCATCAAAAAATATTGCTTCTTCGCTAAATGCGGCTTACCCGCGTGATCGGGAAATGGAGCTGTGCAAGAATAGCAGGAGACGCGACGACAGCGCCGCGGCGGAAAGTCGGAAAGCGCGATAGCGAAGCAGCCATGTTGGAATACGAATTGTTCAGCTTTACAACTATCACGCGGGTAAGCCGCATTTAGCGAAGAAGCAATATTTTTTGATGCTCTTTGTGTTGAAATGTTCTCTGAACTATCGCGGGGTCCCGTACAAAGCCCTTTTTTGCAATTCGCCTCTTGAAACTTTATAAACAGTAAAAGCGTACGTTTTTATAGAATAAATTTATTTCGGTACACTTTTTCCAAAAAAGGGCTTTGTACGGGACCCCGCGGTAGTTCAGAGAACATTTCAACACAAAGAGCATCAAAAAATATTGCTTCTTCGCTAAATGCGGCTTACCCGCGTGATCGGGAAATGGAGCTGTGCAAGAATAGCAGGAGACGCGACGACAGCGCCGCGGCGGAAAGTCGGAAAGCGCGATAGCGAAGCAGCCATGTTGGAATACGTATTGTTCAGCTTTACAACTATCACGCGGGTAAGCCGCATTTAGCGAAGAAGCAATATTATTTGATGCTCTTTGTGTTGAAATGTTCTCTGAACTATCGCGGGGTCCCGTACAAAGCCCTTTTTTGCAATTCGCCTCTTGAAACTTTATAAACAGTAAAAGCGTACGTTTTCATAGAATAAATTTATTTCGGTACACTTTTTCCAAAAAAGGGCTTTGTACGGGACCCCGCGGTAGTTCAGAGAACATTTCAACACAAAGAGCATCAAAAAATATTGCTTCTTCGCTAAATGCGGCTTACCCGCGTGATCGGGAAATGGAGCTGTGCAAGAATAGCAGGAGACGCGACGACAGCGCCGCGGCGGAAAGTCGGAAAGCGCGATAGCGAAGCAGCCATGTTGGAATACGTATTGTTCAGCTTTACAACTATCACGCGGGTAAGCCGCATTTAGCGAAGAAGCAATATTATTTGATGCTCTTTGTGTTGAAATGTTCTCTGAACTATCGCGGGGTCCCGTACAAAGCCCTTTTTTGCAATTCGCCTCTTGAAACTTTATAAACAGTAAAAGCGTACGTTTTTATAGAATAAATTTATTTCGGTACACTTTTTACAAAAAAGGGCTTTGTACGGGACCCCGCGGTAGTTCAGAGAACATTTCAACACAAAGAGCATAAAAAAATATTGCTTCTTCGCTAAATGCGGATTACCAGCGTGATCGGGAAATGGAGCAGTGCAAGAATAGCAGGAGACGCGACGACAGCGCCGCGGCGGAAAGTCGGAAAGCGCGATAGCGAAGCAGCCATGTTGGAATACGTATTGTTCAGCTTTACAACTATCACGCGGGTAAGCCGCATTTAGCGAAGAAGCAATATTATTTGATGCTCTTTGTGTTGAAATGTTCTCTGAACTATCGCGGGGTCCCGTACAAAGCCCTTTTTTGCAATTCGCCTCTTGAAACTTTATAAACAGTAAAAGCGTACGTTTTCATAGAATAAATTTATTTCGGTACACTTTTTCCAAAAAAGGGCTTTGTACGGGACCCCGCGGTAGTTCAGAGAACATTTCAACACAAAGAGCATAAAAAAATATTGCTTCTTCGCTAAATGTGGCTTACCCGCGTGATCGGGAAATCGAGCTGTGCAAGAATAGCAGGAGACGCGACGACAGCGCCGCGGCGGAAAGTCGGAAAGCGCGATGGCGAAGCAGCCATGTTGGAATACGAATTGTTCAGCTTTACAACTATCACGCGGGTAAGCCGCATTTAGCGAAGAAGCAATATTATTTGATGCTCTTTGTGTTGAAATGTTCTCTGAACTATCGCGGGGTCCCGTACAAAGCCCTTTTTTGCAATTCGCCTCTTGAAACTTTATAAACAGTAAAAGCGTACGTTTTTATAGAATAAATTTATTTCGGTACACTTTTTACAAAAAAGGGCTTTGTACGGGACCCCGCGGTAGTTCAGAGAACATTTCAACACAAAGAGCATAAAAAAATATTGCTTCTTCGCTAAATGCGGATTACCAGCGTGATCGGGAAATGGAGCAGTGCAAGAATAGCAGGAGACGCGACGACAGCGCCGCGGCGGAAAGTCGGAAAGCGCGATAGCGAAGCAGCCATGTTGGAATACGTATTGTTCAGCTTTACAACTATCACGCGGGTAAGCCGCATTTAGCGAAGAAGCAATATTATTTGATGCTCTTTGTGTTGAAATGTTCTCTGAACTATCGCGGGGTCCCGTACAAAGCCCTTTTTTGCAATTCGCCTCTTGAAACTTTATAAACAGTAAAACCGTACGTTTTTATAGAATAAATTTATTTCGGTACACTTTTTCCAAAAATGGGCTTTGTACGGGACCCCGCGGTAGTTCAGAGAACATTTCAACACAAAGAGCATCAAAAAATATTGCTTCTTCGCTAAATGCGGCTTACCCGCGTGATCGGGAAATCGAGCTGTGCAAGAATAGCAGGAGACGCGACGACAGCGCCGCGGCGGAAAGTCGGAAAGCGCGATAGCGAAGCAGCTATGTTGGAATACGAATTGTTCAGCTTTATAACTATCACGCGGGTAAGCCGCATTTAGCGAAGAAGCAATATTATTTGATGCTCTTTGTGTTGAAATGGTCTCTGAACTATCGCGGGGTCCCGTACAAAGCCCTTTTTTGCAATTCGCCTCTTGAAACTTTATAAACAGTAAAAGCGTACGTTTTTATAGAATAAATTTATTTCGGTACACTTTTTCCAAAAAAGGGCTTTGTACGGGACCCCGCGGTAGTTCAGAGAACATTTCAACACAAAGAGCATCAAAAAATATTGCTTCTTCGCTAAATGCGGCTTACCCGCGTGATCGGGAAATGGAGCTGTGCAAGAATAGCAGGAGACGCGACGACAGCGCCGCGGCGGAAAGTCGGAAAGCGCGATAGCGAAGCAGCCATGTTGGAATACGTATTGTTCAGCTTTACAACTATCACGCGGGTAAGCCGCATTTAGCGAAGAAGCAATATTATTTGATGCTCTTTGTGTTGAAATGTTCTCTGAACTATCGCGGGGTCCCGTACAAAGCCCTTTTTTGCAATTCGCCTCTTGAAACTTTATAAACAGTAAAAGCGTACGTTTTTATAGAATAAATTTATTTCGGTTCACTTTTTCCAAAAAAGGGCTTTGTACGGGACCCCGCGGTAGTTCAGAGAACATTTCAACACAAAGAGCATCAAAAAATATTGCTTCTTCGCTAAATGCGGCTTACCCGCGTGATCGGGAAATGGAGCTGTGCAAGAATAGCAGGAGACGCGACGACAGCGCCGCGGCGGAAAGTCGGAAAGCGCGATAGCGAAGCAGCCATGTTGGAATACGTATTGTTCAGCTTTACAACTATCACGCGGGTAAGCCGCATTTAGCGAAGAAGCAATATTATTTGATGCTCTTTGTGTTGAAATGTTCTCTGAACTATCGCGGGGTCCCGTACAAAGCCCTTTTTTGCAATTCGCCTCTTGAAACTTTATAAACAGTAAAACCGTACGTTTTTATAGAATAAATTTATTTCGGTACACTTTTTCCAAAAATGGGCTTTGTACGGGACCCCGCGGTAGTTCAGAGAACATTTCAACACAAAGAGCATCAAAAAATATTGCTTCTTCGCTAAATGCGGCTTACCAGCGTGATCGGGAAATCGAGCTGTGCAAGAATAGCAGGAGACGCGACGACAGCGCCGCGGCGGAAAGTCGGAAAGCGCGATAGCGAAGCAGCCATGTTGGAATACGTATTGTTCAGCTTTACAACTATCACGCGGGTAAGCCGCATTTAGCGAAGAAGCAATATTATTTGATGCTCTTTGTGTTGAAATGTTCTCTGAACTATCGCGGGGTCCCGTACAAAGCCCTTTTTTGCAATTCGCCTCTTGAAACTTTATAAACAGTAAAACCGTACGTTTTTATAGAATAAATTTATTTCGGTACACTTTTTCCAAAAATGGGCTTTGTACGGGACCCCGCGGTAGTTCAGAGAACATTTCAACACAAAGAGCATCAAAAAATATTGCTTCTTCGCTAAATGCGGCTTACCCGCGTGATCGGGAAATCGAGCTGTGCAAGAATAGCAGGAGACGCGACGACAGCGCCGCGGCGGAAAGTCGGAAAGCGCGATAGCGAAGCAGCTATGTTGGAATACGAATTGTTCAGCTTTATAACTATCACGCGGGTAAGCCGCATTTAGCGAAGAAGCAATATTATTTGATGCTCTTTGTGTTGAAATGTTCCCTGAACTATCGCGGGGTCCCGTACAAAGCCCTTTTTTGCAATTCGCCTGTTGAAACTTTATAAACAGTAAAAGCGTACGTTTTTATAGAATAAATTTATTTCGGTACACTTTTTCCAAAAAAGGGCTTTGTACGGGACCCCGCGGTAGTTCAGAGAACATTTCAACACAAAGAGCATCAAAAAATATTGCTTCTTCGCTAAATGCGGCTTACCCGCGTGATCGGGAAATGGAGCTGTGCAAGAATAGCAGGAGACGCGACGACAGCGCCGCGGCGGAAAGTCGGAAAGCGCGATAGCGAAGCAGCCATGTTGGAATACGTATTGTTCAGCTTTACAACTATCACGCGGGTAAGCCGCATTTAGCGAAGAAGCAATATTATTTGATGCTCTTTGTGTTGAAATGTTCTCTGAACTATCGCGGGGTCCCGTACAAAGCCCTTTTTTGCAATTCGCCTCTTGAAACTTTATAAACAGTAAAAGCGTACGTTTTTATAGAATAAATTTATTTCGGTACACGTTTTCCAAAAAAGGGCTTTGTACGGGACCCCGCGGTAGTTCAGAGAACATTTCAACACAAAGAGCATCAAAAAATATTGCTTCTTCGCTAAATGCGGCTTACCCGCGTGATCGGGAAATGGAGCTGTGCAAGAATAGCAGGAGACGCGACGACAGCGCCGCGGCGGAAAGTCGGAAAGCGCGATAGCGAAGCAGCCATGTTGGAATACGTATTGTTCAGCTTTACAACTATCACGCGGGTAAGCCGCATTTAGCGAAGAAGCAATATTATTTGATGCTCTTTGTGTTGAAATGTTCTCTGAACTATCGCGGGGTCCCGTACAAAGCCCTTTTTTGCAATTCGCCTGTTGAAACTTTATAAACAGTAAAAGCGTACGTTTTTGTAGAATACATTTATTTCCCTACACTTTTCCCAAAAAAGGGCTTTGTACGGGACCCCGCGGTAGTTCAGAGTACATTTCAACACAAAGAGCATAAAAAAATATTGCTTCTTCGCTAAATTTGGCTTACCCGCGTGATCGGGAAATCGAGCTGTGCAAGAATAGCAGGAGACGCGACGACAGCGCCGCGGCGGAAAGTCGGAAAGCGCGATGGCGAAGCAGCCATGTTGGAATACGAATTGTTCAGCTTTACAACTATCACGCGGGTAAGCCGCATTTAGCGAAGAAGCAATATTATTTGATGCTCTTTGTGTTGAAATGTTCTCTGAACTATCGCGGGGTCCCGCACAAAGCCCTTTTTTGCAATTCGCCTCTTGAAACTTTATAAACAGTAAAAGCGTACGTTTTTATAGAATAAATTTATTTCGGTACACTTTTTACAAAAAAGGGCTTTGTACGGGACCCCGCGGTAGTTCAGAGAACATTTCAGCACAAAGAGCATAAAAAAATATTGCTTCTTCGCTAAATGCGGCTTACCCGCGTGATCGGGAAATGGAGCTGTGCAAGAATAGCAGGAGTCGCGACGACAGCGCCGCGGCGGAAAGTCGGAAAGCGCGATAGCGAAGCAGCCATGTTGGAATACGTATTGTTCAGCTTTACAACTATCACGCGGGTAAGCCGCATTTAGCGAAGAAGCAATATTATTTGATGCTCTTTGTGTTGAAATGTTCTCTGAACTATCGCGGGGTCCCGTACAAAGCCCTATTTTGCAATTCGCCTCTTGAAACTTTATAAACAGTAAAAGCGTACGTTTTTGTAGAATACATTTATTTCCCTACACTTTTCCCAAAAAAGGGCTTTGTACGGGACCCCGCGATAGTTCAGAGTATATTTCAACACAAAGAGCATAAAAAAATATTGCTTCTTCGCTAAATGTGGCTTACCCGCGTGATCGGGAAATCGAGCTGTGCAAGAATAGCAGGAGACGCGACGACAGCGCCGCGGCGGAAAGTCGGAAAGCGCGATGGCGAAGCAGCCATGTTGGAATACGAATTGTTCAGCTTTACAACTATCACGCGGGTAAGCCGCATTTGTCGAAGAAGCAATATTATTTGATGCTCTTTGTGTTGAAATGTTCTCTGAACTATCGCGGGGTCCCGTACAAAGCCCTTTTTTGCAATTCGCCTCTTGAAACTTTATAAACAGTAAAAGCGTACGTTTTTATAGAATAAATTTATTTCGGTACACTTTTTCCAAAAAAGGGCTTTGTACGGGACCCCGCGGTAGTTCAGAGAACATTTCAACACAAAGAGCATCAAAAAATATTGCTTCTTCGCTAAATGCGGCTTACCCGCGTGATCGGGAAATGGAGCAGTGCAAGAATAGCAGGAGACGCGACGACAGCGCCGCGGCGGAAAGTCGGAAAGCGCGATAGCGAAGCAGCCATGTTGGAATACGTATTGTTCAGCTTTACAACTATCACGCGGGTAAGCCGCATTTAGCGAAGAAGCAATATAATTTGATGCTCTTTGTGTTGAAATGTTCTCTGAACTATCGCGGGGTCCCGTACAAAGCCCTTTTTTGCAATTCGCCTCTTGAAACTTTATAAACAGTAAAAGCGTACGTTTTCATAGAATAAATTTATTTCGGTACACTTTTTCCAAAAAAGGGCTTTGTACGGGACCCCGCGGTAGTTCAGAGAACATTTCAACACAAAGAGCATAAAAAAATATTGCTTCTTCGCTAAATGTGGCTTACCCGCGTGATCGGGAAATCGAGCTGTGCAAGAATAGCAGGAGACGCGACGACAGCGCCGCGGCGGAAAGTCGGAAAGCGCGATGGCGAAGCAGCCATGTTGGAATACGAATTGTTCAGCTTTACAACTATCACGCGGGTAAGCCGCATTTAGCGAAGAAGCAATATTATTTGATGCTCTTTGTGTTGAAATGTTCTCTGAACTATCGCGGGGTCCCGTACAAAGCCCTTTTTTGCAATTCGCCTCTTGAAACTTTATAAACAGTAAAAGCGTACGTTTTTATAGAATAAATTTATTTCGGTACACTTTTTACAAAAAAGGGCTTTGTACGGGACCCCGCGGTAGTTCAGAGAACATTTCAACACAAAGAGCATAAAAAAATATTGCTTCTTCGCTAAATGCGGATTACCAGCGTGATCGGGAAATGGAGCAGTGCAAGAATAGCAGGAGACGCGACGACAGCGCCGCGGCGGAAAGTCGGAAAGCGCGATAGCGAAGCAGCCATGTTGGAATACGTATTGTTCAGCTTTACAACTATCACGCGGGTAAGCCGCATTTAGCGAAGAAGCAATATTATTTGATGCTCTTTGTGTTGAAATGTTCTCTGAACTATCGCGGGGTCCCGTACAAAGCCCTTTTTTGCAATTCGCCTCTTGAAACTTTATAAACAGTAAAACCGTACGTTTTTATAGAATAAATTTATTTCGGTACACTTTTTCCAAAAATGGGCTTTGTACGGGACCCCGCGGTAGTTCAGAGAACATTTCAACACAAAGAGCATCAAAAAATATTGCTTCTTCGCTAAATGCGGCTTACCCGCGTGATCGGGAAATCGAGCTGTGCAAGAATAGCAGGAGACGCGACGACAGCGCCGCGGCGGAAAGTCGGAAAGCGCGATAGCGAAGCAGCTATGTTGGAATACGAATTGTTCAGCTTTATAACTATCACGCGGGTAAGCCGCATTTAGCGAAGAAGCAATATTATTTGATGCTCTTTGTGTTGAAATGGTCTCTGAACTATCGCGGGGTCCCGTACAAAGCCCTTTTTTGCAATTCGCCTCTTGAAACTTTATAAACAGTAAAAGCGTACGTTTTTATAGAATAAATTTATTTCGGTACACTTTTTCCAAAAAAGGGCTTTGTACGGGACCCCGCGGTAGTTCAGAGAACATTTCAACACAAAGAGCATCAAAAAATATTGCTTCTTCGCTAAATGCGGCTTACCCGCGTGATCGGGAAATGGAGCTGTGCAAGAATAGCAGGAGACGCGACGACAGCGCCGCGGCGGAAAGTCGGAAAGCGCGATAGCGAAGCAGCCATGTTGGAATACGTATTGTTCAGCTTTACAACTATCACGCGGGTAAGCCGCATTTAGCGAAGAAGCAATATTATTTGATGCTCTTTGTGTTGAAATGTTCTCTGAACTATCGCGGGGTCCCGTACAAAGCCCTTTTTTGCAATTCGCCTCTTGAAACTTTATAAACAGTAAAAGCGTACGTTTTTATAGAATAAATTTATTTCGGTTCACTTTTTCCAAAAAAGGGCTTTGTACGGGACCCCGCGGTAGTTCAGAGAACATTTCAACACAAAGAGCATCAAAAAATATTGCTTCTTCGCTAAATGCGGCTTACCCGCGTGATCGGGAAATGGAGCTGTGCAAGAATAGCAGGAGACGCGACGACAGCGCCGCGGCGGAAAGTCGGAAAGCGCGATAGCGAAGCAGCCATGTTGGAATACGTATTGTTCAGCTTTACAACTATCACGCGGGTAAGCCGCATTTAGCGAAGAAGCAATATTATTTGATGCTCTTTGTGTTGAAATGTTCTCTGAACTATCGCGGGGTCCCGTACAAAGCCCTTTTTTGCAATTCGCCTCTTGAAACTTTATAAACAGTAAAACCGTACGTTTTTATAGAATAAATTTATTTCGGTACACTTTTTCCAAAAATGGGCTTTGTACGGGACCCCGCGGTAGTTCAGAGAACATTTCAACACAAAGAGCATCAAAAAATATTGCTTCTTCGCTAAATGCGGCTTACCAGCGTGATCGGGAAATCGAGCTGTGCAAGAATAGCAGGAGACGCGACGACAGCGCCGCGGCGGAAAGTCGGAAAGCGCGATAGCGAAGCAGCCATGTTGGAATACGTATTGTTCAGCTTTACAACTATCACGCGGGTAAGCCGCATTTAGCGAAGAAGCAATATTATTTGATGCTCTTTGTGTTGAAATGTTCTCTGAACTATCGCGGGGTCCCGTACAAAGCCCTTTTTTGCAATTCGCCTCTTGAAACTTTATAAACAGTAAAACCGTACGTTTTTATAGAATAAATTTATTTCGGTACACTTTTTCCAAAAATGGGCTTTGTACGGGACCCCGCGGTAGTTCAGAGAACATTTCAACACAAAGAGCATCAAAAAATATTGCTTCTTCGCTAAATGCGGCTTACCCGCGTGATCGGGAAATCGAGCTGTGCAAGAATAGCAGGAGACGCGACGACAGCGCCGCGGCGGAAAGTCGGAAAGCGCGATAGCGAAGCAGCTATGTTGGAATACGAATTGTTCAGCTTTATAACTATCACGCGGGTAAGCCGCATTTAGCGAAGAAGCAATATTATTTGATGCTCTTTGTGTTGAAATGTTCTCTGAACTATCGCGGGGTCCCGTACAAAGCCCTTTTTTGCAATTCGCCTGTTGAAACTTTATAAACAGTAAAAGCGTACGTTTTTATAGAATAAATTTATTTCGGTACACTTTTTCCAAAAAAGGGCTTTGTACGGGACCCCGCGGTAGTTCAGAGAACATTTCAACACAAAGAGCATCAAAAAATATTGCTTCTTCGCTAAATGCGGCTTACCCGCGTGATCGGGAAATGGAGCTGTGCAAGAATAGCAGGAGACGCGACGACAGCGCCGCGGCGGAAAGTCGGAAAGCGCGATAGCGAAGCAGCCATGTTGGAATACGTATTGTTCAGCTTTACAACTATCACGCGGGTAAGCCGCATTTAGCGAAGAAGCAATATTATTTGATGCTCTTTGTGTTGAAATGTTCTCTGAACTATCGCGGGGTCCCGTACAAAGCCCTTTTTTGCAATTCGCCTCTTGAAACTTTATAAACAGTAAAAGCGTACGTTTTTATAGAATAAATTTATTTCGGTACACGTTTTCCAAAAAAGGGCTTTGTACGGGACCCCGCGGTAGTTCAGAGAACATTTCAACACAAAGAGCATCAAAAAATATTGCTTCTTCGCTAAATGCGGCTTACCCGCGTGATCGGGAAATGGAGCTGTGCAAGAATAGCAGGAGACGCGACGACAGCGCCGCGGCGGAAAGTCGGAAAGCGCGATAGCGAAGCAGCCATGTTGGAATACGTATTGTTCAGCTTTACAACTATCACGCGGGTAAGCCGCATTTAGCGAAGAAGCAATATTATTTGATGCTCTTTGTGTTGAAATGTTCTCTGAACTATCGCGGGGTCCCGTACAAAGCCCTTTTTTGCAATTCGCCTGTTGAAACTTTATAAACAGTAAAAGCGTACGTTTTTGTAGAATACATTTATTTCCCTACACTTTTCCCAAAAAAGGGCTTTGTACGGGACCCCGCGGTAGTTCAGAGTACATTTCAACACAAAGAGCATAAAAAAATATTGCTTCTTCGCTAAATTTGGCTTACCCGCGTGATCGGGAAATCGAGCTGTGCAAGAATAGCAGGAGACGCGACGACAGCGCCGCGGCGGAAAGTCGGAAAGCGCGATGGCGAAGCAGCCATGTTGGAATACGAATTGTTCAGCTTTACAACTATCACGCGGGTAAGCCGCATTTAGCGAAGAAGCAATATTATTTGATGCTCTTTGTGTTGAAATGTTCTCTGAACTATCGCGGGGTCCCGTACAAAGCCCTTTTTTGCAATTCGCCTCTTGAAACTTTATAAACAGTAAAAGCGTACGTTTTTATAGAATAAATTTATTTCGGTACACTTTTTACAAAAAAGGGCTTTGTACGGGACCCCGCGGTAGTTCAGAGAACATTTCAGCACAAAGAGCATAAAAAAATATTGCTTCTTCGCTAAATGCGGCTTACCCGCGTGATCGGGAAATGGAGCTGTGCAAGAATAGCAGGAGTCGCGACGACAGCGCCGCGGCGGAAAGTCGGAAAGCGCGATAGCGAAGCAGCCATGTTGGAATACGTATTGTTCAGCTTTACAACTATCACGCGGGTAAGCCGCATTTAGCGAAGAAGCAATATTATTTGATGCTCTTTGTGTTGAAATGTTCTCTGAACTATCGCGGGGTCCCGTACAAAGCCCTTTTTTGCAATTCGCCTCTTGAAACTTTATAAACAGTAAAAGCGTACGTTTTTGTAGAATACATTTATTTCCCTACACTTTTCCCAAAAAAGGGCTTTGTACGGGACCCCGCGATAGTTCAGAGTATATTTCAACACAAAGAGCATAAAAAAATATTGCTTCTTCGCTAAATGTGGCTTACCCGCGTGATCGGGAAATCGAGCTGTGCAAGAATAGCAGGAGACGCGACGACAGCGCCGCGGCGGAAAGTCGGAAAGCGCGATGGCGAAGCAGCCATGTTGGAATACGAATTGTTCAGCTTTACAACTATCACGCGGGTAAGCCGCATTTGTCGAAGAAGCAATATTATTTGATGCTCTTTGTGTTGAAATGTTCTCTGAACTATCGCGGGGTCCCGTACAAAGCCCTTTTTTGCAATTCGCCTCTTGAAACTTTATAAACAGTAAAAGCGTACGTTTTTATAGAATAAATTTATTTCGGTACACTTTTTCCAAAAAAGGGCTTTGTACGGGACCCCGCGGTAGTTCAGAGAACATTTCAACACAAAGAGCATCAAAAAATATTGCTTCTTCGCTAAATGCGGCTTACCCGCGTGATCGGGAAATGGAGCAGTGCAAGAATAGCAGGAGACGCGACGACAGCGCCGCGGCGGAAAGTCGGAAAGCGCGATAGCGAAGCAGCCATGTTGGAATACGTATTGTTCAGCTTTACAACTATCACGCGGGTAAGCCGCATTTAGCGAAGAAGCAATATAATTTGATGCTCTTTGTGTTGAAATGTTCTCTGAACTATCGCGGGGTCCCGTACAAAGCCCTTTTTTGCAATTCGCCTCTTGAAACTTTATAAACAGTAAAAGCGTACGTTTTAATAGAATAAATTTATTTCGGTACACTTTTTCCAAAAAAGGGCTTTGTACGGGACCCCGCGGTAGTTCAGAGAACATTTCAACACAAAGAGCATCAAAAAATATTGCTTCTTCGCTAAATGCGGCTTACCCGCGTGATCGGGAAATGGAGCTGTGCAAGAATAGCAGGAGACGCGACGACAGCGCCGCGCCGGAAAGTCGGAAAGCGCGATAGCGAAGCAGCCATGTTGGAATACGTATTGTTCAGCTTTACAACTATCACGCGGGTAAGCCGCATTTAGCGAAGAAGCAATATTATTTGATGCTCTTTGTGTTGAAATGTTCTCTGAACTATCGCGGGGTCCCGTACAAAGCCCTTTTTTGCAATTCGCCTCTTGAAACTTTATAAACAGTAAAAGCGTACGTTTTTATAGAATAAATTTATTTCGGTACACTTTTTCCAAAAATGGGCTTTGTACGGGACCCCGCGGTAGTTCAGAGAACATTTCAACACAAAGAGCATCAAAAAATATTGCTTCTTCGCTAAATGCGGCTTACCCGCGTGATCGGGAAATCGAGCTGTGCAAGAATAGCAGGAGACGCGACGACAGCGCCGCGGCGGAAAGTCGGAAAGCGCGATAGCGAAGCAGCTATGTTGGAATACGAATTGTTCAGCTTTATAACTATCACGCGGGTAAGCCGCATTTAGCGAAGAAGCAATATTATTTGATGCTCTTTGTGTTGAAATGTTCTCTGAACTATCGCGGGGTCCCGTACAAAGCCCTTTTTTGCAATTCGCCTCTTGAAACTTTATAAACAGTAAAAGCGTACGTTTTTATAGAATAAATTTATTTCGGTACACTTTTTCCAAAAAAGGGCTTTGTACGGGACCCCGCGGTAGTTCAGAGAACATTTCAACACCAAGAGCATCAAAAAATATTGCTTCTTCGCTAAATGCGGCTTACCCGCGTGATCGGGAAATGGAGCTGTGCAAGAATAGCAGGAGACGCGACGACAGCGCCGCGGCGGAAAGTCGGAAAGCGCGATAGCGAAGCAGCCATGTTGGAATACGTATTGTTCAGCTTTACAACTATCACGCGGGTAAGCCGCATTTAGCGAAGAAGCAATATTATTTGATGCTCTTTGTGTTGAAATGTTCTCTGAACTATCGCGGGGTCCCGTACAAAGCCCTTTTTTGCAATTCGCCTGTTGAAACTTTATAAACAGTAAAAGCGTACGTTTTTGTAGAATACATTTATTTCCCTACACTTTTCCCAAAAAAGGGCTTTGTACGGGACCCCGCGGTAGTTCAGAGTACATTTCAACACAAAGAGCATAAAAAAATATTGCTTCTTCGCTAAATTTGGCTTACCCGCGTGATCGGGAAATCGAGCTGTGCAAGAATAGCAGGAGACGCGACGACAGCGCCGCGGCGGAAAGTCGGAAAGCGCGATGGCGAAGCAGCCATGTTGGAATACGAATTGTTCAGCTTTACAACTATCACGCGGGTAAGCCGCATTTAGCGAAGAAGCAATATTATTTGATGCTCTTTGTGTTGAAATGTTCTCTGAACTATCGCGGGGTCCCGTACAAAGCCCTTTTTTGCAATTCGCCTCTTGAAACTTTATAAACAGTAAAAGCGTACGTTTTTATAGAATAAATTTATTTCGGTACACTTTTTACAAAAAAGGGCTTTGTACGGGACCCCGCGGTAGTTCAGAGAACATTTCAGCACAAAGAGCATAAAAAAATATTGCTTCTTCGCTAAATGCGGCTTACCCGCGTGATCGGGAAATGGAGCTGTGCAAGAATAGCAGGAGTCGCGACGACAGCGCCGCGGCGGAAAGTCGGAAAGCGCGATAGCGAAGCAGCCATGTTGGAATACGTATTGTTCAGCTTTACAACTATCACGCGGGTAAGCCGCATTTAGCGAAGAAGCAATATTATTTGATGCTCTTTGTGTTGAAATGTTCTCTGAACTATCGCGGGGTCCCGTACAAAGCCCTTTTTTGCAATTCGCCTCTTGAAACTTTATAAACAGTAAAAGCGTACGTTTTTGTAGAATACATTTATTTCCCTACACTTTTCCCAAAAAAGGGCTTTGTACGGGACCCCGCGATAGTTCAGAGTACATTTCAACACAAAGAGCATAAAAAAATATTGCTTCTTCGCTAAATGTGGCTTACCCGCGTGATCGGGAAATCGAGCTGTGCAAGAATAGCAGGAGACGCGACGACAGCGCCGCGGCGGAAAGTCGGAAAGCGCGATGGCGAAGCAGCCATGTTGGAATACGAATTGTTCAGCTTTACAACTATCACGCGGGTAAGCCGCATTTGTCGAAGAAGCAATATTATTTGATGCTCTTTGTGTTGAAATGTTCTCTGAACTATCGCGGGGTCCCGTACAAAGCCCTTTTTTGCAATTCGCCTCTTGAAACTTTATAAACAGTAAAAGCGTACGTTTTTATAGAATAAATTTATTTCGGTACACTTTTTCCAAAAAAGGGCTTTGTACGGGACCCCGCGGTAGTTCAGAGAACATTTCAACACAAAGAGCATCAAAAAATATTGCTTCTTCGCTAAATGCGGCTTACCCGCGTGATCGGGAAATGGAGCAGTGCAAGAATAGCAGGAGACGCGACGACAGCGCCGCGGCGGAAAGTCGGAAAGCGCGATAGCGAAGCAGCCATGTTGGAATACGTATTGTTCAGCTTTACAACTATCACGCGGGTAAGCCGCATTTAGCGAAGAAGCAATATTATTTGATGCTCTTTGTGTTGAAATGTTCTCTGAACTATCGCGGGGTCCCGTACAAAGCCCTTTTTTGCAATTCGCCTCTTGAAACTTTATAAACAGTAAAAGCGTACGTTTTAATAGAATAAATTTATTTCGGTACACTTTTTCCAAAAAAGGGCTTTGTACGGGACCCCGCGGTAGTTCAGAGAACATTTCAACACAAAGAGCATCAAAAAATATTGCTTCTTCGCTAAATGCGGCTTACCCGCGTGATCGGGAAATGGAGCTGTGCAAGAATAGCAGGAGACGGGACGACAGCGCCGCGCCGGAAAGTCGGAAAGCGCGATAGCGAAGCAGCCATGTTGGAATACGTATTGTTCAGCTTTACAACTATCACGCGGGTAAGCCGCATTTAGCGAAGAAGCAATATTATTTGATGCTCTTTGTGTTGAAATGTTCTCTGAACTATCGCGGGGTCCCGTACAAAGCCCTTTTTTGCAATTCGCCTCTTGAAACTTTATAAACAGTAAAAGCGTACGTTTTTGTAGAATACATTTATTTCCCTACACTTTTCCCAAAAAAGGGCTTTGTACGGGACCCCGCGATAGTTCAGAGTACATTTCAACACAAAGAGCATAAAAAAATATTGCTTCTTCGCTAAATGCGGCTTACCCGCGTGATCGGGAAATCGAGCTGTGCAAGAATAGCAGGAGACGCGACGACAGCGCCGCGGCGGAAAGTCGGAAAGCGCGATAGCGAAGCAGCTATGTTGGAATACGAATTGTTCAGCTTTATAACTATCACGCGGGTAAGCCGCATTTAGCGAAGAAGCAATATTATTTGATGCTCTTTGTGTTGAAATGTTCTCTGAACTATCGCGGGGTCCCGTACAAAGCCCTTTTTTGCAATTCGCCTCTTGAAACTTTATAAACAGTAAAAGCGTACGTTTTTATAGAATAAATTTATTTCGGTACACTTTTTCCAAAAAAGGGCTTTGTACGGGACCCCGCGGTAGTTCAGAGAACATTTCAACACCAAGAGCATCAAAAAATATTGCTTCTTCGCTAAATGCGGCTTACCCGCGTGATCGGGAAATGGAGCTGTGCAAGAATAGCAGGAGACGCGACGACAGCGCCGCGGCGGAAAGTCGGAAAGCGCGATAGCGAAGCAGCCATGTTGGAATACGTATTGTTCAGCTTTACAACTATCACGCGGGTAAGCCGCATTTAGCGAAGAAGCAATATTATTTGATGCTCTTTGTGTTGAAATGTTCTCTGAACTATCGCGGGGTCCCGTACAAAGCCCTTTTTTGCAATTCGCCTGTTGAAACTTTATAAACAGTAAAAGCGTACGTTTTTGTAGAATACATTTATTTCCCTACACTTTTCCCAAAAAAGGGCTTTGTACGGGACCCCGCGGTAGTTCAGAGTACATTTCAACACAAAGAGCATAAAAAAATATTGCTTCTTCGCTAAATTTGGCTTACCCGCGTGATCGGGAAATCGAGCTGTGCAAGAATAGCAGGAGACGCGACGACAGCGCCGCGGCGGAAAGTCGGAAAGCGCGATGGCGAAGCAGCCATGTTGGAATACGAATTGTTCAGCTTTACAACTATCACGCGGGTAAGCCGCATTTAGCGAAGAAGCAATATTATTTGATGCTCTTTGTGTTGAAATGTTCTCTGAACTATCGCGGGGTCCCGTACAAAGCCCTTTTTTGCAATTCGCCTCTTGAAACTTTATAAACAGTAAAAGCGTACGTTTTTATAGAATAAATTTATTTCGGTACACTTTTTACAAAAAAGGGCTTTGTACGGGACCCCGCGGTAGTTCAGAGAACATTTCAGCACAAAGAGCATAAAAAAATATTGCTTCTTCGCTAAATGCGGCTTACCCGCGTGATCGGGAAATGGAGCTGTGCAAGAATAGCAGGAGTCGCGACGACAGCGCCGCGGCGGAAAGTCGGAAAGCGCGATAGCGAAGCAGCCATGTTGGAATACGTATTGTTCAGCTTTACAACTATCACGCGGGTAAGCCGCATTTAGCGAAGAAGCAATATTATTTGATGCTCTTTGTGTTGAAATGTTCTCTGAACTATCGCGGGGTCCCGTACAAAGCCCTTTTTTGCAATTCGCCTCTTGAAACTTTATAAACAGTAAAAGCGTACGTTTTTGTAGAATACATTTATTTCCCTACACTTTTCCCAAAAAAGGGCTTTGTACGGGACCCCGCGATAGTTCAGAGTACATTTCAACACAAAGAGCATAAAAAAATATTGCTTCTTCGCTAAATGTGGCTTACCCGCGTGATCGGGAAATCGAGCTGTGCAAGAATAGCAGGAGACGCGACGACAGCGCCGCGGCGGAAAGTCGGAAAGCGCGATGGCGAAGCAGCCATGTTGGAATACGAATTGTTCAGCTTTACAACTATCACGCGGGTAAGCCGCATTTGTCGAAGAAGCAATATTATTTGATGCTCTTTGTGTTGAAATGTTCTCTGAACTATCGCGGGGTCCCGTACAAAGCCCTTTTTTGCAATTCGCCTCTTGAAACTTTATAAACAGTAAAAGCGTACGTTTTTATAGAATAAATTTATTTCGGTACACTTTTTCCAAAAAAGGGCTTTGTACGGGACCCCGCGGTAGTTCAGAGAACATTTCAACACAAAGAGCATCAAAAAATATTGCTTCTTCGCTAAATGCGGCTTACCCGCGTGATCGGGAAATGGAGCAGTGCAAGAATAGCAGGAGACGCGACGACAGCGCCGCGGCGGAAAGTCGGAAAGCGCGATAGCGAAGCAGCCATGTTGGAATACGTATTGTTCAGCTTTACAACTATCACGCGGGTAAGCCGCATTTAGCGAAGAAGCAATATTATTTGATGCTCTTTGTGTTGAAATGTTCTCTGAACTATCGCGGGGTCCCGTACAAAGCCCTTTTTTGCAATTCGCCTCTTGAAACTTTATAAACAGTAAAAGCGTACGTTTTAATAGAATAAATTTATTTCGGTACACTTTTTCCAAAAAAGGGCTTTGTACGGGACCCCGCGGTAGTTCAGAGAACATTTCAACACAAAGAGCATCAAAAAATATTGCTTCTTCGCTAAATGCGGCTTACCCGCGTGATCGGGAAATGGAGCTGTGCAAGAATAGCAGGAGACGGGACGACAGCGCCGCGCCGGAAAGTCGGAAAGCGCGATAGCGAAGCAGCCATGTTGGAATACGTATTGTTCAGCTTTACAACTATCACGCGGGTAAGCCGCATTTAGCGAAGAAGCAATATTATTTGATGCTCTTTGTGTTGAAATGTTCTCTGAACTATCGCGGGGTCCCGTACAAAGCCCTTTTTTGCAATTCGCCTCTTGAAACTTTATAAACAGTAAAAGCGTACGTTTTTGTAGAATACATTTATTTCCCTACACTTTTCCCAAAAAAGGGCTTTGTACGGGACCCCGCGATAGTTCAGAGTACATTTCAACACAAAGAGCATAAAAAAATATTGCTTCTTCGCTAAATGTGGCTTACCCGCGTGATCGGGAAATCGAGCTGTGCAAGAATAGCAGGAGACGCGACGACAGCGCCGCGGCGGAAAGTCGGAAAGCGCGATGGCGAAGCAGCCATGTTGGAATACGAATTGTTCAGCTTTACAACTATCACGCGGGTAAGCCGCATTTAGCGAAGAAGCAATATTATTTGATGCTCTTTGTGTTGAAATGTTCTCTGAACTATCGCGGGGTCCCGTACAAAGCCCTTTTTTGCAATTCGCCTCTTGAAACTTTATAAACAGTAAAAGCGTACGTTTTTATAGAATAAATTTATTTCGGTACACTTTTTCCAAAAAAGGGCTTTGTACGGGACCCCGCGGTAGTTCAGAGAACATTTCAACACAAAGAGCATCAAAAAATATTGCTTCTTCGCTAAATGCGGCTTACCCGCGTGATCGGGAAATGGAGCAGTGCAAGAATAGCAGGAGACGCGACGACAGCGCCGCGGCGGAAAGTCGGAAAGCGCGATAGCGAAGCAGCCATGTTGGAATACGTATTGTTCAGCTTTACAACTATCACGCGGGTAAGCCGCATTTAGCGAAGAAGCAATATTATTTGATGCTCTTTGTGTTGAAATGTTCTCTGAACTATCGCGGGGTCCCGTACAAAGCCCTTTTTTGCAATTCGCCTCTTGAAACCTTATAAACAGTAAAACCGTACGTTTTTATAGAATAAATTTATTTCGGTACACTTTTTCCAAAAATGGGCTTTGTACGGGACCCCGCGGTAGTTCAGAGAACATTTCAACACAAAGAGCATCAAAAAATATTGCTTCTTCGCTAAATGCGGCTTACCCGCGTGATCGGGAAATCGAGCTGTGCAAGAATAGCAGGAGACGCGACGACAGCGCCGCGGCGGAAAGTCGGAAAGCGCGATAGCGAAGCAGCTATGTTGGAATACGAATTGTTCAGCTTTATAACTATCACGCGGGTAAGCCGCATTTAGCGAAGAAGCAATATTATTTGATGCTCTTTGTGTTGAAATGTTCTCTGAACTATCGCGGGGTCCCGTACAAAGCCCTTTTTTGCAATTCGCCTCTTGAAACTTTATAAACAGTAAAAGCGTACGTTTTTATAGAATAAATTTATTTCGGTACACTTTTTCCAAAAAAGGGCTTTGTACGGGACCCCGCGGTAGTTCAGAGAACATTTCAACACAAAGAGCATCAAAAAATATTGCTTCTTCGCTAAATGCGGCTTACCCGCGTGATCGGGAAATGGAGCTGTGCAAGAATAGCAGGAGACGCGACGACAGCGCCGCGGCGGAAAGTCGGAAAGCGCGATAGCGAAGCAGCCATGTTGGAATACGTATTGTTCAGCTTTACAACTATCACGCGGGTAAGCCGCATTTAGCGAAGAAGCAATATTATTTGATGCTCTTTGTGTTGAAATGTTCTCTGAACTATCGCGGGGTCCCGTACAAAGCCCTTTTTTGCAATTCGCCTCTTGAAACTTTATAAACAGTAAAAGCGTACGTTTTTATAGAATAAATTTATTTCGGTACACTTTTTCCAAAAAAGGGCTTTGTACGGGACCCCGCGGTAGTTCAGAGAACATTTCAACACAAAGAGCATCAAAAAATATTGCTTCTTCGCTAAATGCGGCTTACCCGCGTGATCGGGAAATGGAGCTGTGCAAGAATAGCAGGAGACGCGACGACAGCGCCGCGGCGGAAAGTCGGAAAGCGCGATAGCGAAGCAGCCATGTTGGAATACGTATTGTTCAGCTTTACAACTATCACGCGGGTAAGCCGCATTTAGCGAAGAAGCAATATTATTTGATGCTCTTTGTGTTGAAATGTTCTCTGAACTATCGCGGGGTCCCGTACAAAGCCCTTTTTTGCAATTCGCCTCTTGAAACTTTATAAACAGTAAAAGCGTACGTTTTTGTAGAATACATTTATTTCCCTACACTTTTCCCAAAAAAGGGCTTTGTACGGGACCCCGCGGTAGTTCAGAGAACATTTCAGCACAAAGAGCATAAAAAAATATTGCTTCTTCGCTAAATGCGGCTTACCCGCGTGATCGGGAAATGGAGCTGTGCAAGAATAGCAGGAGTCGCGACGACAGCGCCGCGGCGGAAAGTCGGAAAGCGCGATAGCGAAGCAGCCATGTTGGAATACGTATTGTTCAGCTTTACAACTATCACGCGGGTAAGCCGCATTTAGCGAAGAAGCAATATTATTTGATGCTCTTTGTGTTGAAATGTTCTCTGAACTATCGCGGGGTCCCGTACAAAGCCCTTTTTTGCAATTCGCCTCTTGAAACTTTATAAACAGTAAAAGCGTACGTTTTTGTAGAATACATTTATTTCCCTACACTTTTCCCAAAAAAGGGCTTTGTACGGGACCCCGCGATAGTTCAGAGTACATTTCAACACAAAGAGCATAAAAAAATATTGCTTCTTCGCTAAATGTGGCTTACCCGCGTGATCGGGAAATCGAGCTGTGCAAGAATAGCAGGAGACGCGACGACAGCGCCGCGGCGGAAAGTCGGAAAGCGCGATGGCGAAGCAGCCATGTTGGAATACGAATTGTTCAGCTTTACAACTATCACGCGGGTAAGCCGCATTTAGCGAAGAAGCAATATTATTTGATGCTCTTTGTGTTGAAATGTTCTCTGAACTATCGCGGGGTCCCGTACAAAGCCCTTTTTTGCAATTCGCCTCTTGAAACTTTATAAACAGTAAAAGCGTACGTTTTTATAGAATAAATTTATTTCGGTACACTTTTTCCAAAAAAGGGCTTTGTACGGGACCCCGCGGTAGTTCAGAGAACATTTCAACACAAAGAGCATCAAAAAATATTCCTTCTTCGCTAAATGCGGCTTACCCGCGTGATCGGGAAATGGAGCAGTGCAAGAATAGCAGGAGACGCGACGACAGCGCCGCGGCGGAAAGTCGGAAAGCGCGATAGCGAAGCAGCCATGTTGGAATACGTATTGTTCAGCTTTACAACTATCACGCGGGTAAGCCGCATTTAGCGAAGAAGCAATATTATTTGATGCTCTTTGTGTTGAAATGTTCTCTGAACTATCGCGGGGTCCCGTACAAAGCCCTTTTTTGCAATTCGCCTCTTGAAACTTTATAAACAGTAAAACCGTACGTTTTTATAGAATAAATTTATTTCGGTACACTTTTTCCAAAAATGGGCTTTGTACGGGACCCCGCGGTAGTTCAGAGAACATTTCAACACAAAGAGCATCAAAAAATATTGCTTCTTCGCTAAATGCGGCTTACCCGCGTGATCGGGAAATCGAGCTGTGCAAGAATAGCAGGAGACGCGACGACAGCGCCGCGGCGGAAAGTCGGAAAGCGCGATAGCGAAGCAGCTATGTTGGAATACGAATTGTTCAGCTTTATAACTATCACGCGGGTAAGCCGCATTTAGCGAAGAAGCAATATTATTTGATGCTCTTTGTGTTGAAATGTTCTCTGAACTATCGCGGGGTCCCGTACAAAGCCCTTTTTTGCAATTCGCCTCTTGAAACTTTATAAACAGTAAAAGCGTACGTTTTTATAGAATAAATTTATTTCGGTACACTTTTTCCAAAAAAGGGCTTTGTACGGGACCCCGCGGTAGTTCAGAGAACATTTCAACACAAAGAGCATCAAAAAATATTGCTTCTTCGCTAAATGCGGCTTACCCGCGTGATCGGGAAATGGAGCTGTGCAAGAATAGCAGGAGACGCGACGACAGCGCCGCGGCGGAAAGTCGGAAAGCGCGATAGCGAAGCAGCCATGTTGGAATACGTATTGTTCAGCTTTACAACTATCACGCGGGTAAGCCGCATTTAGCGAAGAAGCAATATTATTTGATGCTCTTTGTGTTGAAATGTTCTCTGAACTATCGCGGGGTCCCGTACAAAGCCCTTTTTTGCAATTCGCCTCTTGAAACTTTATAAACAGTAAAAGCGTACGTTTTTATAGAATAAATTTATTTCGGTACACTTTTTCCAAAAAAGGGCTTTGTACGGGACCCCGCGGTAGTTCAGAGAACATTTCAACACAAAGAGCATCAAAAAATATTGCTTCTTCGCTAAATGCGGCTTACCCGCGTGATCGGGAAATGGAGCTGTGCAAGAATAGCAGGAGACGCGACGACAGCGCCGCGGCGGAAAGTCGGAAAGCGCGATAGCGAAGCAGCCATGTTGGAATACGTATTGTTCAGCTTTACAACTATCACGCGGGTAAGCCGCATTTAGCGAAGAAGCAATATTATTTGATGCTCTTTGTGTTGAAATGTTCTCTGAACTATCGCGGGGTCCCGTACAAAGCCCTTTTTTGCAATTCGCCTCTTGAAACTTTATAAACAGTAAAAGCGTACGTTTTTGTAGAATACATTTATTTCCCTACACTTTTCCCAAAAAAGGGCTTTGTACGGGACCCCGCGGTAGTTCAGAGAACATTTCAGCACAAAGAGCATAAAAAAATATTGCTTCTTCGCTAAATGCGGCTTACCCGCGTGATCGGGAAATGGAGCTGTGCAAGAATAGCAGGAGTCGCGACGACAGCGCCGCGGCGGAAAGTCGGAAAGCGCGATAGCGAAGCAGCCATGTTGGAATACGTATTGTTCAGCTTTACAACTATCACGCGGGTAAGCCGCATTTAGCGAAGAAGCAATATTATTTGATGCTCTTTGTGTTGAAATGTTCTCTGAACTATCGCGGGGTCCCGTACAAAGCCCTTTTTTGCAATTCGCCTCTTGAAACTTTATAAACAGTAAAAGCGTACGTTTTTGTAGAATACATTTATTTCCCTACACTTTTCCCAAAAAAGGGCTTTGTACGGGACCCCGCGATAGTTCAGAGTACATTTCAACACAAAGAGCATAAAAAAATATTGCTTCTTCGCTAAATGTGGCTTACCCGCGTGATCGGGAAATCGAGCTGTGCAAGAATAGCAGGAGACGCGACGACAGCGCCGCGGCGGAAAGTCGGAAAGCGCGATGGCGAAGCAGCCATGTTGGAATACGAATTGTTCAGCTTTACAACTATCACGCGGGTAAGCCGCATTTAGCGAAGAAGCAATATTATTTGATGCTCTTTGTGTTGAAATGTTCTCTGAACTATCGCGGGGTCCCGTACAAAGCCCTTTTTTGCAATTCGCCTCTTGAAACTTTATAAACAGTAAAAGCGTACGTTTTTATAGAATAAATTTATTTCGGTACACTTTTTCCAAAAAAGGGCTTTGTACGGGACCCCGCGGTAGTTCAGAGAACATTTCAACACAAAGAGCATCAAAAAATATTGCTTCTTCGCTAAATGCGGCTTACCCGCGTGATCGGGAAATGGAGCAGTGCAAGAATAGCAGGAGACGCGACGACAGCGCCGCGGCGGAAAGTCGGAAAGCGCGATAGCGAAGCAGCCATGTTGGAATACGTATTGTTCAGCTTTACAACTATCACGCGGGTAAGCCGCATTTAGCGAAGAAGCAATATTATTTGATGCTCTTTGTGTTGAAATGTTCTCTGAACTATCGCGGGGTCCCGTACAAAGCCCTTTTTTGCAATTCGCCTCTTGAAACTTTATAAACAGTAAAACCGTACGTTTTTATAGAATAAATTTATTTCGGTACACTTTTTCCAAAAATGGGCTTTGTACGGGACCCCGCGGTAGTTCAGAGAACATTTCAACACAAAGAGCATCAAAAAATATTGCTTCTTCGCTAAATGCGGCTTACCCGCGTGATCGGGAAATCGAGCTGTGCAAGAATAGCAGGAGACGCGACGACAGCCCCGCGGCGGAAAGTCGGAAAGCGCGATAGCGAAGCAGCTATGTTGGAATACGAATTGTTCAGCTTTATAACTATCACGCGGGTAAGCCGCATTTAGCGAAGAAGCAATATTATTTGATGCTCTTTGTGTTGAAATGTTCTCTGAACTATCGCGGGGTCCCGTACAAAGCCCTTTTTTGCAATTCGCCTCTTGAAACTTTATAAACAGTAAAAGCGTACGTTTTTATAGAATAAATTTATTTCGGTACACTTTTTCCAAAAAAGGGATTTGTACGGGACCCCGCGGTAGTTCAGAGAACATTTCAACACAAAGAGCATCAAAAAATATTGCTTCTTCGCTAAATGCGGCTTACCCGCGTGATCGGGAAATGGAGCTGTGCAAGAATAGCAGGAGACGCGACGACAGCGCCGCGGCGGAAAGTCGGAAAGCGCGATAGCGAAGCAGCCATGTTGGAATACGTATTGTTCAGCTTTACAACTATCACGCGGGTAAGCCGCATTTAGCGAAGAAGCAATATTATTTGATGCTCTTTGTGTTGAAATGTTCTCTGAACTATCGCGGGGTCCCGTACAAAGCCCTTTTTTGCAATTCGCCTCTTGAAACTTTATAAACAGTAAAAGCGTACGTTTTTATAGAATAAATTTATTTCGGTACACTTTTTCCAAAAAAGGGCTTTGTACGGGACCCCGCGGTAGTTCAGAGAACATTTCAACACAAAGAGCATCAAAAAATATTGCTTCTTCGCTAAATGCGGCTTACCCGCGTGATCGGGAAATGGAGCTGTGCAAGAATAGCAGGAGACGCGACGACAGCGCCGCGGCGGAAAGTCGGAAAGCGCGATAGCGAAGCAGCCATGTTGGAATACGTATTGTTCAGCTTTACAACTATCACGCGGGTAAGCCGCATTTAGCGAAGAAGCAATATTATTTGATGCTCTTTGTGTTGAAATGTTCTCTGAACTATCGCGGGGTCCCGTACAAAGCCCTTTTTTGCAATTCGCCTCTTGAAACTTTATAAACAGTAAAAGCGTACGTTTTTGTAGAATACATTTATTTCCCTACACTTTTCCCAAAAAAGGGCTTTGTACGGGACCCCGCGGTAGTTCAGAGTACATTTCAACACAAAGAGCATAAAAAAATATTGCTTCTTCGCTAAATTTGGCTTACCCGCGTGATCGGGAAATCGAGCTGTGCAAGAATAGCAGGAGACGCGACGACAGCGCCGCGGCGGAAAGTCGGAAAGCGCGATGGCGAAGCAGCCATGTTGGAATACGAATTGTTCAGCTTTACAACTATCACGCGGGTAAGCCGCATTTAGCGAAGAAGCAATATTATTTGATGCTCTTTGTGTTGAAATGTTCTCTGAACTATCGCGGGGTCCCGTACAAAGCCCTTTTTTGCAATTCGCCTCTTGAAACTTTATAAACAGTAAACGCGTACGTTTTTATAGAATAAATTTATTTCGGTACACTTTTTACAAAAAAGGGCTTTGTACGGGACCCCGCGGTAGTTCAGAGAACATTTCAGCACAAAGAGCATAAAAAAATATTGCTTCTTCGCTAAATGCGGCTTACCCGCGTGATCGGGAAATGGAGCTGTGCAAGAATAGCAGGAGTCGCGACGACAGCGCCGCGGCGGAAAGTCGGAAAGCGCGATAGCGAAGCAGCCATGTTGGAATACGTATTGTTCAGCTTTACAACTATCACGCGGGTAAGCCGCATTTAGCGAAGAAGCAATATTATTTGATGCTCTTTGTGTTGAAATGTTCTCTGAACTATCGCGGGGTCCCGTACAAAGCCCTTTTTTGCAATTCGCCTCTTGAAACTTTATAAACAGTAAAAGCGTACGTTTTTGTAGAATACATTTATTTCCCTACACTTTTCCCAAAAAAGGGCTTTGTACGGGACCCCGCGATAGTTCAGAGTACATTTCAACACAAAGAGCATAAAAAAATATTGCTTCTTCGCTAAATGTGGCTTACCCGCGTGATCGGGAAATCGAGCTGTGCAAGAATAGCAGGAGACGCGACGACAGCGCCGCGGCGGAAAGTCGGAAAGCGCGATGGCGAAGCAGCCATGTTGGAATACGAATTGTTCAGCTTTACAACTATCACGCGGGTAAGCCGCATTTAGCGAAGAAGCAATATTATTTGATGCTCTTTGTGTTGAAATGTTCTCTGAACTATCGCGGGGTCCCGTACAAAGCCCTTTTTTGCAATTCGCCTCTTGAAACTTTATAAACAGTAAAAGCGTACGTTTTTATAGAATAAATTTATTTCGGTACACTTTTTCCAAAAAAGGGCTTTGTACGGGACCCCGCGGTAGTTCAGAGAACATTTCAACACAAAGAGCATCAAAAAATATTGCTTCTTCGCTAAATGCGGCTTACCCGCGTGATCGGGAAATGGAGCAGTGCAAGAATAGCAGGAGACGCGACGACAGCGCCGCGGCGGAAAGTCGGAAAGCGCGATAGCGAAGCAGCCATGTTGGAATACGTATTGTTCAGCTTTACAACTATCACGCGGGTAAGCCGCATTTAGCGAAGAAGCAATATTATTTGATGCTCTTTGTGTTGAAATGTTCTCTGAACTATCGCGGGGTCCCGTACAAAGCCCTTTTTTGCAATTCGCCTCTTGAAACTTTATAAACAGTAAAAGCGTACGTTTTAATAGAATAAATTTATTTCGGTACACTTTTTCCAAAAAAGGGCTTTGTACGGGACCCTGCGGTAGTTCAGAGAACATTTCAACACAAAGAGCATCAAAAAATATTGCTTCTTCGCTAAATGCGGCTTACCCGCGTGATCGGGAAATGGAGCTGTGCAAGAATAGCAGGAGACGCGACGACAGCGCCGCGCCGGAAAGTCGGAAAGCGCGATAGCGAAGCAGCTATGTTGGAATACGAATTGTTCAGCTTTATAACTATCACGCGGGTAAGCCGCATTTAGCGAAGAAGCAATATTATTTGATGCTCTTTGTGTTGAAATGTTCTCTGAACTATCGCGGGGTCCCGTACAAAGCCCTTTTTTGCAATTCGCCTCTTGAAACTTTATAAACAGTAAAAGCGTACGTTTTTATAGAATAAATTTATTTCGGTACACTTTTTCCAAAAAAGGGCTTTGTACGGGACCCCGCGGTAGTTCAGAGAACATTTCAACACAAAGAGCATCAAAAAATATTGCTTCTTCGCTAAATGCGGCTTACCCGCGTGATCGGGAAATGGAGCTGTGCAAGAATAGCAGGAGACGCGACGACAGCGCCGCGGCGGAAAGTCGGAAAGCGCGATAGCGAAGCAGCCATGTTGGAATACGTATTGTTCAGCTTTACAACTATCACGCGGGTAAGCCGCATTTAGCGAAGAAGCAATATTATTTGATGCTCTTTGTGTTGAAATGTTCTCTGAACTATCGCGGGGTCCCGTACAAAGCCCTTTTTTGCAATTCGCCTCTTGAAACTTTATAAACAGTAAAAGCGTACGTTTTTATAGAATAAATTTATTTCGGTACACTTTTTCCAAAAAAGGGCTTTGTACGGGACCCCGCGGTAGTTCAGAGAACATTTCAACACAAAGAGCATCAAAAAATATTGCTTCTTCGCTAAATGCGGCTTACCCGCGTGATCGGGAAATGGAGCTGTGCAAGAATAGCAGGAGACGCGACGACAGCGCCGCGGCGGAAAGTCGGAAAGCGCGATAGCGAAGCAGCCATGTTGGAATACGTATTGTTCAGCTTTACAACTATCACGCGGGTAAGCCGCATTTAGCGAAGAAGCAATATTATTTGATGCTCTTTGTGTTGAAATGTTCTCTGAACTATCGCGGGGTCCCGTACAAAGCCCTTTTTTGCAATTCGCCTCTTCAAACTTTATAAACAGTAAAAGCGTACGTTTTTATAGAATAAATTTATTTCGGTACACTTTTTCCAAAAAAGGGCTTTGTACGGGACCCCGCGGTAGTTCAGAGAACATTTCAACACAAAGAGCATAAAAAAATATTGCTTCTTCGCTAAATTTGGCTTACCCGCGTGATCGGGAAATCGAGCTGTGCAAGAATAGCAGGAGACGCGACGACAGCGCCGCGGCGGAAAGTCGGAAAGCGCGATGGCGAAGCAGCCATGTTGGAATACGAATTGTTCAGCTTTACAACTATCACGCGGGTAAGCCGCATTTAGCGAAGAAGCAATATTATTTGATGCTCTTTGTGTTGAAATGTTCTCTGAACTATCGCGGGGTCCCGTACAAAGCCCTTTTTTGCAATTCGCCTCTTGAAACTTTATAAACAGTAAAAGCGTACGTTTTTGTAGAATACATTTATTTCCCTACACTTTTCCCAAAAAAGGGCTTTGTACGGGACCCCGCGATAGTTCAGAGTACATTTCAACACAAAGAGCATCAAAAAATATTGCTTCTTCGCTAAATGTGGCTTACCCGCGTGATCGGGAAATCGAGCTGTGCAAGAATAGCAGGAGACGCGACGACAGCGCCGCGGCGGAAAGTCGGAAAGCGCGATGGCGAAGCAGCCATGTTGGAATACGAATTGTTCAGCTTTACAACTATCACGCGGGTAAGCCGCATTTAGCGAAGAAGCAATATTATTTGATGCTCTTTGTGTTGAAATGTTCTCTGAACTATCGCGGGGTCCCGTACAAAGCCCTTTTTTGCAATTCGCCTCTTGAAACTTTATAAACAGTAAAAGCGTACGTTTTTATAGAATAAATTTATTTCGGTACACTTTTTCCAAAAAAGGGCTTTGTACGGGACCCCGCGGTAGTTCAGAGAACATTTCAACACAAAGAGCATCAAAAAATATTGCTTCTTCGCTAAATGCGGCTTACCCGCGTGATCGGGAAATGGAGCAGTGCAAGAATAGCAGGAGACGCGACGACAGCGCCGCGGCGGAAAGTCGGAAAGCGCGATAGCGAAGCAGCCATGTTGGAATACGTATTGTTCAGCTTTACAACTATCACGCGGGTAAGCCGCATTTAGCGAAGAAGCAATATTATTTGATGCTCTTTGTGTTGAAATGTTCTCTGAACTATCGCGGGGTCCCGTACAAAGCCCTTTTTTGCAATTCGCCTCTTGAAACTTTATAAACAGTAAAACCGTACGTTTTTATAGAATAAATTTATTTCGGTACACTTTTTCCAAAAATGGGCTTTGTACGGGACCCCGCGGTAGTTCAGAGAACATTTCAACACAAAGAGCATCAAAAAATATTGCTTCTTCGCTAAATGCGGCTTACCCGCGTGATCGGGAAATCGAGCTGTGCAAGAATAGCAGGAGACGCGACGACAGCGCCGCGGCGGAAAGTCGGAAAGCGCGATAGCGAAGCAGCTATGTTGGAATACGAATTGTTCAGCTTTATAACTATCACGCGGGTAAGCCGCATTTAGCGAAGAAGCAATATTATTTGATGCTCTTTGTGTTGAAATGTTCTCTGAACTATCGCGGGGTCCCGTACAAAGCCCTTTTTTGCAATTCGCCTCTTGAAACTTTATAAACAGTAAAAGCGTACGTTTTTATAGAATGAATTAATTTCGGTACACTTTTTCCAAAAAAGGGCTTTGTACGGGACCCCGCGGTAGTTCAGAGAACATTTCAACACAAAGAGCATCAAAAAATATTGCTTCTTCGCTAAATGCGGCTTACCCGCGTGATCGGGAAATGGAGCTGTGCAAGAATAGCAGGAGACGCGACGACAGCGCCGCGGCGGAAAGTCGGAAAGCGCGATAGCGAAGCAGCCATGTTGGAATACGTATTGTTCAGCTTTACAACTATCACGCGGGTAAGCCGCATTTAGCGAAGAAGCAATATTATTTGATGCTCTTTGTGTTGAAATGTTCTCTGAACTATCGCGGGGTCCCGTACAAAGCCCTTTTTTGCAATTCGCCTCTTGAAACTTTATAAACAGTAAAAGCGTACGTTTTTATAGAATAAATTTATTTCGGTACACTTTTTCCAAAAAAGGGCTTTGTACGGGACCCCGCGGTAGTTCAGAGAACATTTCAACACAAAGAGCATCAAAAAATATTGCTTCTTCGCTAAATGCGGCTTACCCGCGTGATCGGGAAATCGAGCTGTGCAAGAATAGCAGGAGACGCGACGACAGCGCCGCGGCGGAAAGTCGGAAAGCGCGATAGCGAAGCAGCTATGTTGGAATACGAATTGTTCAGCTTTATAACTATCACGCGGGTAAGCCGCATTTAGCGAAGAAGCAATATTATTTGATGCTCTTTGTGTTGAAATGTTCTCTGAACTATCGCGGGGTCCCGTACAAAGCCCTTTTTTGCAATTCGCCTCTTGAAACTTTATAAACAGTAAAAGCGTACGTTTTTATAGAATAAATTTATTTCGGTACACTTTTTCCAAAAAAGGGCTTTGTACGGGACCCCGCGGTAGTTCAGAGAACATTTCAACACAAAGAGCATCAAAAAATATTGCTTCTTCGCTAAATGCGGCTTACCCGCGTGATCGGGAAATGGAGCTGTGCAAGAATAGCAGGAGACGCGACGACAGCGCCGCGGCGGAAAGTCGGAAAGCGCGATAGCGAAGCAGCCATGTTGGAATACGTATTGTTCAGCTTTACAACTATCACGCGGGTAAGCCGCATTTAGCGAAGAAGCAATATTATTTGATGCTCTTTGTGTTGAAATGTTCTCTGAACTATCGCGGGGTCCCGTACAAAGCCCTTTTTTGCAATTCGCCTCTTGAAACTTTATAAACAGTAAAAGCGTACGTTTTTGTAGAATACATTTATTTCCCTACACTTTTCCCAAAAAAGGGCTTTGTACGGGACCCCGCTGTAGTTCAGAGTACATTTCAACACAAAGAGCATAAAAAAATATTGCTTCTTCGCTAAATTTGGCTTACCCGCGTGATCGGGAAATCGAGCTGTGCAAGAATAGCAGGAGACGCGACGACAGCGCCGCGGCGGAAAGTCGGAAAGCGCGATGGCGAAGCAGCCATGTTGGAATACGAATTGTTCAGCTTTACAACTATCACGCGGGTAAGCCGCATTTAGCGAAGAAGCAATATTATTTGATGCTCTTTGTGTTGAAATGTTCTCTGAACTATCGCGGGGTCCCGTACAAAGCCCTTTTTTGCAATTCGCCTCTTGAAACTTTATAAACAGTAAAAGCGAACGTTTTTATAGAATAAATTTATTTCGGTACACTTTTTACAAAAAAGGGCTTTGTACGGGACCCCGCGGTAGTTCAGAGAACATTTCAGCACAAAGAGCATAAAAAAATATTGCTTCTTCGCTAAATGCGGCTTACCCGCGTGATCGGGAAATGGAGCTGTGCAAGAATAGCAGGAGTCGCGACGACAGCGCCGCGGCGGAAAGTCGGAAAGCGCGATAGCGAAGCAGCCATGTTGGAATACGTATTGTTCAGCTTTACAACTATCACGCGGGTAAGCCGCATTTAGCGAAGAAGCAATATTATTTGATGCTCTTTGTGTTGAAATGTTCTCTGAACTATCGCGGGGTCCCGTACAAAGCCCTTTTTTGCAATTCGCCTCTTGAAACTTTATAAACAGTAAAAGCGTACGTTTTTGTAGAATACATTTATTTCCCTACACTTTTCCCAAAAAAGGGCTTTGTACGGGACCCCGCGATAGTTCAGAGTACATTTCAACACAAAGAGCATCAAAAAATATTGCTTCTTCGCTAAATGTGGCTTACCCGCGTGATCGGGAAATCGAGCTGTGCAAGAATAGCAGGAGACGCGACGACAGCGCCGCGGCGGAAAGTCGGAAAGCGCGATGGCGAAGCAGCCATGTTGGAATACGAATTGTTCAGCTTTACAACTATCACGCGGGTAAGCCGCATTTAGCGAAGAAGCAATATTATTTGATGCTCTTTGTGTTGAAATGTTCTCTGAACTATCGCGGGGTCCCGTACAAAACCCTTTTTTGCAATTCGCCTCTTGAAACTTTATAAACAGTAAAAGCGTACGTTTTTATAGAATAAATTTATTTCGGTACACTTTTTCCAAAAAAGGGCTTTGTACGGGACCCCGCGGTAGTTCAGAGAACATTTCAACACAAAGAGCATCAAAAAATATTGCTTCTTCGCTAAATGCGGCTTACCCGCGTGATCGGGAAATGGAGCTGTGCAAGAATAGCAGGAGACGCGACGACAGCGCCGCGGCGGAAAGTCGGGAAGCGCGATAGCGAAGCAGCCATGTTGGAATACGTATTGTTCAGCTTTACAACTATCACGCGGGTAAGCCGCATTTAGCGAAGAAGCAATATTATTTGATGCTCTTTGTGTTGAAATGTTCTCTGAACTATCGCGGGGTCCCGTACAAAGCCCTTTTTTGCAATTCGCCTCTTGAAACTTTATAAACAGTAAAAGCGTACGTTTTTGTAGAATACATTTATTTCCCTACACTTTTCCCAAAAAAGGGCTTTGTACGGGACCCCGCGGTAGTTCAGAGTACATGTCAACACAAAGAGCATAAAAAAATATTGCTTCTTCGCTAAATTTGGCTTACCCGCGTGATCGGGAAATCGAGCTGTGCAAGAATAGCAGGAGACGCGACGACAGCGCCGCGGCGGAAAGTCGGAAAGCGCGATGGCGAAGCAGCCATGTTGGAATACGAATTGTTCAGCTTTACAACTATCACGCGGGTAAGCCGCATTTAGCGAAGAAGCAATATTATTTGATGCTCTTTGTGTTGAAATGTTCTCTGAACTATCGCGGGGTCCCGTACAAAGCCCTTTTTTGCAATTCGCCTCTTGAAACTTTATAAACAGTAAAAGCGTACGTTTTTATAGAATAAATTTATTTCGGTACACTTTTTACAAAAAAGGGCTTTGTACGGGACCCCGCGGTAGTTCAGAGAACATTTCAGCACAAAGAGCATAAAAAAATATTGCTTCTTCGCTAAATGCGGCTTACCCGCGTGATCGGGAAATGGAGCTGTGCAAGAATAGCAGGAGTCGCGACGACAGCGCCGCGGCGGAAAGTCGGAAAGCGCGATAGCGAAGCAGCCATGTTGGAATACGTATTGTTCAGCTTAACAACTATCACGCGGGTAAGCCGCATTTAGCGAAGAAGCAATATTATTTGATGCTCTTTGTGTTGAAATGTTCTTTGAACTATCGCGGGGTCCCGTACAAAGCCCTTTTTTGCAATTCGCCTCTTGAAACTTTATAAACAGTAAAAGCGTACGTTTTTGTAGAATACATTTATTTCCCTACACTTTTCCCAAAAAAGGGCTTTGTACGGGACCCCGCGATAGTTCAGAGTACATTTCAACACAAAGAGCATCAAAAAATATTGCTTCTTCGCTAAATGTGGCTTACCCGCGTGATCGGGAAATCGAGCTGTGCAAGAATAGCAGGAGACGCGACGACAGCGCCGCGGCGGAAAGTCGGAAAGCGCGATGGCGAAGCAGCCATGTTGGAATACGAATTGTTCAGCTTTACAACTATCACGCGGGTAAGCCGCATTTAGCGAAGAAGCAATATTATTTGATGCTCTTTGTGTTGAAATGTTCTCTGAACTATCGCGGGGTCCCGTACAAAGCCCTTTTTTGCAATTCGCCTCTTGAAACTTTATAAACAGTAAAACCGTACGTTTTTGTAGAATACATTTATTTCCCTACACTTTTCCCAAAAAAGGGCTTTGTACGGGACCCCGCGGTAGTTCAGAGAACATTTCAACACAAAGAGCATCAAAAAATATTGCTTCTTCGCTAAATGCGGCTTACCCGCGTGATCGGGAAATCGAGCTGTGCAAGAATAGCAGGAGACGCGACGACAGCGCCGCGGCGGAAAGTCGGAAAGCGCGATAGCGAAGCAGCTATGTTGGAATACGAATTGTTCAGCTTTATAACTATCACGCGGGTAAGCCGCATTTAGCGAAGAAGCAATATTATTTGATGCTCTTTGTGTTGAAATGTTCTCTGAACTATCGCGGGGTCCCGTACAAAGCCCTTTTTTGCAATTCGCCTCTTGAAACTTTATAAACAGTAAAAGCGTACGTTTTTATAGAATGAATTTATTTCGGTACACTTTTTCCAAAAAAGGGCTTTGTACGGGACCCCGCGGTAGTTCAGAGAACATTTCAACACAAAGAGCATCAAAAAATATTGCTTCTTCGCTAAATGCGGCTTACCCGCGTGATCGGGAAATGGAGCTGTGCAAGAATAGCAGGAGACGCGACGACAGCGCCGCGGCGGAAAGTCGGAAAGCGCGATAGCGAAGCAGCCATGTTGGAATACGTATTGTTCAGCTTTACAACTATCACGCGGGTAAGCCGCATTTAGCGAAGAAGCAATATTATTTGATGCTCTTTGTGTTGAAATGTTCTCTGAACTATCGCGGGGTCCCGTACAAAGCCCTTTTTTGCAATTCGCCTCTTGAAACTTCATAAACAGTAAAAGCGTACGTTTTTATAGAATAAATTTATTTCGGTACACTTTTTCCAAAAAAGGGCTTTGTACGGGACCCCGCGGTAGTTCAGAGAACATTTCAACACAAAGAGCATCAAAAAATATTGCTTCTTCGCTAAATGCGGCTTACCCGCGTGATCGGGAAATCGAGCTGTGCAAGAATAGCAGGAGACGCGACGACAGCGCCGCGGCGGAAAGTCGGAAAGCGCGATAGCGAAGCAGCTATGTTGGAATACGAATTGTTCAGCTTTATAACTATCACGCGGGTAAGCCGCATTTAGCGAAGAAGCAATATTATTTGATGCTCTTTGTGTTGAAATGTTCTCTGAACTATCGCGGGGTCCCGTACAAAGCCCTTTTTTGCAATTCGCCTCTTGAAACTTTATAAACAGTAAAAGCGTACGTTTTTATAGAATAAATTTATTTCGGTACACTTTTTCCAAAAAAGGGCTTTGTACGGGACCCCGCGGTAGTTCAGAGAACATTTCAACACAAAGAGCATCAAAAAATATTGCTTCTTCGCTAAATGCGGCTTACCCGCGTGATCGGGAAATGGAGCTGTGCAAGAATAGCAGGAGACGCGACGACAGCGCCGCGGCGGAAAGTCGGAAAGCGCGATAGCGAAGCAGCCATGTTGGAATACGTATTGTTCAGCTTTACAACTATCACGCGGGTAAGCCGCATTTAGCGAAGAAGCAATATTATTTGATGCTCTTTGTGTTGAAATGTTCTCTGAACTATCGCGGGGTCCCGTACAAAGCCCTTTTTTGCAATTCGCCTCTTGAAACTTTATAAACAGTAAAAGCGTACGTTTTTGTAGAATACATTTATTTCCCTACACTTTTCCCAAAAAAGGGCTTTGTACGGGACCCCGCGGTAGTTCAGAGTACATTTCAACACAAAGAGCATAAAAAAATATTGCTTCTTCGCTAAATTTGGCTTACCCGCGTGATCGGGAAATCGAGCTGTGCAAGAATAGCAGGAGACGCGACGACAGCGCCGCGGCGGAAAGTCGGAAAGCGCGATGGCGAAGCAGCCATGTTGGAATACGAATTGTTCAGCTTTACAACTATCACGCGGGTAAGCCGCATTTAGCGAAGAAGCAATATTATTTGATGCTCTTTGTGTTGAAATGTTCTCTGAACTATCGCGGGGTCCCGTACAAAGCCCTTTTTTGCAATTCGCCTCTTGAAACTTTATAAACAGTAAAAGCGTACGTTTTTATAGAATAAATTTATTTCGGTACACTTTTTACAAAAAAGGGCTTTGTACGGGACCCCTCGGTAGTTCAGAGAACATTTCAACACAAAGAGCATCAAAAAATATTGCTTCTTCGCTAAATGCGGCTTACCCGCGTGATCGGGAAATCGAGCTGTGCAAGAATAGCAGGAGACGCGACGACAGCGCCGCGGCGGAAAGTCGGAAAGCGCGATAGCGAAGCAGCCATGTTGGAATACGTATTGTTCAGCTTTACAACTATCACGCGGGTAAGCCGCATTTAGCGAAGAAGCAATATTATTTGATGCTCTTTGTGTTGAAATGTTCTCTGAACTATCGCGGGGTCCCGTACAAAGCCCTTTTTTGCAATTCGCCTCTTGAAACTTTATAAACAGTAAAAGCGTACGTTTTTGTAGAATACATTTATTTCCCTACACTTTTCCCAAAAAAGGGCTTTGTACGGGACCCCGCGATAGTTCAGAGTACATTTCAACACAAAGAGCATCAAAAAATATTGCTTCTTCGCTAAATGTGGCTTACCCGCGTGATCGGGAAATCGAGCTGTGCAAGAATAGCAGGAGACGCGACGACAGCGCCGCGGCGGAAAGTCGGAAAGCGCGATAGCGAAGCAGCTATGTTGGAATACGAATTGTTCAGCTTTATAACTATCACGCGGGTAAGCCGCATTTAGCGAAGAAGCAATATTATTTGATGCTCTTTGTGTTGAAATGTTCTCTGAACTATCGCGGGGTCCCGTACAAAGCCCTTTTTTGCAATTCGCCTCTTGAAACTTTATAAACAGTAAAAGCGTACGTTTTTATAGAATAAATTTATTTCGGTACACTTTTTCCAAAAAAGGGCTTTGTACGGGACCCCGCGGTAGTTCAGAGAACATTTCAACACAAAGAGCATCAAAAAATATTGCTTCTTCGCTAAATGCGGCTTACCCGCGTGATCGGGAAATGGAGCTGTGCAAGAATAGCAGGAGACGCGACGACAGCGCCGCGGCGGAAAGTCGGAAAGCGCGATAGCGAAGCAGCCATGTTGGAATACGTATTGTTCAGCTTTACAACTATCACGCGGGTAAGCCGCATTTAGCGAAGAAGCAATATTATTTGATGCTCTTTGTGTTGAAATGTTCTCTGAACTATCGCGGGGTCCCGTACAAAGCCCTTTTTTGCAATTCGCCTCTTGAAACTTTATAAACAGTAAAAGCGTACGTTTTTATAGAATAAATTTATTTCGGTACACTTTTTCCAAAAAAGGGCTTTGTACGGGACCCCGCGGTAGATCAGAGAACATTTCAACACAAAGAGCATCAAAAAATATTGCTTCTTCGCTAAATGCGGCTTACCCGCGTGATCGGGAAATGGAGCTGTGCAAGAATAGCAGGAGACGCGACGACAGCGCCGCGGCGGAAAGTCGGAAAGCGCGATAGCGAAGCAGCCATGTTGGAATACGTATTGTTCAGCTTTACAACTATCACGCGGGTAAGCCGCATTTAGCGAAGAAGCAATATTATTTGATGCTCTTTGTGTTGAAATGTTCTCTGAACTATCGCGGGGTCCCGTACAAAGCCCTTTTTTGCAATTCGCCTCTTGAAACTTTATAAACAGTAAAAGCGTACGTTTTTGTAGAATACATTTATTTCCCTACACTTTTCCCAAAAAAGGGCTTTGTACGGGACCCCGCGATAGTTCAGAGTACATTTCAACACAAAGAGCATCAAAAAATATTGCTTCTTCGCTAAATGTGGCTTACCCGCGTGATCGGGAAATCGAGCTGTGCAAGAATAGCAGGAGACGCGACGACAGCGCCGCGGCGGAAAGTCGGAAAGCGCGATGGCGAAGCAGCCATGTTGGAATACGAATTGTTCAGATTTACAACTATCACGCGGGTAAGCCGCATTTAGCGAAGAAGCAATATTATTTGATGCTCTTTGTGTTGAAATGTTCTCTGAACTATCGCGGGGTCCCGTACAAAGCCCTTTTTTGCAATTCGCCTCTGGAAACTTTATAAACAGTAAAAGCGTACGTTTTTATAGAATAAATTTATTTCGGTACACTTTTTCCAAAAAAGGGCTTTGTACGGGACCCCGCGGTAGTTCAGAGAACATTTCAACACAAAGAGCATCAAAAAATATTGCTTCTTCGCTAAATGCGGCTTACCCGCGTGATCGGGAAATGGAGCAGTGCAAGAATAGCAGGAGACGCGACGACAGCGCCGCGGCGGAAAGTCGGAAAGCGCGATAGCGAAGCAGCCATGTTGGAATACGTATTGTTCAGCTTTACAACTATCACGCGGGTAAGCCGCATTTAGCGAAGAAGCAATATTATTTGATGCTCTTTGTGTTGAAATGTTCTCTGAACTATCGCGGGGTCCCGTACAAAGCTCTTTTTTGCAATTCGCCTCTTGAAACTTTATAAACAGTAAAAGCGTACGTTTTTGTAGAATACATTTATTTCCCTACACTTTTCCCAAAAAAGGGCTTTGTACGGGACCCCGCGGTAGTTCAGAGAACATTTCAACACAAAGAGCATAAAAAAATATTGCTTCTTCGCTAAATGCGGCTTACCAGCGTGATCGGGAAATGGAGCAGTGCAAGAATAGCAGGAGACGCGACGACAGCGCCGCGGCGGAAAGTCGGAAAGCGCGATAGCGAAGCAGCCATGTTGGAATACGTATTGTTCAGCTTTACAACTATCACGCGGGTAAGCCGCATTTAGCGAAGAAGCAATATTATTTGATGCTCTTTGTGTTGAAATGTTCTCTGAACTATCGCGGGGTCCCGTACAAAGCCCTTTTTTGCAATTCGCCTCTTGAAACTTCATAAACAGTAAAAGCGTACGTTTTTATAGAATAAATTTATTTCGGTACACTTTTGCCAAAAATGGGCTTTGTACGGGACCCCGCGGTAGTTCAGAGAACATTTCAACACAAAGAGCATCAAAAAATATTGCTTCTTCGCTAAATGCGGCTTACCCGCGTGATCGGGAAATCGAGCTGTGCAAGAATAGCAGGAGACGCGACGACAGCGCCGCGGCGGAAAGTCGGAAAGCGCGATAGCGAAGCAGCTATGTTGGAATACGAATTGTTCAGCTTTATAACTATCACGCGGGTAAGCCGCATTTAGCGAAGAAGCAATATTATTTGATGCTCTTTGTGTTGAAATGTTCTCTGAACTATCGCGGGGTCCCGTACAAAGCCCTTTTTTGCAATTCGCCTCTTGAAACTTTATAAACAGTAAAAGCGTACGTTTTTATAGAATAAATTTATTTCGGTACACTTTTTCCAAAAAAGGGCTTTGTACGGGACCCCGCGGTAGTTCAGAGAACATTTCAACACAAGGAGCATCAAAAAATATTGCTTCTTCGCTAAATGCGGCTTACCCGCGTGATCGGGAAATCGAGCTGTGCAAGAATAGCAGGAGACGCGACGACAGCGCCGCGGCGGAAAGTCGGAAAGCGCGATAGCGAAGCAGCTATGTTGGAATACGAATTGTTCAGCTTTATAACTATCACGCGGGTAAGCCGCATTTAGCGAAGAAGCAATATTATTTGATGCTCTTTGTGTTGAAATGTTCTCTGAACTATCGCGGGGTCCCGCACAAAGCCCTTTTTTGCAATTCGCCTCTTGAAACTTTATAAACAGTAAAAGCGTACGTTTTTATAGAATAAATTTATTTCGGTACACTTTTTCCAAAAAAGGGCTTTGTACGGGACCCCGCGGTAGTTCAGAGAACATTTCAACACAAAGAGCATCAAAAAATATTGCTTCTTCGCTAAATGCGGCTTACCCGCGTGATCGGGAAATGGAGCTGTGCAAGAATAGCAGGAGTCGCGACGACAGCGCCGCGGCGGAAAGTCGGAAAGCGCGATAGCGAAGCAGCCATGTTGGAATACGTATTGTTCAGCTTTACAACTATCACGCGGGTAAGCCGCATTTAGCGAAGAAGCAATATTATTTGATGCTCTTTGTGTTGAAATGTTCTCTGAACTATCGCGGGGTCCCGTACAAAGCCCTTTTTTGCAATTCGCCTCTTGAAACTTTATAAACAGTAAAAGCGTACGTTTTTATAGAATAAATTTATTTCGGTACACTTTTTCCAAAAAAGGGCTTTGTACGGGACCCCGCGGTAGTTCAGAGAACATTTCAACACAAAGAGCATCAAAAAATATTGCTTCTTCGCTAAATGCGGCTTACCCGCGTGATCGGGAAATGGAGCTGTGCAAGAATAGCAGGAGACGCGACGACAGCGCCGCGGCGGAAAGTCGGAAAGCGCGATAGCGAAGCAGCCATGTTGGAATACGTATTGTTCAGCTTTACAACTATCACGCGGGTAAGCCGCATTTAGCGAAGAAGCAATATTATTTGATGCTCTTTGTGTTGAAATGTTCTCTGAACTATCGCGGGGTCCCGTACAAAGCCCTTTTTTGCAATTCGCCTCTTGAAACTTTATAAAAAGTAAAAGCGTACGTTTTTGTAGAATACATTTATTTCCCTACACTTTTCCCAAAAAAGGGCTTTGTACGGGACCCCGCGGTAGTTCAGAGTACATTTCAACACAAAGAGCATAAAAAAATATTGCTTCTTCGCTAAATGTGGCTTACCCGCGTGATCGGGAAATCGAGCTGTGCAAGAATAGCAGGAGACGCGACGACAGCGCCGCGGCGGAAAGTCGGAAAGCGCGATGGCGAAGCAGCCATGTTGGAATACGAATTGTTCAGCTTTACAACTATCACGCGGGTAAGCCGCATTTAGCGAAGAAGCAATATTATTTGATGCTCTTTGTGTTGAAATGTTCTCTGAACTATCGCGGGGTCCCGTACAAAGCCCTTTTTTGCAATTCGCCTCTTGAAACTTTATAAACAGTAAAAGCGTACGTTTTTATAGAATAAATTTATTTCGGTACACTTTTTACAAAAAAGGGCTTTGTACGGGACCCCGCGGTAGTTCAGAGAACATTTCAGCACAAAGAGCATAAAAAAATATTGCTTCTTCGCTAAATGCGGCTTACCCGCGTGATCGGGAAATGGAGCTGTGCAAGAATAGCAGGAGTCGCGACGGCAGCGCCGCGGCGGAAAGTCGGAAAGCGCGATAGCGAAGCAGCCATGTTGGAATACGTATTGTTCAGCTTTACAACTATCACGCGGGTAAGCCGCATTTAGCGAAGAAGCAATATTATTTGATGCTCTTTGTGTTGAAATGTTCTCTGAACTATCGCGGGGTCCCGTACAAAGCCCTTTTTTGCAATTCGCCTCTTGAAACTTTATAAACAGTAAAAGCGTACGTTTTTGTAGAATACATTTATTTCCCTACACTTTTCCCAAAAAAGGGCTTTGTACGGGACCCCGCGATAGTTCAGAGTACATTTCAACACAAAGAGCATCAAAAAATATTGCTTCTTCGCTAAATGTGGCTTACCCGCGTGATCGGGAAATCGAGCTGTGCAAGAATAGCAGGAGACGCGACGACAGCGCCGCGGCGGAAAGTCGGAAAGCGCGATGGCGAAGCAGCCATGTTGGAATACGAATTGTTCAGCTTTACAACTATCACGCGGGTAAGCCGCATTTAGCGAAGAAGCAATATTATTTGATGCTCTTTGTGTTGAAATGTTCTCTGAACTATCGCGGGGTCCCGTACAAAGCCCTTTTTTGCAATTCGCCTCTTGAAACTTTATAAACAGTAAAAGCGTACGTTTTTGTAGAATACATTTATTTCCCTACACTTTTCCCAAAAAAGGGCTTTGTACGGGACCCCGCGGTAGTTCAGAGAACATTTCAACACAAAGAGCATAAAAAAATATTGCTTCTTCGCTAAATGCGGCTTACCAGCGTGATCGGGAAATGGAGCAGTGCAAGAATAGCAGGAGACGCGACGACAGCGCCGCGGCGGAAAGTCGGAAAGCGCGATAGCGAAGCAGCCATGTTGGAATACGTATTGTTCAGCTTTACAACTATCACGCGGGTAAGCCGCATTTAGCGAAGAAGCAATATTATTTGATGCTCTTTGTGTTGAAATGTTCTCTGAACTATCGCGGGGTCCCGTACAAAGCCCTTTTTTGCAATTCGCCTCTTGAAACTTTATAAACAGTAAAACCGTACGTTTTTATAGAATAAATTTATTTCGGTACACTTTTTCCAAAAATGGGCTTTGTACGGGACCCCGCGGTAGTTCAGAGAACATTTCAACACAAAGAGCATCAAAAAATATTGCTTCTTCGCTAAATGCGGCTTACCCGCGTGATCGGGAAATCGAGCTGTGCAAGAATAGCAGGAGACGCGACGACAGCGCCGCGGCGGAAAGTCGGAAAGCGCGATAGCGAAGCAGCTATGTTGGAATACGAATTGTTCAGCTTTATAACTATCACGCGGGTAAGCCGCATTTAGCGAAGAAGCAATATTATTTGATGCTCTTTGTGTTGAAATGTTCTCTGAACTATCGCGGGGTCCCGTACAAAGCCCTTTTTTGCAATTCGCCTCTTGAAACTTTATAAACAGTAAAAGCGTACGTTTTTATAGAATGAATTTATTTCGGTACACTTTTTCCAAAAAAGGGCTTTGTACGGGACCCCGCGGTAGTTCAGAGAACATTTCAACACAAAGAGCATCAAAAAATATTGCTTCTTCGCTAAATGCGGCTTACCCGCGTGATCGGGAAATCGAGCTGTGCAAGAATAGCAGGAGACGCGACGACAGCGCCGCGGCGGAAAGTCGGAAAGCGCGATGGCGAAGCAGCCATGTTGGAATACGAATTGTTCAGCTTTACAACTATCACGCGGGTAAGCCGCATTTAGCGAAGAAGCAATATTATTTGATGCTCTTTGTGTTGAAATGTTCTCTGAACTATCGCGGGGTCCCGTACAAAGCCCTTTTTTGCAATTCGCCTCTTGAAACTTTATAAACAGTAAAAGCGTACGTTTTTATAGAATAAATTTATTTCGGTACACTTTTTACAAAAAAGGGCTTTGTACGGGACCCCGCGGTAGTTCAGAGAACATTTCAGCACAAAGAGCATAAAAAAATATTGCTTCTTCGCTAAATGCGGCTTACCCGCGTGATCGGGAAATGGAGCTGTGCAAGAATAGCAGGAGTCGCGACGGCAGCGCCGCGGCGGAAAGTCGGAAAGCGCGATAGCGAAGCAGCCATGTTGGAATACGTATTGTTCAGCTTTACAACTATCACGCGGGTAAGCCGCATTTAGCGAAGAAGCAATATTATTTGATGCTCTTTGTGTTGAAATGTTCTCTGAACTATCGCGGGGTCCCGTACAAAGCCCTTTTTTGCAATTCGCCTCTTGAAACTTTATAAACAGTAAAAGCGTACGTTTTTGTAGAATACATTTATTTCCCTACACTTTTCCCAAAAAAGGGCTTTGTACGGGACCCCGCGATAGTTCAGAGTACATTTCAACACAAAGAGCATCAAAAAATATTGCTTCTTCGCTAAATGTGGCTTACCCGCGTGATCGGGAAATCGAGCTGTGCAAGAATAGCAGGAGACGCGACGACAGCGCCGCGGCGGAAAGTCGGAAAGCGCGATGGCGAAGCAGCCATGTTGGAATACGAATTGTTCAGCTTTACAACTATCACGCGGGTAAGCCGCATTTAGCGAAGAAGCAATATTATTTGATGCTCTTTGTGTTGAAATGTTCTCTGAACTATCGCGGGGTCCCGTACAAAGCCCTTTTTTGCAATTCGCCTCTTGAAACTTTATAAACAGTAAAAGCGTACGTTTTTGTAGAATACATTTATTTCCCTACACTTTTCCCAAAAAAGGGCTTTGTACGGGACCCCGCGGTAGTTCAGAGAACATTTCAACACAAAGAGCATAAAAAAATATTGCTTCTTCGCTAAATGCGGCTTACCAGCGTGATCGGGAAATGGAGCAGTGCAAGAATAGCAGGAGACGCGACGACAGCGCCGCGGCGGAAAGTCGGAAAGCGCGATAGCGAAGCAGCCATGTTGGAATACGTATTGTTCAGCTTTACAACTATCACGCGGGTAAGCCGCATTTAGCGAAGAAGCAATATTATTTGATGCTCTTTGTGTTGAAATGTTCTCTGAACTATCGCGGGGTCCCGTACAAAGCCCTTTTTTGCAATTCGCCTCTTGAAACTTTATAAACAGTAAAACCGTACGTTTTTATAGAATAAATTTATTTCGGTACACTTTTTCCAAAAATGGGCTTTGTACGGGACCCCGCGGTAGTTCAGAGAACATTTCAACACAAAGAGCATCAAAAAATATTGCTTCTTCGCTAAATGCGGCTTACCCGCGTGATCGGGAAATCGAGCTGTGCAAGAATAGCAGGAGACGCGACGACAGCGCCGCGGCGGAAAGTCGGAAAGCGCGATAGCGAAGCAGCTATGTTGGAATACGAATTGTTCAGCTTTATAACTATCACGCGGGTAAGCCGCATTTAGCGAAGAAGCAATATTATTTGATGCTCTTTGTGTTGAAATGTTCTCTGAACTATCGCGGGGTCCCGTACAAAGCCCTTTTTTGCAATTCGCCTCTTGAAACTTTATAAACAGTAAAAGCGTACGTTTTTATAGAATGAATTTATTTCGGTACACTTTTTCCAAAAAAGGGCTTTGTACGGGACCCCGCGGTAGTTCAGAGAACATTTCAACACAAAGAGCATCAAAAAATATTGCTTCTTCGCTAAATGCGGCTTACCCGCGTGATCGGGAAATGGAGCTGTGCAAGAATAGCAGGAGACGCGACGACAGCGCCGCGGCGGAAAGTCGGAAAGCGCGATAGCGAAGCAGCCATGTTGGAATACGTATTGTTCAGCTTTACAACTATCACGCGGGTAAGCCGCATTTAGCGAAGAAGCAATATTATTTGATGCTCTTTGTGTTGAAATGTTCTCTGAACTATCGCGGGGTCCCGTACAAAGCCCTTTTTTGCAATTCGCCTCTTGAAACTTTATAAACAGTAAAAGCGTACGTTTTTATAGAATAAATTTATTTCGGTACACTTTTTCCAAAAATGGGCTTTGTACGGGACCCCGCGGTAGTTCAGAGAACATTTCAACACAAAGAGCATCAAAAAATATTGCTTCTTCGCTAAATGCGGCTTACCCGCGTGATCGGGAAATCGAGCTGTGCAAGAATAGCAGGAGACGCGACGACAGCGCCGCGGCGGAAAGTCGGAAAGCGCGATAGCGAAGCAGCTATGTTGGAATACGAATTGTTCAGCTTTATAACTATCACGCGGGTAAGCCGCATTTAGCGAAGAAGCAATATTATTTGATGCTCTTTGTGTTGAAATGTTCTCTGAACTATCGCGGGGTCCCGTACAAAGCCCTTTTTTGCAATTCGCCTCTTGAAACTTTATAAACAGTAAAAGCGTACGTTTTTATAGAATGAATTTATTTCGGTACACTTTTTCCAAAAAAGGGCTTTGTACGGGTCCCCGCGGTAGTTCAGAGAACATTTCAACACAAAGAGCATCAAAAAATATTGCTTCTTCGCTAAATGCGGCTTACCCGCGTGATCGGGAAATGGAGCTGTGCAAGAATAGCAGGAGACGCGACGACAGCGCCGCGGCGGAAAGTCGGAAAGCGCGATAGCGAAGCAGCCATGTTGGAATACGTATTGTTCAGCTTAACAACTATCACGCGGGTAAGCCGCATTTAGCGAAGAAGCAATATTATTTGATGCTCTTTGTGTTGAAATGTTCTCTGAACTATCGCGGGGTCCCGTACAAAGCCCTTTTTTGCAATTCGCCTCTTGAAACTTTATAAACAGTAAAAGCGTACGTTTTTATAGAATAAATTTATTTCGGTACACTTTTTACAAAAAAGGGCTTTGTACGGGACCCCGCGGTAGTTCAGAGAACATTTCAACACAAAGAGCATCAAAAAATATTGCTTCTTCGCTAAATGCGGCTTACCCGCGTGATCGGGAAATGGAGCTGTGCAAGAATAGCAGGAGTCGCGACGACAGCGCCGCGGCGGAAAGTCGGAAAGCGCGATGGCGAAGCAGCCATGTTGGAATACGAATTGTTCAGCTTTACAACTATCACGCGGGTAAGCCGCATTTAGCGAAGAAGCAATATTATTTGATGCTCTTTGTGTTGAAATGTTCTCTGAACTATCGCGGGGTCCCGTACAAAGCCCTTTTTTGCAATTCGCCTCTTGAAACTTTATAAACAGTAAAAGCGTACGTTTTTATAGAATAAATTTATTTCGGTACACTTTTTCCAAAAAAGGGCTTTGTACGGGACCCCGCGGTAGTTCAGAGAACATTTCAACACAAAGAGCATCAAAAAATATTGCTTCTTCGCTAAATGCGGCTTACCCGCGTGATCGGGAAATGGAGCTGTGCAAGAATAGCAGGAGACGCGACGACAGCGCCGCGGCGGAAAGTCGGAAAGCGCGATAGCGAAGCAGCCATGTTGGAATACGTATTGTTCAGCTTAACAACTATCACGCGGGTAAGCCGCATTTAGCGAAGAAGCAATATTATTTGATGCTCTTTGTGTTGAAATGTTCTCTGAACTATCGCAGGGTCCCGTACAAAGCCCTTTTTTGTAAAAAGTGTACCGAAATAAATTTATTCTATAAAAACGTACGCTTTTACTGTTTATAAAGTTTCAAGAGGCGAATTGCAAAAAAGGGCTTTGTACGGGACCCCGCGATAGTTCAGAGAACATTTCAACACAAAGAGCATCAAATAATATTGCTTCTTCGCTAAATGCGGCTTACCCGCGTGATAGTTGTAAAGCTGAACAATTCGTATTCCAACATGGCTGCTTCGCCATCGCGCTTTCCGACTTTCCGCCGCGGCGCTGTCGTCGCGTCTCCTGCTATTCTTGCACAGCTCGATTTCCCGATCACGCGGGTAAGCCAAATTTAGCGAAGAAGCAATATTTTTTGATGCTCTTTGTGTTGAAATGTTCTCTGAACTACCGCGGGGTCCCGTACAAAGCCCTTTTTTGGAAAAAGTGTACCGAAATAAATTTATTCTATAAAAACGTACGCTTTTACTGTTTATAAAGTTTCAAGAGGCGAATTGCAAAAAAGGGCTTTGTACGGGACCCCGCGATAGTTCAGAGAACATTTCAACACAAAGAGCATCAAATAATATTGCTTCTTCGCTAAATGCGGCTTACCCGCGTGATAGTTATAAAGCTGAACAATACGTATTCCAACATGGCTGCTTCGCTATCGCGCTTTCCGACTTTCCGCCGCGGCGCTGTCGTCGCGACTCCTGCTATTCTTGCACAGCTCCATTTCCCGATCACGCGGGTAAGCCGCATTTAGCGAAGAAGCAATATTTTTTTATGCTCTTTGTGCTGAAATGTTCTCTGAACTACCGCGGGGTCCCGTACAAAGCCCTTTTTTGTAAAAAGTGTACCGAAATAAATTTATTCTATAAAAACGTACGCTTTTACTGTTTATAAAGTTTCAAGAGGCGAATTGCAAAAAAGGGCTTTGTACGGGACCCCGCGATAGTTCAGAGAACATTTCAACACAAAGAGCATCAAATAATATTGCTTCTTCGCTAAATGCGGCTTACCCGCGTGATAGTTGTAAAGCTGAACAATTCGTATTCCAACATGGCTGCTTCGCCATCGCGCTTTCCGACTTTCCGCCGCGGCGCTGTCGTCGCGTCTCCTGCTATTCTTGCACAGCTCGATTTCCCGATCACGCGGGTAAGCCAAATTTAGCGAAGAAGCAATATTTTTTTATGCTCTTTGTGTTGAAATGTACTCTGAACTACCGCGGGGTCCCGTACAAAGCCCTTTTTTGGGAAAAGTGTAGGGAAATAAATGTATTCTACAAAAACGTACGCTTTTACTGTTTATAAAGTTTCAAGAGGCGAATTGCAAAAAAGGGCTTTGTACGGGACCCCGCGATAGTTCAGAGAACATTTCAACACAAAGAGCATCAAATAATATTGCTTCTTCGCTAAATGCGGCTTACCCGCGTGATAGTTGTAAAGCTGAACAATACGTATTCCAACATGGCTGCTTCGCTATCGCGCTTTCCGACTTTCCGCCGCGGCGCTGTCGTCGCGTCTCCTGCTATTCTTGCACTGCTCCATTTCCCGATCACGCGGGTAAGCCGCATTTAGCGAAGAAGCAATATTTTTTGATGCTCTTTGTGTTGAAATGTTCTCTGAACTACCGCGGGGTCCCGTACAAAGCCCTTTTTTGGAAAAAGTGTACCGAAATAAATTTATTCTATAAAAACGTACGCTTTTACTGTTTATAAAGTTTCAAGAGGCGAATTGCAAAAAAGGGCTTTGTACGGGACCCCGCGATAGTTCAGAGAACATTTCAACACAAAGAGCATCAAATAATATTGCTTCTTCGCTAAATGCGGCTTACCCGCGTGATAGTTGTAAAGCTGAACAATTCGTATTCCAACATGGCTGCTTCGCCATCGCGCTTTCCGACTTTCCGCCGCGGCGCTGTCGTCGCGTCTCCTGCTATTCTTGCACAGCTCGATTTCCCGATCACGCGGGTAAGCCACATTTAGCGAAGAAGCAATATTTTTTGATGCTCTTTGTGTTGAAATGTACTCTGAACTATCGCGGGGTCCCGTACAAAGCCCTTTTTTGGGAAAAGTGTAGGGAAATAAATGTATTCTACAAAAACGTACGCTTTTACTGTTTATAAAGTTTCAAGAGGCGAATTGCAAAAAAGGGCTTTGTACGGGACCCCGCGATAGTTCAGAGAACATTTCAACACAAAGAGCATCAAATAATATTGCTTCTTCGCTAAATGCGGCTTACCCGCGTGATAGTTGTAAAGCTGAACAATACGTATTCCAACATGGCTGCTTCGCTATCGCGCTTTCCGACTTTCCGCCGCGGCGCTGTCGTCGCGACTCCTGCTATTCTTGCACAGCTCCATTTCCCGATCACGCGGGTAAGCCGCATTTAGCGAAGAAGCAATATTTTTTTATGCTCTTTGTGCTGAAATGTTCTCTGAACTACCGCGGGGTCCCGTACAAAGCCCTTTTTTGTAAAAAGTGTACCGAAATAAATTTATTCTATAAAAACGTACGCTTTTACTGTTTATAAAGTTTCAAGAGGCGAATTGCAAAAAAGGGATTTGTACGGGACCCCGCGATAGTTCAGAGAACATTTCAACACAAAGAGCATCAAATAATATTGCTTCTTCGCTAAATGCGGCTTACCCGCGTGATAGTTGTAAAGCTGAACAATTCGTATTCCAACATGGCTGCTTCGCCATCGCGCTTTCCGACTTTCCGCCGCGGCGCTGTCGTCGCGTCTCCTGCTATTCTTGCACAGCTCGATTTCCCGATCACGCGGGTAAGCCAAATTTAGCGAAGAAGCAATATTTTTTTATGCTCTTTGTGTTGAAATGTACTCTGAACTACCGCGGGGTCCCGTACAAAGCCCTTTTTTGGGAAAAGTGTAGGGAAATAAATGTATTCTACAAAAACGTACGCTTTTACTGTTTATAAAGTTTCAAGAGGCGAATTGCAAAAAAGGGCTTTGTACGGGACCCCGCGATAGTTCAGAGAACATTTCAACACAAAGAGCATCAAATAATATTGCTTCTTCGCTAAATGCGGCTTACCCGCGTGATAGTTGTAAAGCTGAACAATACGTATTCCAACATGGCTGCTTCGCTATCGCGCTTTCCGACTTTCCGCCGCGGCGCTGTCGTCGCGTCTCCTGCTATTCTTGCACAGCTCCATTTCCCGATCACGCGGGTAAGCCGCATTTAGCGAAGAAGCAATATTTTTTGATGCTCTTTGTGTTGAAATGTTCTCTGAACTACCGCGGGGTCCCGTACAAAGCCCTTTTTTGGAAAAAGTGTACCGAAATAAATTTATTCTATAAAAACGTACGCTTTTACTGTTTATAAAGTTTCAAGAGGCGAATTGCAAAAAAGGGCTTTGTACGGGACCCCGCGATAGTTCAGAGAACATTTCAACACAAAGAGCATCAAATAATATTGCTTCTTCGCTAAATGCGGCTTACCCGCGTGATAGTTGTAAAGCTGAACAATACGTATTCCAACATGGCTGCTTCGCTATCGCGCTTTCCGACTTTCCGCCGCGGCGCTGTCGTCGCGTCTCCTGCTATTCTTGCACAGCTCCATTTCCCGATCACGCGGGTAAGCCGCATTTAGCGAAGAAGCAATATTTTTTGATGCTCTTTGTGTTGAAATGTTCTCTGAACTACCGCGGGGGGGTCCCGTACAAAGCCCTTTTTTGGAAAAAGTGTACCGAAATAAATTTATTCTATAAAAACGTACGCTTTTACTGTTTATAAAGTTTCAAGAGGCGAATTGCAAAAAAGGGCTTTGTACGGGACCCCGCGATAGTTCAGAGAACATTTCAACACAAAGAGCATCAAATAATATTGCTTCTTCGCTAAATGCGGCTTACCCGCGTGATAGTTATAAAGCTGAACAATTCGTATCCAACATAGCTGCTTCGCTATCGCGCTTTCCGACTTTCCGCCGCGGCGCTGTCGTCGCGTCTCCTGCTATTCTTGCACAGCTCGATTTCCCGATCACGCGGGTAAGCCGCATTTAGCGAAGAAGCAATATTTTTTGATGCTCTTTGTGTTGAAATGTTCTCTGAACTACCGCGGGGTCCCGTACAAAGCCCTTTTTTGGAAAAAGTGTACCGAAATAAATTTATTCTATAAAAACGTACGCTTTTACTGTTTATAAAGTTTCAAGAGGCGAATTGCAAAAAAGGGCTTTGTACGGGACCCCGCGATAGTTCAGAGAACATTTCAACACAAAGAGCATCAAATAATATTGCTTCTTCGCTAAATGCGGCTTACCCGCGTGATAGTTGTAAAGCTGAACAATACGTATTCCAACATGGCTGCTTCGCTATCGCGCTTTCCGACTTTCCGCCGCGGCGCTGTCGTCGCGTCTCCTGCTATTCTTGCACAGCTCCATTTCCCGATCACGCGGGTAAGCCGCATTTAGCGAAGAAGCAATATTTTTTGATGCTCTTTGTGTTGAAATGTTCTCTGAACTACCGCGGGGTCCCGTACAAAGCCCTTTTTGGAAAAAGTGTACCGAAATAAATTCATTCTATAAAAACGTACGCTTTTACTGTTTATAAAGTTTCAAGAGGCGAATTGCAAAAAAGGGCTTTGTACGGACCCCGCGATAGTTCAGAGAACATTTCAACACAAAGAGCATCAAATAATATTGCTTCTTCGCTAAATGCGGCTTACCCGCGTGATAGTTATAAAGCTGAACAATTCGTATTCCAACATAGCTGCTTCGCTATCGCGCTTTCCGACTTTCCGCCGCGGCGCTGTCGTCGCGTCTCCTGCTATTCTTGCACAGCTCGATTTCCCGATCACGCGGGTAAGCCGCATTTAGCGAAGAAGCAATATTTTTTGATGCTCTTTGTGTTGAAATGTTCTCTGAACTACCGCGGGGTCCCGTACAAAGCCCATTTTTGGAAAAAGTGTACCGAAATAAATTTATTCTATAAAAACGTACGGTTTTACTGTTTATAAAGTTTCAAGAGGCGAATTGCAAAAAAGGGCTTTGTACGGGACCCCGCGATAGTTCAGAGAACATTTCAACACAAAGAGCATCAAATAATATTGCTTCTTCGCTAAATGCGGCTTACCCGCGTGATAGTTGTAAAGCTGAACAATACGTATTCCAACATGGCTGCTTCGCTATCGCGCTTTCCGACTTTCCGCCGCGGCGCTGTCGTCGCGTCTCCTGCTATTCTTGCACAGCTCGATTTCCCGATCACGCGGGTAAGCCGCATTTAGCGAAGAAGCAATATTTTTTGATGCTCTTTGTGTTGAAATGTTCTCTGAACTACCGCGGGGTCCCGTACAAAGCCCTTTTTTGGAAAAAGTGTACCGAAATAAATTTATTCTATAAAAACGTACGCTTTTACTGTTTATAAAGTTTCAAGAGGCGAATTGCAAAAAAGGGCTTTGTACGGGACCCTGCGATAGTTCAGAGAACATTTCAACACAAAGAGCATCAAATAATATTGCTTCTTCGCTAAATGCGGCTTACCCGCGTGATAGTTGTTAAGCTGAACAATACGTATTCCAACATGGCTGCTTCGCTATCGCGCTTTCCGACTTTCCGCCGCGGCGCTGTCGTCGCGTCTCCTGCTATTCTTGCACAGCTCCATTTCCCGATCACGCGGGTAAGCCGCATTTAGCGAAGAAGCAATATTTTTTGATGCTCTTTGTGTTGAAATGTTCTCTGAACTACCGCGGGGTCCCGTACAAAGCCCTTTTTTGGAAAAAGTGTACCGAAATAAATTTATTCTATAAAAACGTACGCTTTTACTGTTTATAAAGTTTCAAGAGGCGAATTGCAAAAAAGGGCTTTGTACGGGACCCCGCGATAGTTCAGAGAACATTTCAACACAAAGAGCATCAAATAATATTGCTTCTTCGCTAAATGCGGCTTACCCGCGTGATAGTTGTAAAGCTGAACAATTCGTATTCCAACATGGCTGCTTCGCCATCGCGCTTTCCGACTTTCCGCCGCGGCGCTGTCGTCGCGACTCCTGCTATTCTTGCACAGCTCCATTTCCCGATCACGCGGGTAAGCCGCATTTAGCGAAGAAGCAATATTTTTTGATGCTCTTTGTGTTGAAATGTTCTCTGAACTACCGCGGGGTCCCGTACAAAGCCCTTTTTTGTAAAAAGTGTACCGAAATAAATTTATTCTATAAAAACGTACGCTTTTACTGTTTATAAAGTTTCAAGAGGCGAATTGCAAAAAAGGGCTTTGTACGGGACCCCGCGATAGTTCAGAGAACATTTCAACACAAAGAGCATCAAATAATATTGCTTCTTCGCTAAATGCGGCTTACCCGCGTGATAGTTGTTAAGCTGAACAATACGTATTCCAACATGGCTGCTTCGCTATCGCGCTTTCCGACTTTCCGCCGCGGCGCTGTCGTCGCGTCTCCTGCTATTCTTGCACAGCTCCATTTCCCGATCACGCGGGTAAGCCGCATTTAGCGAAGAAGCAATATTTTTTGATGCTCTTTGTGTTGAAATGTTCTCTGAACTACCGCGGGGACCCGTACAAAGCCCTTTTTTGGAAAAAGTGTACCGAAATAAATTCATTCTATAAAAACGTACGCTTTTACTGTTTATAAAGTTTCAAGAGGCGAATTGCAAAAAAGGGCTTTGTACGGGACCCCGCGATAGTTCAGAGAACATTTCAACACAAAGAGCATCAAATAATATTGCTTCTTCGCTAAATGCGGCTTACCCGCGTGATAGTTATAAAGCTGAACAATTCGTATTCCAACATAGCTGCTTCGCTATCGCGCTTTCCGACTTTCCGCCGCGGCGCTGTCGTCGCGTCTCCTGCTATTCTTGCACAGCTCGATTTCCCGATCACGCGGGTAAGCCGCATTTAGCGAAGAAGCAATATTTTTTGATGCTCTTTGTGTTGAAATGTTCTCTGAACTACCGCGGGGTCCCGTACAAAGCCCATTTTTGGAAAAAGTGTACCGAAATAAATTTATTCTATAAAAACGTACGCTTTTACTGTTTATAAAGTTTCAAGAGGCGAATTGCAAAAAAGGGCTTTGTACGGGACCCCGCGATAGTTCAGAGAACATTTCAACACAAAGAGCATCAAATAATATTGCTTCTTCGCTAAATGCGGCTTACCCGCGTGATAGTTGTAAAGCTGAACAATACGTATTCCAACATGGCTGCTTCGCTATCGCGCTTTCCGACTTTCCGCCGCGGCGCTGTCGTCGCGTCTCCTGCTATTCTTGCACAGCTCCATTTCCCGATCACGCGGGTAAGCCGCATTTAGCGAAGAAGCAATATTTTTTGATGCTCTTTGTGTTGAAATGTTCTCTGAACTACCGCGGGGTCCCGTACAAAGCCCTTTTTTGGAAAAAGTGTACCGAAATAAATTCATTCTATAAAAACGTACGCTTTTACTGTTTATAAAGTTTCAAGAGGCGAATTGCAAAAAAGGGCTTTGTACGGGACCCCGCGATAGTTCAGAGAACATTTCAACACAAAGAGCATCAAATAATATTGCTTCTTCGCTAAATGCGGCTTACCCGCGTGATAGTTATAAAGCTGAACAATTCGTATTCCAACATAGCTGCTTCGCTATCGCGCTTTCCGACTTTCCGCCGCGGCGCTGTCGTCGCGTCTCCTGCTATTCTTGCACAGCTCGATTTCCCGATCACGCGGGTAAGCCGCATTTAGCGAAGAAGCAATATTTTTTGATGCTCTTTGTGTTGAAATGTTCTCTGAACTACCGCGGGGTCCCGTACAAAGCCCATTTTTGGAAAAAGTGTACCGAAATAAATTTATTCTATAAAAACGTACGGTTTTACTGTTTATAAAGTTTCAAGAGGCGAATTGCAAAAAAGGGCTTTGTACGGGACCCCGCGATAGTTCAGAGAACATTTCAACACAAAGAGCATCAAATAATATTGCTTCTTCGCTAAATGCGGCTTACCCGCGTGATAGTTGTAAAGCTGAACAATACGTATTCCAACATGGCTGCTTCGCTATCGCGCTTTCCGACTTTCCGCCGCGGCGCTGTCGTCGCGTCTCCTGCTATTCTTGCACTGCTCCATTTCCCGATCACGCTGGTAAGCCGCATTTAGCGAAGAAGCAATATTTTTTTATGCTCTTTGTGTTGAAATGTTCTCTGAACTACCGCGGGGTCCCGTACAAAGCCCTTTTTTGGGAAAAGTGTAGGGAAATAAATGTATTCTACAAAAACGTACGCTTTTACTGTTTATAAAGTTTCAAGAGGCGAATTGCAAAAAAGGGCTTTGTACGGGACCCCGCGATAGTTCAGAGAACATTTCAACACAAAGAGCATCAAATAATATTGCTTCTTCGCTAAATGCGGCTTACCCGCGTGATAGTTGTAAAGCTGAACAATTCGTATTCCAACATGGCTGCTTCGCCATCGCGCTTTCCGACTTTCCGCCGCGGCGCTGTCGTCGCGTCTCCTGCTATTCTTGCACAGCTCGATTTCCCGATCACGCGGGTAAGCCACATTTAGCGAAGAAGCAATATTTTTTGATGCTCTTTGTGTTGAAATGTACTCTGAACTATCGCGGGGTCCCGTACAAAGCCCTTTTTTGGGAAAAGTGTAGGGAAATAAATGTATTCTACAAAAACGTACGCTTTTACTGTTTATAAAGTTTCAAGAGGCGAATTGCAAAAAAGGGCTTTGTACGGGACCCCGCGATAGTTCAGAGAACATTTCAACACAAAGAGCATCAAATAATATTGCTTCTTCGCTAAATGCGGCTTACCCGCGTGATAGTTGTAAAGCTGAACAATACGTATTCCAACATGGCTGCTTCGCTATCGCGCTTTCCGACTTTCCGCCGCGGCGCTGCCGTCGCGACTCCTGCTATTCTTGCACAGCTCCATTTCCCGATCACGCGGGTAAGCCGCATTTAGCGAAGAAGCAATATTTTTTTATGCTCTTTGTGCTGAAATGTTCTCTGAACTACCGCGGGGTCCCGTACAAAGCCCTTTTTTGTAAAAAGTGTACCGAAATAAATTTATTCTATAAAAACGTACGCTTTTACTGTTTATAAAGTTTCAAGAGGCGAATTGCAAAAAAGGGCTTTGTACGGGACCCCGCGATAGTTCAGAGAACATTTCAACACAAAGAGCATCAAATAATATTGCTTCTTCGCTAAATGCGGCTTACCCGCGTGATAGTTGTAAAGCTGAACAATTCGTATTCCAACATGGCTGCTTCGCCATCGCGCTTTCCGACTTTCCGCCGCGGCGCTGTCGTCGCGTCTCCTGCTATTCTTGCACAGCTCGATTTCCCGATCACGCGGGTAAGCCGCATTTAGCGAAGAAGCAATATTTTTTGATGCTCTTTGTGTTGAAATGTTCTCTGAACTACCGCGGGGTCCCGTACAAAGCCCTTTTTTGGAAAAAGTGTACCGAAATAAATTCATTCTATAAAAACGTACGCTTTTACTGTTTATAAAGTTTCAAGAGGCGAATTGCAAAAAAGGGCTTTGTACGGGACCCCGCGATAGTTCAGAGAACATTTCAACACAAAGAGCATCAAATAATATTGCTTCTTCGCTAAATGCGGCTTACCCGCGTGATAGTTATAAAGCTGAACAATTCGTATTCCAACATAGCTGCTTCGCTATCGCGCTTTCCGACTTTCCGCCGCGGCGCTGTCGTCGCGTCTCCTGCTATTCTTGCACAGCTCGATTTCCCGATCACGCGGGTAAGCCGCATTTAGCGAAGAAGCAATATTTTTTGATGCTCTTTGTGTTGAAATGTTCTCTGAACTACCGCGGGGTCCCGTACAAAGCCCTTTTTTGGAAAAAGTGTACCGAAATAAATTCATTCTATAAAAACGTACGCTTTTACTGTTTATAAAGTTTCAAGAGGCGAATTGCAAAAAAGGGCTTTGTACGGGACCCCGCGATAGTTCAGAGTACATTTCAACACAAAGAGCATCAAAAAATATTGCTTCTTCGCTAAATGTGGCTTACCCGCGTGATCGGGAAATCGAGCTGTGCAAGAATAGCAGGAGACGCGACGACAGCGCCGCGGCGGAAAGTCGGAAAGCGCGATGGCGAAGCAGCCATGTTGGAATACGAATTGTTCAGCTTTACAACTATCACGCGGGTAAGCCGCATTTAGCGAAGAAGCAATATTATTTGATGCTCTTTGTGTTGAAATGTTCTCTGAACTATCGCGGGGTCCCGTACAAAGCCCTTTTTTGCAATTCGCCTCTTGAAACTTTATAAACAGTAAAAGCGTACGTTTTTGTAGAATACATTTATTTCCCTACACTTTTCCCAAAAAAGGGCTTTGTACGGGACCCCGCGGTAGTTCAGAGAACATTTCAACACAAAGAGCATAAAAAAATATTGCTTCTTCGCTAAATGCGGCTTACCAGCGTGATCGGGAAATGGAGCAGTGCAAGAATAGCAGGAGACGCGACGACAGCGCCGCGGCGGAAAGTCGGAAAGCGCGATAGCGAAGCAGCCATGTTGGAATACGTATTGTTCAGCTTTACAACTATCACGCGGGTAAGCCGCATTTAGCGAAGAAGCAATATTATTTGATGCTCTTTGTGTTGAAATGTTCTCTGAACTATCGCGGGGTCCCGTACAAAGCCCTTTTTTGCAATTCGCCTCTTGAAACTTTATAAACAGTAAAACCGTACGTTTTTATAGAATAAATTTATTTCGGTACACTTTTTCCAAAAATGGGCTTTGTACGGGACCCCGCGGTAGTTCAGAGAACATTTCAACACAAAGAGCATCAAAAAATATTGCTTCTTCGCTAAATGCGGCTTACCCGCGTGATCGGGAAATCGAGCTGTGCAAGAATAGCAGGAGACGCGACGACAGCGCCGCGGCGGAAAGTCGGAAAGCGCGATAGCGAAGCAGCTATGTTGGAATACGAATTGTTCAGCTTTATAACTATCACGCGGGTAAGCCGCATTTAGCGAAGAAGCAATATTATTTGATGCTCTTTGTGTTGAAATGTTCTCTGAACTATCGCGGGGTCCCGTACAAAGCCCTTTTTTGCAATTCGCCTCTTGAAACTTTATAAACAGTAAAAGCGTACGTTTTTATAGAATGAATTTATTTCGGTACACTTTTTCCAAAAAAGGGCTTTGTACGGGACCCCGCGGTAGTTCAGAGAACATTTCAACACAAAGAGCATCAAAAAATATTGCTTCTTCGCTAAATGCGGCTTACCCGCGTGATCGGGAAATCGAGCTGTGCAAGAATAGCAGGAGACGCGACGACAGCGCCGCGGCGGAAAGTCGGAAAGCGCGATGGCGAAGCAGCCATGTTGGAATACGAATTGTTCAGCTTTACAACTATCACGCGGGTAAGCCGCATTTAGCGAAGAAGCAATATTATTTGATGCTCTTTGTGTTGAAATGTTCTCTGAACTATCGCGGGGTCCCGTACAAAGCCCTTTTTTGCAATTCGCCTCTTGAAACTTTATAAACAGTAAAAGCGTACGTTTTTGTAGAATACATTTATTTCCCTACACTTTTCCCAAAAAAGGGCTTTGTACGGGACCCCGCGATAGTTCAGAGTACATTTCAACACAAAGAGCATCAAAAAATATTGCTTCTTCGCTAAATGTGGCTTACCCGCGTGATCGGGAAATCGAGCTGTGCAAGAATAGCAGGAGACGCGACGACAGCGCCGCGGCGGAAAGTCGGAAAGCGCGATGGCGAAGCAGCCATGTTGGAATACGAATTGTTCAGCTTTACAACTATCACGCGGGTAAGCCGCATTTAGCGAAGAAGCAATATTATTTGATGCTCTTTGTGTTGAAATGTTCTCTGAACTATCGCGGGGTCCCGTACAAAGCCCTTTTTTGCAATTCGCCTCTTGAAACTTTATAAACAGTAAAAGCGTACGTTTTTGTAGAATACATTTATTTCCCTACACTTTTCCCAAAAAAGGGCTTTGTACGGGACCCCGCGGTAGTTCAGAGAACATTTCAACACAAAGAGCATAAAAAAATATTGCTTCTTCGCTAAATGCGGCTTACCAGCGTGATCGGGAAATGGAGCAGTGCAAGAATAGCAGGAGACGCGACGACAGCGCCGCGGCGGAAAGTCGGAAAGCGCGATAGCGAAGCAGCCATGTTGGAATACGTATTGTTCAGCTTTACAACTATCACGCGGGTAAGCCGCATTTAGCGAAGAAGCAATATTATTTGATGCTCTTTGTGTTGAAATGTTCTCTGAACTATCGCGGGGTCCCGTACAAAGCCCTTTTTTGCAATTCGCCTCTTGAAACTTTATAAACAGTAAAACCGTACGTTTTTATAGAATAAATTTATTTCGGTACACTTTTTCCAAAAATGGGCTTTGTACGGGACCCCGCGGTAGTTCAGAGAACATTTCAACACAAAGAGCATCAAAAAATATTGCTTCTTCGCTAAATGCGGCTTACCCGCGTGATCGGGAAATCGAGCTGTGCAAGAATAGCAGGAGACGCGACGACAGCGCCGCGGCGGAAAGTCGGAAAGCGCGATAGCGAAGCAGCTATGTTGGAATACGAATTGTTCAGCTTTATAACTATCACGCGGGTAAGCCGCATTTAGCGAAGAAGCAATATTATTTGATGCTCTTTGTGTTGAAATGTTCTCTGAACTATCGCGGGGTCCCGTACAAAGCCCTTTTTTGCAATTCGCCTCTTGAAACTTTATAAACAGTAAAAGCGTACGTTTTTATAGAATGAATTTATTTCGGTACACTTTTTCCAAAAAAGGGCTTTGTACGGGACCCCGCGGTAGTTCAGAGAACATTTCAACACAAAGAGCATCAAAAAATATTGCTTCTTCGCTAAATGCGGCTTACCCGCGTGATCGGGAAATGGAGCTGTGCAAGAATAGCAGGAGACGCGACGACAGCGCCGCGGCGGAAAGTCGGAAAGCGCGATAGCGAAGCAGCCATGTTGGAATACGTATTGTTCAGCTTTACAACTATCACGCGGGTAAGCCGCATTTAGCGAAGAAGCAATATTATTTGATGCTCTTTGTGTTGAAATGTTCTCTGAACTATCGCGGGGTCCCGTACAAAGCCCTTTTTTGCAATTCGCCTCTTGAAACTTTATAAACAGTAAAAGCGTACGTTTTTATAGAATAAATTTATTTCGGTACACTTTTTCCAAAAATGGGCTTTGTACGGGACCCCGCGGTAGTTCAGAGAACATTTCAACACAAAGAGCATCAAAAAATATTGCTTCTTCGCTAAATGCGGCTTACCCGCGTGATCGGGAAATCGAGCTGTGCAAGAATAGCAGGAGACGCGACGACAGCGCCGCGGCGGAAAGTCGGAAAGCGCGATAGCGAAGCAGCTATGTTGGAATACGAATTGTTCAGCTTTATAACTATCACGCGGGTAAGCCGCATTTAGCGAAGAAGCAATATTATTTGATGCTCTTTGTGTTGAAATGTTCTCTGAACTATCGCGGGGTCCCGTACAAAGCCCTTTTTTGCAATTCGCCTCTTGAAACTTTATAAACAGTAAAAGCGTACGTTTTTATAGAATGAATTTATTTCGGTACACTTTTTCCAAAAAAGGGCTTTGTACGGGTCCCCGCGGTAGTTCAGAGAACATTTCAACACAAAGAGCATCAAAAAATATTGCTTCTTCGCTAAATGCGGCTTACCCGCGTGATCGGGAAATGGAGCTGTGCAAGAATAGCAGGAGACGCGACGACAGCGCCGCGGCGGAAAGTCGGAAAGCGCGATAGCGAAGCAGCCATGTTGGAATACGTATTGTTCAGCTTAACAACTATCACGCGGGTAAGCCGCATTTAGCGAAGAAGCAATATTATTTGATGCTCTTTGTGTTGAAATGTTCTCTGAACTATCGCGGGGTCCCGTACAAAGCCCTTTTTTGCAATTCGCCTCTTGAAACTTTATAAACAGTAAAAGCGTACGTTTTTATAGAATAAATTTATTTCGGTACACTTTTTACAAAAAAGGGCTTTGTACGGGACCCCGCGGTAGTTCAGAGAACATTTCAACACAAAGAGCATCAAAAAATATTGCTTCTTCGCTAAATGCGGCTTACCCGCGTGATCGGGAAATGGAGCTGTGCAAGAATAGCAGGAGTCGCGACGACAGCGCCGCGGCGGAAAGTCGGAAAGCGCGATGGCGAAGCAGCCATGTTGGAATACGAATTGTTCAGCTTTACAACTATCACGCGGGTAAGCCGCATTTAGCGAAGAAGCAATATTATTTGATGCTCTTTGTGTTGAAATGTTCTCTGAACTATCGCGGGGTCCCGTACAAAGCCCTTTTTTGCAATTCGCCTCTTGAAACTTTATAAACAGTAAAAGCGTACGTTTTTATAGAATAAATTTATTTCGGTACACTTTTTCCAAAAAAGGGCTTTGTACGGGACCCCGCGGTAGTTCAGAGAACATTTCAACACAAAGAGCATCAAAAAATATTGCTTCTTCGCTAAATGCGGCTTACCCGCGTGATCGGGAAATGGAGCTGTGCAAGAATAGCAGGAGACGCGACGACAGCGCCGCGGCGGAAAGTCGGAAAGCGCGATAGCGAAGCAGCCATGTTGGAATACGTATTGTTCAGCTTAACAACTATCACGCGGGTAAGCCGCATTTAGCGAAGAAGCAATATTATTTGATGCTCTTTGTGTTGAAATGTTCTCTGAACTATCGCAGGGTCCCGTACAAAGCCCTTTTTTGCAATTCGCCTCTTGAAACTTTATAAACAGTAAAAGCGTACGTTTTTATAGAATAAATTTATTTCGGTACACTTTTTCCAAAAAAGGGCTTTGTACGGGACCCCGCGGTAGTTCAGAGAACATTTCAACACAAAGAGCATCAAAAAATATTGCTTCTTCGCTAAATGCGGCTTACCCGCGTGATCGGGAAATGGAGCAGTGCAAGAATAGCAGGAGACGCGACGACAGCGCCGCGGCGGAAAGTCGGAAAGCGCGATAGCGAAGCAGCCATGTTGGAATACGTATTGTTCAGCTTTACAACTATCACGCGGGTAAGCCGCATTTAGCGAAGAAGCAATATTATTTGATGCTCTTTGTGTTGAAATGTTCTCTGAACTATCGCGGGGTCCCGTACAAAGCCCTTTTTTGCAATTCGCCTCTTGAAACTTTATAAACAGTAAAACCGTACGTTTTTATAGAATAAATTTATTTCGGTACACTTTTTCCAAAAATGGGCTTTGTACGGGACCCCGCGGTAGTTCAGAGAACATTTCAACACAAAGAGCATCAAAAAATATTGCTTCTTCGCTAAATGCGGCTTACCCGCGTGATCGGGAAATCGAGCTGTGCAAGAATAGCAGGAGACGCGACGACAGCGCCGCGGCGGAAAGTCGGAAAGCGCGATAGCGAAGCAGCTATGTTGGAATACGAATTGTTCAGCTTTATAACTATCACGCGGGTAAGCCGCATTTAGCGAAGAAGCAATATTATTTGATGCTCTTTGTGTTGAAATGTTCTCTGAACTATCGCGGGGTCCCGTACAAAGCCCTTTTTTGCAATTCGCCTCTTGAAACTTTATAAACAGTAAAAGCGTACGTTTTTATAGAATGAATTTATTTCGGTACACTTTTTCCAAAAAAGGGCTTTGTACGGGACCCCGCGGTAGTTCAGAGAACATTTCAACACAAAGAGCATCAAAAAATATTGCTTCTTCGCTAAATGCGGCTTACCCGCGTGATCGGGAAATGGAGCTGTGCAAGAATAGCAGGAGACGCGACGACAGCGCCGCGGCGGAAAGTCGGAAAGCGCGATAGCGAAGCAGCCATGTTGGAATACGTATTGTTCAGCTTTACAACTATCACGCGGGTAAGCCGCATTTAGCGAAGAAGCAATATTATTTGATGCTCTTTGTGTTGAAATGTTCTCTGAACTATCGCGGGGTCCCGTACAAAGCCCTTTTTTGCAATTCGCCTCTTGAAACTTTATAAACAGTAAAAGCGTACGTTTTTATAGAATAAATTTATTTCGGTACACTTTTTCCAAAAAAGGGCTTTGTACGGGACCCCGCGGTAGTTCAGAGAACATTTCAACACAAAGAGCATCAAAAAATATTGCTTCTTCGCTAAATGCGGCTTACCCGCGTGATCGGGAAATCGAGCTGTGCAAGAATAGCAGGAGACGCGACGACAGCGCCGCGGCGGAAAGTCGGAAAGCGCGATAGCGAAGCAGCTATGTTGGAATACGAATTGTTCAGCTTTATAACTATCACGCGGGTAAGCCGCATTTAGCGAAGAAGCAATATTATTTGATGCTCTTTGTGTTGAAATGTTCTCTGAACTATCGCGGGGTCCCGTACAAAGCCCTTTTTTGCAATTCGCCTCTTGAAACTTTATAAACAGTAAAAGCGTACGTTTTTATAGAATAAATTTATTTCGGTACACTTTTTCCAAAAAAGGGCTTTGTACGGGACCCCGCGGTAGTTCAGAGAACATTTCAACACAAAGAGCATCAAAAAATATTGCTTCTTCGCTAAATGCGGCTTACCCGCGTGATCGGGAAATGGAGCTGTGCAAGAATAGCAGGAGACGCGACGACAGCGCCGCGGCGGAAAGTCGGAAAGCGCGATAGCGAAGCAGCCATGTTGGAATACGTATTGTTCAGCTTTACAACTATCACGCGGGTAAGCCGCATTTAGCGAAGAAGCAATATTATTTGATGCTCTTTGTGTTGAAATGTTCTCTGAACTATCGCGGGGTCCCGTACAAAGCCCTTTTTTGCAATTCGCCTCTTGAAACTTTATAAACAGTAAAAGCGTACGTTTTTATAGAATAAATTTATTTCGGTACACTTTTTCCAAAAAAGGGCTTTGTACGGGACCCCGCGGTAGTTCAGAGAACATTTCAACACAAAGAGCATCAAAAAATATTGCTTCTTCGCTAAATGCGGCTTACCCGCGTGATCGGGAAATGGAGCTGTGCAAGAATAGCAGGAGACGCGACGACAGCGCCGCGGCGGAAAGTCGGAAAGCGCGATAGCGAAGCAGCCATGTTGGAATACGTATTGTTCAGCTTTACAACTATCACGCGGGTAAGCCGCATTTAGCGAAGAAGCAATATTATTTGATGCTCTTTGTGTTGAAATGTTCTCTGAACTATCGCGGGGTCCCGTACAAAGCCCTTTTTTGCAATTCGCCTCTTGAAACTTTATAAACAGTAAAAGCGTACGTTTTTGTAGAATACATTTATTTCCCTACACTTTTCCCAAAAAAGGGCTTTGTACGGGACCCCGCGGTAGTTCAGAGTACATTTCAACACAAAGAGCATAAAAAAATATTGCTTCTTCGCTAAATTTGGCTTACCCGCGTGATCGGGAAATCGAGCTGTGCAAGAATAGCAGGAGACGCGACGACAGCGCCGCGGCGGAAAGTCGGAAAGCGCGATGGCGAAGCAGCCATGTTGGAATACGAATTGTTCAGCTTTACAACTATCACGCGGGTAAGCCGCATTTAGCGAAGAAGCAATATTATTTGATGCTCTTTGTGTTGAAATGTTCTCTGAACTATCGCGGGGTCCCGTACAAATCCCTTTTTTGCAATTCGCCTCTTGAAACTTTATAAACAGTAAAAGCGTACGTTTTTATAGAATAAATTTATTTCGGTACACTTTTTACAAAAAAGGGCTTTGTACGGGACCCCGCGGTAGTTCAGAGAACATTTCAGCACAAAGAGCATAAAAAAATATTGCTTCTTCGCTAAATGCGGCTTACCCGCGTGATCGGGAAATGGAGCTGTGCAAGAATAGCAGGAGTCGCGACGACAGCGCCGCGGCGGAAAGTCGGAAAGCGCGATAGCGAAGCAGCCATGTTGGAATACGTATTGTTCAGCTTTACAACTATCACGCGGGTAAGCCGCATTTAGCGAAGAAGCAATATTATTTGATGCTCTTTGTGTTGAAATGTTCTCTGAACTATCGCGGGGTCCCGTACAAAGCCCTTTTTTGCAATTCGCCTCTTGAAACTTTATAAACAGTAAAAGCGTACGTTTTTGTAGAATACATTTATTTCCCTACACTTTTCCCAAAAAAGGGCTTTGTACGGGACCCCGCGATAGTTCAGAGTACATTTCAACACAAAGAGCATCAAAAAATATTGCTTCTTCGCTAAATGTGGCTTACCCGCGTGATCGGGAAATCGAGCTGTGCAAGAATAGCAGGAGACGCGACGACAGCGCCGCGGCGGAAAGTCGGAAAGCGCGATGGCGAAGCAGCCATGTTGGAATACGAATTGTTCAGCTTTACAACTATCACGCGGGTAAGCCGCATTTAGCGAAGAAGCAATATTATTTGATGCTCTTTGTGTTGAAATGTTCTCTGAACTATCGCGGGGTCCCGTACAAAGCCCTTTTTTGCAATTCGCCTCTTGAAACTTTATAAACAGTAAAAGCGTACGTTTTTATAGAATAAATTTATTTCGGTACACTTTTTCCAAAAAAGGGCTTTGTACGGGACCCCGCGGTAGTTCAGAGAACATTTCAACACAAAGAGCATCAAAAAATATTGCTTCTTCGCTAAATGCGGCTTACCCGCGTGATCGGGAAATGGAGCAGTGCAAGAATAGCAGGAGACGCGACGACAGCGCCGCGGCGGAAAGTCGGAAAGCGCGATAGCGAAGCAGCCATGTTGGAATACGTATTGTTCAGCTTTACAACTATCACGCGGGTAAGCCGCATTTAGCGAAGAAGCAATATTATTTGATGCTCTTTGTGTTGAAATGTTCTCTGAACTATCGCGGGGTCCCGTACAAAGCCCTTTTTTGCAATTCGCCTCTTGAAACTTTATAAACAGTAAAAGCGTACGTTTTTGTAGAATACATTTATTTCCCTACACTTTTCCCAAAAAAGGGCTTTGTACGGGACCCCGCGGTAGTTCAGAGTACATTTCAACACAAAGAGCATAAAAAAATATTGCTTCTTCGCTAAATTTGGCTTACCCGCGTGATCGGGAAATCGAGCTGTGCAAGAATAGCAGGAGACGCGACGACAGCGCCGCGGCGGAAAGTCGGAAAGCGCGATGGCGAAGCAGCCATGTTGGAATACGAATTGTTCAGCTTTACAACTATCACGCGGGTAAGCCGCATTTAGCGAAGAAGCAATATTATTTGATGCTCTTTGTGTTGAAATGTTCTCTGAACTATCGCGGGGTCCCGTACAAAGCCCTTTTTTGCAATTCGCCTCTTGAAACTTTATAAACAGTAAAAGCGTACGTTTTTATAGAATAAATTTATTTCGGTACACTTTTTACAAAAAAGGGCTTTGTACGGGACCCCGCGGTAGTTCAGAGAACATTTCAGCACAAAGAGCATAAAAAAATATTGCTTCTTCGCTAAATGCGGCTTACCCGCGTGATCGGGAAATGGAGCTGTGCAAGAATAGCAGGAGTCGCGACGACAGCGCCGCGGCGGAAAGTCGGAAAGCGCGATAGCGAAGCAGCCATGTTGGAATACGTATTGTTCAGCTTTATAACTATCACGCGGGTAAGCCGCATTTAGCGAAGAAGCAATATTATTTGATGCTCTTTGTGTTGAAATGTTCTCTGAACTATCGCGGGGTCCCGTACAAAGCCCTTTTTTGCAATTCGCCTCTTGAAACTTTATAAACAGTAAAAGCGTACGTTTTTATAGAATAAATTTATTTCGGTACACTTTTTCCAAAAAAGGGCTTTGTACGGGACCCCGCGGTAGTTCAGAGAACATTTCAACACAAAGAGCATCAAAAAATATTGCTTCTTCGCTAAATGCGGCTTACCCGCGTGATCGGGAAATGGAGCTGTGCAAGAATAGCAGGAGACGCGACGACAGCGCCGCGGCGGAAAGTCGGAAAGCGCGATAGCGAAGCAGCCATGTTGGAATACGTATTGTTCAGCTTTACAACTATCACGCGGGTAAGCCGCATTTAGCGAAGAAGCAATATTATTTGATGCTCTTTGTGTTGAAATGTTCTCTGAACTATCGCGGGGTCCCGTACAAAGCCCTTTTTTGCAATTCGCCTCTTGAAACTTTATAAACAGTAAAAGCGTACGTTTTTATAGAATAAATTTATTTCGGTACACTTTTTCCAAAAAAGGGCTTTGTACGGGACCCCGCGGTAGTTCAGAGAACATTTCAACACAAAGAGCATCAAAAAATATTGCTTCTTCGCTAAATGCGGCTTACCCGCGTGATCGGGAAATGGAGCTGTGCAAGAATAGCAGGAGACGCGACGACAGCGCCGCGGCGGAAAGTCGGAAAGCGCGATAGCGAAGCAGCCATGTTGGAATACGTATTGTTCAGCTTTACAACTATCACGCGGGTAAGCCGCATTTAGCGAAGAAGCAATATTATTTGATGCTCTTTGTGTTGAAATGTTCTCTGAACTATCGCGGGGTCCCGTACAAAGCCCTTTTTTGCAATTCGCCTCTTGAAACTTTATAAACAGTAAAAGCGTACGTTTTTGTAGAATACATTTATTTCCCTACACTTTTCCCAAAAAAGGGCTTTGTACGGGACCCCGCGGTAGTTCAGAGTACATTTCAACACAAAGAGCATAAAAAAATATTGCTTCTTCGCTAAATTTGGCTTACCCGCGTGATCGGGAAATCGAGCTGTGCAAGAATAGCAGGAGACGCGACGACAGCGCCGCGGCGGAAAGTCGGAAAGCGCGATGGCGAAGCAGCCATGTTGGAATACGAATTGTTCAGCTTTACAACTATCACGCGGGTAAGCCGCATTTAGCGAAGAAGCAATATTATTTGATGCTCTTTGTGTTGAAATGTTCTCTGAACTATCGCGGGGTCCCGTACAAATCCCTTTTTTGCAATTCGCCTCTTGAAACTTTATAAACAGTAAAAGCGTACGTTTTTATAGAATAAATTTATTTCGGTACACTTTTTACAAAAAAGGGCTTTGTACGGGACCCCGCGGTAGTTCAGAGAACATTTCAGCACAAAGAGCATAAAAAAATATTGCTTCTTCGCTAAATGCGGCTTACCCGCGTGATCGGGAAATGGAGCTGTGCAAGAATAGCAGGAGTCGCGACGACAGCGCCGCGGCGGAAAGTCGGAAAGCGCGATAGCGAAGCAGCCATGTTGGAATACGTATTGTTCAGCTTTACAACTATCACGCGGGTAAGCCGCATTTAGCGAAGAAGCAATATTATTTGATGCTCTTTGTGTTGAAATGTTCTCTGAACTATCGCGGGGTCCCGTACAAAGCCCTTTTTTGCAATTCGCCTCTTGAAACTTTATAAACAGTAAAAGCGTACGTTTTTGTAGAATACATTTATTTCCCTACACTTTTCCCAAAAAAGGGCTTTGTACGGGACCCCGCGATAGTTCAGAGTACATTTCAACACAAAGAGCATCAAAAAATATTGCTTCTTCGCTAAATGTGGCTTACCCGCGTGATCGGGAAATCGAGCTGTGCAAGAATAGCAGGAGACGCGACGACAGCGCCGCGGCGGAAAGTCGGAAAGCGCGATGGCGAAGCAGCCATGTTGGAATACGAATTGTTCAGCTTTACAACTATCACGCGGGTAAGCCGCATTTAGCGAAGAAGCAATATTATTTGATGCTCTTTGTGTTGAAATGTTCTCTGAACTATCGCGGGGTCCCGTACAAAGCCCTTTTTTGCAATTCGCCTCTTGAAACTTTATAAACAGTAAAAGCGTACGTTTTTATAGAATAAATTTATTTCGGTACACTTTTTCCAAAAAAGGGCTTTGTACGGGACCCCGCGGTAGTTCAGAGAACATTTCAACACAAAGAGCATCAAAAAATATTGCTTCTTCGCTAAATGCGGCTTACCCGCGTGATCGGGAAATGGAGCAGTGCAAGAATAGCAGGAGACGCGACGACAGCGCCGCGGCGGAAAGTCGGAAAGCGCGATAGCGAAGCAGCCATGTTGGAATACGTATTGTTCAGCTTTACAACTATCACGCGGGTAAGCCGCATTTAGCGAAGAAGCAATATTATTTGATGCTCTTTGTGTTGAAATGTTCTCTGAACTATCGCGGGGTCCCGTACAAAGCCCTTTTTTGCAATTCGCCTCTTGAAACTTTATAAACAGTAAAAGCGTACGTTTTTATAGAATAAATTTATTTCGGTACACTTTTTCCAAAAATGGGCTTTGTACGGGACCCCGCGGTAGTTCAGAGAACATTTCAACACAAAGAGCATCAAAAAATATTGCTTCTTCGCTAAATGCGGCTTACCCGCGTGATCGGGAAATCGAGCTGTGCAAGAATAGCAGGAGACGCGACGACAGCGCCGCGGCGGAAAGTCGGAAAGCGCGATAGCGAAGCAGCTATGTTGGAATACGAATTGTTCAGCTTTATAACTATCACGCGGGTAAGCCGCATTTAGCGAAGAAGCAATATTATTTGATGCTCTTTGTGTTGAAATGTTCTCTGAACTATCGCGGGGTCCCGTACAAAGCCCTTTTTTGCAATTCGCCTCTTGAAACTTTATAAACAGTAAAAGCGTACGTTTTTATAGAATGAATTTATTTCGGTACACTTTTTCCAAAAAAGGGCTTTGTACGGGACCCCGCGGTAGTTCAGAGAACATTTCAACACAAAGAGCATCAAAAAATATTGCTTCTTCGCTAAATGCGGCTTACCCGCGTGATCGGGAAATGGAGCAGTGCAAGAATAGCAGGAGACGCGACGACAGCGCCGCGGCGGAAAGTCGGAAAGCGCGATAGCGAAGCAGCCATGTTGGAATACGTATTGTTCAGCTTTACAACTATCACGCGGGTAAGCCGCATTTAGCGAAGAAGCAATATTATTTGATGCTCTTTGTGTTGAAATGTTCTCTGAACTATCGCGGGGTCCCGTACAAAGCCCTTTTTTGCAATTCGCCTCTTGAAACTTTATAAACAGTAAAAGCGTACGTTTTTGTAGAATACATTTATTTCCCTACACTTTTCCCAAAAAAGGGCTTTGTACGGGACCCCGCGGTAGTTCAGAGAACATTTCAACACAAAGAGCATAAAAAAATATTGCTTCTTCGCTAAATGCGGCTTACCAGCGTGATCGGGAAATGGAGCAGTGCAAGAATAGCAGGAGACGCGACGACAGCGCCGCGGCGGAAAGTCGGAAAGCGCGATAGCGAAGCAGCCATGTTGGAATACGTATTGTTCAGCTTTACAACTATCACGCGGGTAAGCCGCATTTAGCGAAGAAGCAATATTATTTGATGCTCTTTGTGTTGAAATGTTCTCTGAACTATCGCGGGGTCCCGTACAAAGCCCTTTTTTGCAATTCGCCTCTTGAAACTTTATAAACAGTAAAACCGTACGTTTTTATAGAATAAATTTATTTCGGTACACTTTTTCCAAAAATGGGCTTTGTACGGGACCCCGCGGTAGTTCAGAGAACATTTCAACACAAAGAGCATCAAAAAATATTGCTTCTTCGCTAAATGCGGCTTACCCGCGTGATAGGGAAATCGAGCTGTGCAAGAATAGCAGGAGACGCGACGACAGCGCCGCGGCGGAAAGTCGGAAAGCGCGATAGCGAAGCAGCTATGTTGGAATACGAATTGTTCAGCTTTATAACTATCACGCGGGTAAGCCGCATTTAGCGAAGAAGCAATATTATTTGATGCTCTTTGTGTTGAAATGTTCTCTGAACTATCGCGGGGTCCCGTACAAAGCCCTTTTTTGCAATTCGCCTCTTGAAACTTTATAAACAGTAAAAGCGTACGTTTTTATAGAATGAATTTATTTCGGTACACTTTTTCCAAAAAAGGGCTTTGTACGGGACCCCGCGGTAGTTCAGAGAACATTTCAACACAAAGAGCATCAAAAAATATTGCTTCTTCGCTAAATGCGGCTTACCCGCGTGATCGGGAAATGGAGCTGTGCAAGAATAGCAGGAGACGCGACGACAGCGCCGCGGCGGAAAGTCGGAAAGCGCGATAGCGAAGCAGCCATGTTGGAATACGTATTGTTCAGCTTTACAACTATCACGCGGGTAAGCCGCATTTAGCGAAGAAGCAATATTATTTGATGCTCTTTGTGTTGAAATGTTCTCTGAACTATCGCGGGGTCCCGTACAAAGCCCTTTTTTGCAATTCGCCTCTTGAAACTTTATAAACAGTAAAAGCGTACGTTTTTATAGAATAAATTTATGTCGGTACACTTTTTCCAAAAAAGGGCTTTGTACGGGACCCCGCGGTAGTTCAGAGAACATTTCAACACAAAGAGCATCAAAAAATATTGCTTCTTCGCTAAATGCGGCTTACCCGCGTGATCGGGAAATGGAGCTGTGCAAGAATAGCAGGAGACGCGACGACAGCGCCGCGGCGGAAAGTCGGAAAGCGCGATAGCGAAGCAGCCATGTTGGAATACGTATTGTTCAGCTTTACAACTATCACGCGGGTAAGCCGCATTTAGCGAAGAAGCAATATTATTTGATGCTCTTTGTGTTGAAATGTTCTCTGAACTATCGCGGGGTCCCGTACAAAGCCCTTTTTTGCAATTCGCCTCTTGAAACTTTATAAACAGTAAAAGCGTACGTTTTTGTAGAATACATTTATTTCCCTACACTTTTCCCAAAAAAGGGCTTTGTACGGAACCCCGCGGTAGTTCAGAGTACATTTCAACACAAAGAGCATAAAAAAATATTGCTTCTTCGCTAAATTTGGCTTACCCGCGTGATCGGGAAATCGAGCTGTGCAAGAATAGCAGGAGACGCGACGACAGCGCCGCGGCGGAAAGTCGGAAAGCGCGATGGCGAAGCAGCCATGTTGGAATACGAATTGTTCAGCTTTACAACTATCACGCGGGTAAGCCGCATTTAGCGAAGAAGCAATATTATTTGATGCTCTTTGTGTTGAAATGTTCTCTGAACTATCGCGGGGTCCCGTACAAAGCCCTTTTTTGCAATTCGCCTCTTGAAACTTTATAAACAGTAAAAGCGTACGTTTTTATAGAATCAATTTATTTCGGTACACTTTTTACAAAAAAGGGCTTTGTACGGGACCCCGCGGTAGTTCAGAGAACATTTCAGCACAAAGAGCATAAAAAAATATTGCTTCTTCGCTAAATGCGGCTTACCCGCGTGATCGGGAAATGGAGCAGTGCAAGAATAGCAGGAGACGCGACGACAGCGCCGCGGCGGAAAGTCGGAAAGCGCGATAGCGAAGCAGCCATGTTGGAATACGTATTGTTCAGCTTTACAACTATCACGCGGGTAAGCCGCATTTAGCGAAGAAGCAATATTATTTGATGCTCTTTGTGTTGAAATGTTCTCTGAACTATCGCGGGGTCCCGTACAAAGCCCTTTTTTGCAATTCGCCTCTTGAAACTTTATAAACAGTAAAAGCGTACGTTTTTGTAGAATACATTTATTTCCCTACACTTTTCCCAAAAAAGGGCTTTGTACGGAACCCCGCGGTAGTTCAGAGTACATTTCAACACAAAGAGCATAAAAAAATATTGCTTCTTCGCTAAATTTGGCTTACCCGCGTGATCGGGAAATCGAGCTGTGCAAGAATAGCAGGAGACGCGACGACAGCGCCGCGGCGGAAAGTCGGAAAGCGCGATGGCGAAGCAGCCATGTTGGAATACGAATTGTTCAGCTTTACAACTATCACGCGGGTAAGCCGCATTTAGCGAAGAAGCAATATTATTTGATGCTCTTTGTGTTGAAATGTTCTCTGAACTATCGCGGGGTCCCGTACAAAGCCCTTTTTTGCAATTCGCCTCTTGAAACTTTATAAACAGTAAAAGCGTACGTTTTTATAGAATCAATTTATTTCGGTACACTTTTTACAAAAAAGGGCTTTGTACGGGACCCCGCGGTAGTTCAGAGAACATTTCAGCACAAAGAGCATAAAAAAATATTGCTTCTTCGCTAAATGCGGCTTACCCGCGTGATCGGGAAATGGAGCAGTGCAAGAATAGCAGGAGACGCGACGACAGCGCCGCGGCGGAAAGTCGGAAAGCGCGATAGCGAAGCAGCCATGTTGGAATACGTATTGTTCAGCTTTACAACTATCACGCGGGTAAGCCGCATTTAGCGAAGAAGCAATATTATTTGATGCTCTTTGTGTTGAAATGTTCTCTGAACTATCGCGGGGTCCCGTACAAAGCCCTTTTTTGCAATTCGCCTCTTGAAACTTTATAAACAGTAAAAGCGTACGTTTTTATAGAATAAATTTATTTCGGTACACTTTTTCCAAAAAAGGGCTTTGTACGGGACCCCGCGGTAGTTCAGAGAACATTTCAACACAAAGAGCATCAAAAAATATTGCTTCTTCGCTAAATGCGGCTTACCCGCGTGATCGGGAAATGGAGCAGTGCAAGAATAGCAGGAGACGCGACGACAGCGCCGCGGCGGAAAGTCGGAAAGCGCGATAGCGAAGCAGCCATGTTGGAATACGTATTGTTCAGCTTTACAACTATCACGCGGGTAAGCCGCATTTAGCGAAGAAGCAATATTATTTGATGCTCTTTGTGTTGAAATGTTCTCTGAACTATCGCGGGGTCCCGTACAAAGCCCTTTTTTGCAATTCGCCTCTTGAAACTTTATAAACAGTAAAAGCGTACGTTTTTATAGAATAAATTTATTTCGGTACACTTTTTCCAAAAAAGGGCGTTGTACGGGACCCCGCGGTAGTTCAGAGAACATTTCAACACAAAGAGCATCAAAAAAATTGCTTCTTCGCTAAATGCGGCTTACCCGCGTGATCGGGAAATGGAGCTGTGCAAGAATAGCAGGAGACGCGACGACAGCGCCGCGGCGGAAAGTCGGAAAGCGCGATAGCGAAGCAGCCATGTTGGAATACGTATTGTTCAGCTTTACAACTATCACGCGGGTAAGCCGCATTTAGCGAAGAAGCAATATTATTTGATGCTCTTTGTGTTGAAATGTTCTCTGAACTATCGCGGGGTCCCGTACAAAGCCCGTTTTTGCAATTCGCCTCTTGAAACTTTATAAACAGTAAAAGCGTACGTTTTTGTAGAATACATTTATTTCCCTACACTTTTCCCAAAAAAGGGCTTTGTACGGGACCCCGCGGTAGTTCAGAGAACATTTCAACACAAAGAGCATCAAAAAATATTGCTTCTTCGCTAAATGCGGCTTACCCGCGTGATCGGGAAATGGAGCAGTGCAAGAATAGCAGGAGACGCGACGACAGCGCCGCGGCGGAAAGTCGGAAAGCGCGATAGCGAAGCAGCCATGTTGGAATACGTATTGTTCAGCTTTACAACTATCACGCGGGTAAGCCGCATTTAGCGAAGAAGCAATATTATTTGATGCTCTTTGTGTTGAAATGTTCTCTGAACTATCGCGGGGTCCCGTACAAAGCCCTTTTTTGCAATTCGCCTCTTGAAACTTTATAAACAGTAAAAGCGTACGTTTTTATAGAATAAATTTATTTCGGTACACTTTTTCCAAAAAAGGGCTTTGTACGGGACCCCGCGGTAGTTCAGAGAACATTTCAACACAAAGAGCATCAAAAAATATTGCTTCTTCGCTAAATGCGGCTTACCCGCGTGATCGGGAAATGGAGCAGTGCAAGAATAGCAGGAGACGCGACGACAGCGCCGCGGCGGAAAGTCGGAAAGCGCGATAGCGAAGCAGCCATGTTGGAATACGTATTGTTCAGCTTTACAACTATCACGCGGGTAAGCCGCATTTAGCGAAGAAGCAATATTATTTGATGCTCTTTGTGTTGAAATGTTCTCTGAACTATCGCGGGGTCCCGTACAAAGCCCTTTTTTGCAATTCGCCTCTTGAAACTTTATAAACAGTAAAAGCGTACGTTTTTATAGAATAAATTTATTTCGGTACACTTTTTCCAAAAAAGGGCTTTGTACGGGACCCCGCGGTAGTTCAGAGAACATTTCAACACAAAGAGCATCAAAAAATATTGCTTCTTCGCTAAATGCGGCTTACCCGCGTGATCGGGAAATGGAGCAGTGCAAGAATAGCAGGAGACGCGACGACAGCGCCGCGGCGGAAAGTCGGAAAGCGCGATAGCGAAGCAGCCATGTTGGAATACGAATTGTTCAGCTTTACAACTATCACGCGGGTAAGCCGCATTTAGCGAAGAAGCAATATTATTTGATGCTCTTTGTGTTGAAATGTTCTCTGAACTATCGCGGGGTCCCGTACAAAGCCCTTTTTTGCAATTCGCCTCTTGAAACTTTATAAACAGTAAAAGCGTACGTTTTTATAGAATAAATTTATTTCGGTACACTTTTTCCAAAAAAGGGCTTTGTACGGGACCCCGCGGTAGTTCAGAGAACATTTCAACACAAAGAGCATCAAAAAATATTGCTTCTTCGCTAAATGCGGCTTACCCGCGTGATCGGGAAATGGAGCTGTGCAAGAATAGCAGGAGTCGCGACGACAGCGCCGCGGCGGAAAGTCGGAAAGCGCGATAGCGAAGCAGCCATGTTGGAATACGAATTGTTCAGCTTTACAACTATCACGCGGGTAAGCCGCATTTAGCGAAGAAGCAATATTATTTGATGCTCTTTGTGTTGAAATGTTCTCTGAACTATCGCGGGGTCCCGTACAAAGCCCTTTTTTGCAATTCGCCTCTTGAAACTTTATAAACAGTAAAAGCGTACGTTTTTATAGAATAAATTTATTTCGGTACACTTTTTCCAAAAAAGGGCTTTGTACGGGACCCCGCGGTAGTTCAGAGAACATTTCAACACAAAGAGCATCAAAAAAATTGCTTCTTCGCTAAATGCGGCTTACCCGCGTAATCGGGAAATGGAGCTGTGCAAGAATAGCAGGAGACGCGACGACAGCGCCGCGGCGGAAAGTCGGAAAGCGCGATAGCGAAGCAGCCATGTTGGAATACGTATTGTTCAGCTTTACAACTATCACGCGGGTAAGCCGCATTTAGCGAAGAAGCAATATTATTTGATGCTCTTTGTGTTGAAATGTTCTCTGAACTATCGCGGGGTCCCGTACAAAGCCCTTTTTTGCAATTCGCCTCTTGAAACTTTATAAACAGTAAAAGCGTACGTTTTTGTAGAATACATTTATTTCCCTACACTTTTCCCAAAAAAGGGCTTTGTACGGGACCCCGCGGTAGTTCAGAGTACGATTTCAACACAAAGAGCATAAAAAAATATTGCTTCTTCGCTAAATTTGGCTTACCCGCGTGATCGGGAAATCGAGCTGTGCAAGAATAGCAGGAGACGCGACGACAGCGCCGCGGCGGAAAGTCGGAAAGCGCGATGGCGAAGCAGCCATGTTGGAATACGAATTGTTCAGCTTTACAACTATCACGCGGGTAAGCCGCATTTAGCGAAGAAGCAATATTATTTGATGCTCTTTGTGTTGAAATGTTCTCTGAACTATCGCGGGGTCCCGTACAAAGCCCTTTTTTGCAATTCGCCTCTTGAAACTTTATAAACAGTAAAAGCGTACGTTTTTATAGAATAAATTTATTTCGGTACACTTTTTACAAAAAAGGGCTTTGTACGGGACCCCGCGGTAGTTCAGAGAACATTTCAGCACAAAGAGCATAAAAAAATATTGCTTCTTCGCTAAATGCGGCTTACCCGCGTGATCGGGAAATGGAGCAGTGCAAGAATAGCAGGAGACGCGACGACAGCGCCGCGGCGGAAAGTCGTAAAGCGCGATAGCGAAGCAGCCATGTTGGAATACGTATTGTTCAGCTTTACAACTATCACGCGGGTAAGCCGCATTTAGCGAAGAAGCAATATTATTTGATGCTCTTTGTGTTGAAATGTTCTCTGAACTATCGCGGGGTCCCGTACAAAGCCCTTTTTTGCAATTCGCCTCTTGAAACTTTATAAACAGTAAAAGCGTACGTTTTTATAGAATAAATTTATTTCGGTACACTTTTTCCAAAAAAGGGCTTTGTACGGGACCCCGCGGTAGTTCAGAGAACATTTCAACACAAAGAGCATCAAAAAATATTGCTTCTTCGCTAAATGCGGCTTACCCGCGTGATCGGGAAATGGAGCAGTGCAAGAATAGCAGGAGACGCGACGACAGCGCCGCGGCGGAAAGTCGGAAAGCGCGATAGCGAAGCAGCCATGTTGGAATACGTATTGTTCAGCTTTACAACTATCACGCGGGTAAGCCGCATTTAGCGAAGAAGCAATATTATTTGATGCTCTTTGTGTTGAAATGTTCTCTGAACTATCGCGGGGTCCCGTACAAAGCCCTTTTTTGCAATTCGCCTCTTGAAACTTTATAAACAGTAAAAGCGTACGTTTTTATAGAATAAATTTATTTCGGTACACTTTTTCCAAAAAAGGGCGTTGTACGGGACCCCGCGGTAGTTCAGAGAACATTTCAACACAAAGAGCATCAAAAAAATTGCTTCTTCGCTAAATGCGGCTTACCCGCGTGATCGGGAAATGGAGCTGTGCAAGAATAGCAGGAGACGCGACGACAGCGCCGCGGCGGAAAGTCGGAAAGCGCGATAGCGAAGCAGCCATGTTGGAATACGTATTGTTCAGCTTTACAACTATCACGCGGGTAAGCCGCATTTAGCGAAGAAGCAATATTATTTGATGCTCTTTGTGTTGAAATGTTCTCTGAACTATCGCGGGGTCCCGTACAAAGCCCTTTTTTGCAATTCGCCTCTTGAAACTTTATAAACAGTAAAAGCGTACGTTTTTATAGAATAAATTTATTTCGGTACACTTTTTCCAAAAAAGGGCTTTGTACGGGACCCCGCGGTAGTTCAGAGAACATTTCAACACAAAGAGCATCAAAAAATATTGCTTCTTCGCTAAATGCGGCTTACCCGCGTGATCGGGAAATGGAGCAGTGCAAGAATAGCAGGAGACGCGACGACAGCGCCGCGGCGGAAAGTCGGAAAGCGCGATAGCGAAGCAGCCATGTTGGAATACGAATTGTTCAGCTTTACAACTATCACGCGGGTAAGCCGCATTTAGCGAAGAAGCAATATTATTTGATGCTCTTTGTGTTGAAATGTTCTCTGAACTATCGCGGGGTCCCGTACAAAGCCCTTTTTTGCAATTCGCCTCTTGAAACTTTATAAACAGTAAAAGCGTACGTTTTTATAGAATAAATTTATTTCGGTACACTTTTTCCAAAAAAGGGCTTTGTACGGGACCCCGCGGTAGTTCAGAGAACATTTCAACACAAAGAGCATCAAAAAATATTGCTTCTTCGCTAAATGCGGCTTACCCGCGTGATCGGGAAATGGAGCTGTGCAAGAATAGCAGGAGTCGCGACGACAGCGCCGCGGCGGAAAGTCGGAAAGCGCGATAGCGAAGCAGCCATGTTGGAATACGAATTGTTCAGCTTTACAACTATCACGCGGGTAAGCCGCATTTAGCGAAGAAGCAATATTATTTGATGCTCTTTGTGTTGAAATGTTCTCTGAACTATCGCGGGGTCCCGTACAAAGCCCTTTTTTGCAATTCGCCTCTTGAAACTTTATAAACAGTAAAAGCGTACGTTTTTATAGAATAAATTTATTTCGGTACACTTTTTCCAAAAAAGGGCTTTGTACGGGACCCCGCGGTAGTTCAGAGAACATTTCAACACAAAGAGCATCAAAAAAATTGCTTCTTCGCTAAATGCGGCTTACCCGCGTAATCGGGAAATGGAGCTGTGCAAGAATAGCAGGAGACGCGACGACAGCGCCGCGGCGGAAAGTCGGAAAGCGCGATAGCGAAGCAGCCATGTTGGAATACGTATTGTTCAGCTTTACAACTATCACGCGGGTAAGCCGCATTTAGCGAAGAAGCAATATTATTTGATGCTCTTTGTGTTGAAATGTTCTCTGAACTATCGCGGGGTCCCGTACAAAGCCCTTTTTTGCAATTCGCCTCTTGAAACTTTATAAACAGTAAAAGCGTACGTTTTTGTAGAATACATTTATTTCCCTACACTTTTCCCAAAAAAGGGCTTTGTACGGGACCCCGCGGTAGTTCAGAGTACGATTTCAACACAAAGAGCATAAAAAAATATTGCTTCTTCGCTAAATTTGGCTTACCCGCGTGATCGGGAAATCGAGCTGTGCAAGAATAGCAGGAGACGCGACGACAGCGCCGCGGCGGAAAGTCGGAAAGCGCGATGGCGAAGCAGCCATGTTGGAATACGAATTGTTCAGCTTTACAACTATCACGCGGGTAAGCCGCATTTAGCGAAGAAGCAATATTATTTGATGCTCTTTGTGTTGAAATGTTCTCTGAACTATCGCGGGGTCCCGTACAAAGCCCTTTTTTGCAATTCGCCTCTTGAAACTTTATAAACAGTAAAAGCGTACGTTTTTATAGAATAAATTTATTTCGGTACACTTTTTACAAAAAAGGGCTTTGTACGGGACCCCGCGGTAGTTCAGAGAACATTTCAGCACAAAGAGCATAAAAAAATATTGCTTCTTCGCTAAATGCGGCTTACCCGCGTGATCGGGAAATGGAGCAGTGCAAGAATAGCAGGAGACGCGACGACAGCGCCGCGGCGGAAAGTCGGAAAGCGCGATAGCGAAGCAGCCATGTTGGAATACGTATTGTTCAGCTTTACAACTATCACGCGGGTAAGCCGCATTTAGCGAAGAAGCAATATTATTTGATGCTCTTTGTGTTGAAATGTTCTCTGAACTATCGCGGGGTCCCGTACAAAGCCCTTTTTTGCAATTCGCCTCTTGAAACTTTATAAACAGTAAAAGCGTACGTTTTTATAGAATAAATTTATTTCGGTACACTTTTTCCAAAAAAGGGCTTTGTACGGGACCCCGCGGTAGTTCAGAGAACATTTCAACACAAAGAGCATCAAAAAATATTGCTTCTTCGCTAAATGCGGCTTACCCGCGTGATCGGGAAATGGAGCAGTGCAAGAATAGCAGGAGACGCGACGACAGCGCCGCGGCGGAAAGTCGGAAAGCGCGATAGCGAAGCAGCCATGTTGGAATACGTATTGTTCAGCTTTACAACTATCACGCGGGTAAGCCGCATTTAGCGAAGAAGCAATATTATTTGATGCTCTTTGTGTTGAAATGTTCTCTGAACTATCGCGGGGTCCCGTACAAAGCCCTTTTTTGCAATTCGCCTCTTGAAACTTTATAAACAGTAAAAGCGTACGTTTTTATAGAATAAATTTATTTCGGTACACTTTTTCCAAAAAAGGGCGTTGTACGGGACCCCGCGGTAGTTCAGAGAACATTTCAACACAAAGAGCATCAAAAAAATTGCTTCTTCGCTAAATGCGGCTTACCCGCGTGATCGGGAAATGGAGCTGTGCAAGAATAGCAGGAGACGCGACGACAGCGCCGCGGCGGAAAGTCGGAAAGCGCGATAGCGAAGCAGCCATGTTGGAATACGTATTGTTCAGCTTTACAACTATCACGCGGGTAAGCCGCATTTAGCGAAGAAGCAATATTATTTGATGCTCTTTGTGTTGAAATGTTCTCTGAACTATCGCGGGGTCCCGTACAAAGCCCTTTTTTGCAATTCGCCTCTTGAAACTTTATAAACAGTAAAAGCGTACGTTTTTGTAGAATACATTTATTTCCCTACACTTTTCCCAAAAAAGGGCTTTGTACGGGACCCCGCGGTAGTTCAGAGTACGATTTCAACACAAAGAGCATAAAAAAATATTGCTTCTTCGCTAAATTTGGCTTACCCGCGTGATCGGGAAATCGAGCTGTGCAAGAATAGCAGGAGACGCGACGACAGCGCCGCGGCGGAAAGTCGGAAAGCGCGATGGCGAAGCAGCCATATTGGAATACGAATTGTTCAGCTTTACAACTATCACGCGGGTAAGCCGCATTTAGCGAAGAAGCAATATTATTTGATGCTCTTTGTGTTGAAATGTTCTCTGAACTGTCGCGGGGTCCCGTACAAAGCCCTTTTTTGCAATTCGCCTCTTGAAACTTTATAAACAGTAAAAGCGTACGTTTTTATAGAATAAATTTATTTCGGTACACTTTTTACAAAAAAGGGCTTTGTACGGGACCCCGCGGTAGTTCAGAGAACATTTCAGCACAAAGAGCATAAAAAAATATTGCTTCTTCGCTAAATGCGGCTTACCCGCGTGATCGGGAAATGGAGCAGTGCAAGAATAGCAGGAGACGCGACGACAGCGCCGCGGCGGAAAGTCGGAAAGCGCGATAGCGAAGCAGCCATGTTGGAATACGTATTGTTCAGCTTTACAACTATCACGCGGGTAAGCCGCATTTAGCGAAGAAGCAATATTATTTGATGCTCTTTGTGTTGAAATGTTCTCTGAACTATCGCGGGGTCCCGTACAAAGCCCTTTTTTGCAATTCGCCTCTTGAAACTTTATAAACAGTAAAAGCGTACGTTTTTATAGAATAAATTTATTTCGGTACACTTTTTCCAAAAAAGGGCTTTGTACGGGACCCCGCGGTAGTTCAGAGAACATTTCAACACAAAGAGCATCAAAAAATATTGCTTCTTCGCTAAATGCGGCTTACCCGCGTGATCGGGAAATGGAGCAGTGCAAGAATAGCAGGAGACGCGACGACAGCGCCGCGGCGGAAAGTCGGAAAGCGCGATAGCGAAGCAGCCATGTTGGAATACGTATTGTTCAGCTTTACAACTATCACGCGGGTAAGCCGCATTTAGCGAAGAAGCAATATTATTTGATGCTCTTTGTGTTGAAATGTTCTCTGAACTATCGCGGGGTCCCGTACAAAGCCCTTTTTTGCAATTCGCCTCTTGAAACTTTATAAACAGTAAAAGCGTACGTTTTTATAGAATAAATTTATTTCGGTACACTTTTTCCAAAAAAGGGCTTTGTACGGGACCCCGCGGTAGTTCAGAGAACATTTCAACACAAAGAGCATCAAAAAATATTGCTTCTTCGCTAAATGCGGCTTACCCGCGTGATCGGGAAATGGAGCAGTGCAAGAATAGCAGGAGACGCGACGACAGCGCCGCGGCGGAAAGTCGGAAAGCGCGATAGCGAAGCAGCCATGTTGGAATACGTATTGTTCAGCTTTACAACTATCACGCGGGTAAGCCGCATTTAGCGAAGAAGCAATATTATTTGATGCTCTTTGTGTTGAAATGTTCTCTGAACTATCGCGGGGTCCCGTACAAAGCCCTTTTTTGCAATTCGCCTCTTGTTACTTTATAAACAGTAAAAGCGTACGTTTTTATAGAATAAATTTATTTCGGTACACTTTTTCCAAAAAAGGGCGTTGTACGGGACCCCGCGGTAGTTCAGAGAACATTTCAACACAAAGAGCATCAAAAAATATTGCTTCTTCGCTAAATGCGGCTTACCCGCGTGATCGGGAAATGGAGCAGTGCAAGAATAGCAGGAGACGCGACGACAGCGCCGCGGCGGAAAGTCGGAAAGCGCGATAGCGAAGCAGCCATGTTGGAATACGAATTGTTCAGCTTTACAACTATCACGCGGGTAAGCCGCATTTAGCGAAGAAGCAATATTATTTGATGCTCTTTGTGTTGAAATGTTCTCTGAACTATCGCGGGGTCCCGTACAAAGCCCTTTTTTGCAATTCGCCTCTTGAAACTTTATAAACAGTAAAAGCGTACGTTTTTGTAGAATACATTTATTTCCCTACACTTTTCCCAAAAAAGGGCTTTGTACGGGACCCCGCGGTAGTTCAGAGTACGATTTCAACACAAAGAGCATCAAAAAATATTGCTTCTTCGCTAAATGCGGCTTACCCGCGTGATCGGGAAATCGAGCTGTGCAAGAATAGCAGGAGACGCGACGACAGCGCCGCGGCGGAAAGTCGGAAAGCGCGATGGCGAAGCAGCCATATTGGAATACGAATTGTTCAGCTTTACAACTATCACGCGGGTAAGCCGCATTTAGCGAAGAAGCAATATTATTTGATGCTCTTTGTGTTGAAATGTTCTCTGAACTGTCGCGGGGTCCCGTACAAAGCCCTTTTTTGCAATTCGCCTCTTGAAACTTTATAAACAGTAAAAGCGTACGTTTTTATAGAATAAATTTATTTCGGTACACTTTTTACAAAAAAGGGCTTTGTACGGGACCCCGCGGTAGTTCAGAGAACATTTCAGCACAAAGAGCATAAAAAAATATTGCTTCTTCGCTAAATGCGGCTTACCCGCGTGATCGGGAAATGGAGCAGTGCAAGAATAGCAGGAGACGCGACGACAGCGCCGCGGCGGAAAGTCGGAAAGCGCGATAGCGAAGCAGCCATGTTGGAATACGTATTGTTCAGCTTTACAACTATCACGCGGGTAAGCCGCATTTAGCGAAGAAGCAATATTATTTGATGCTCTTTGTGTTGAAATGTTCTCTGAACTATCGCGGGGTCCCGTACAAAGCCCTTTTTTGCAATTCGCCTCTTGAAACTTTATAAACAGTAAAAGCGTACGTTTTTATAGAATAAATTTATTTCGGTACACTTTTTCCAAAAAAGGGCGTTGTACGGGACCCCGCGGTAGTTCAGAGAACATTTCAACACAAAGAGCATCAAAAAAATTGCTTCTTCGCTAAATGCGGCTTACCCGCGTGATCGGGGAATGGAGCTGTGCAAGAATAGCAGGAGACGCGACGACAGCGCCGCGGCGGAAAGTCGGAAAGCGCGATAGCGAAGCAGCCATGTTGGAATACGTATTGTTCAGCTTTACAACTATCACGCGGGTAAGCCGCATTTAGCGAAGAAGCAATATTATTTGATGCTCTTTGTGTTGAAATGTTCTCTGAACTATCGCGGGGTCCCGTACAAAGCCCTTTTTTGCAATTCGCCTCTTGAAACTTTATAAACAGTAAAAGCGTACGTTTTTGTAGAATACATTTATTTCCCTACACTTTTCCCAAAAAAGGGCTTTGTACGGGACCCCGCGGTAGTTCAGAGTACGATTTCAACACAAAGAGCATAAAAAAATATTGCTTCTTCGCTAAATTTGGCTTACCCGCGTGATCGGGAAATCGAGCTGTGCAAGAATAGCAGGAGACGCGACGACAGCGCCGCGGCGGAAAGTCGGAAAGCGCGATGGCGAAGCAGCCATATTGGAATACGAATTGTTCAGCTTTACAACTATCACGCGGGTAAGCCGCATTTAGCGCAGAAGCAATATTATTTGATGCTCTTTGTGTTGAAATGTTCTCTGAACTGTCGCGGGGTCCCGTACAAAGCCCTTTTTTGCAATTCGCCTCTTGAAACTTTATAAACAGTAAAAGCGTACGTTTTTATAGAATAAATTTATTTCGGTACACTTTTTACAAAAAAGGGCTTTGTACGGGACCCCGCGGTAGTTCAGAGAACATTTCAGCACAAAGAGCATAAAAAAATATTGCTTCTTCGCTAAATGCGGCTTACCCGCGTGATCGGGAAATGGAGCAGTGCAAGAATAGCAGGAGACGCGACGACAGCGCCGCGGCGGAAAGTCGGAAAGCGCGATAGCGAAGCAGCCATGTTGGAATACGTATTGTTCAGCTTTACAACTATCACGCGGGTAAGCCGCATTTAGCGAAGAAGCAATATTATTTGATGCTCTTTGTGTTGAAATGTTCTCTGAACTATCGCGGGGTCCCGTACAAAGCCCTTTTTTGCAATTCGCCTCTTGAAACTTTATAAACAGTAAAAGCGTACGTTTTTATAGAATAAATTTATTTCGGTACACTTTTTCCAAAAAAGGGCTTTGTACGGGACCCCGCGGTAGTTCAGAGAACATTTCAACACAAAGAGCATCAAAAAATATTGCTTCTTCGCTAAATGCGGCTTACCCGCGTGATCGGGAAATGGAGCAGTGCAAGAATAGCAGGAGACGCGACGACAGCGCCGCGGCGGAAAGTCGGAAAGCGCGATAGCGAAGCAGCCATGTTGGAATACGTATTGTTCAGCTTTACAACTATCACGCGGGTAAGCCGCATTTAGCGAAGAAGCAATATTATTTGATGCTCTTTGTGTTGAAATGTTCTCTGAACTATCGCGGGGTCCCGTACAAAGCCCTTTTTTGCAATTCGCCTCTTGAAACTTTATAAACAGTAAAAGCGTACGTTTTTATAGAATAAATTTATTTCGGTACACTTTTTCCAAAAAAGGGCTTTGTACGGGACCCCGCGGTAGTTCAGAGAACATTTCAACACAAAGAGCATCAAAAAATATTGCTTCTTCGCTAAATGCGGCTTACCCGCGTGATCGGGAAATGGAGCAGTGCAAGAATAGCAGGAGTCGCGACGACAGCGCCGCGGCGGAAAGTCGGAAAGCGCGATAGCGAAGCAGCCATGTTGGAATACGAATTGTTCAGCTTTACAACTATCACGCGGGTAAGCCGCATTTAGCGAAGAAGCAATATCATTTGATGCTCTTTGTGTTGAAATGTTCTCTGAACTATCGCGGGGTCCCGTACAAAGCCCTTTTTTGCAATTCGCCTCTTGAAACTTTATAAACAGTAAAAGCGTACGTTTTTGTAGAATACATTTATTTCCCTACACTTTTCCCAAAAAAGGGCTTTGTACGGGACCCCGCGGTAGTTCAGAGTACGATTTCAACACAAAGAGCATAAAAAAATATTGCTTCTTCGCTAAATTTGGCTTACCCGCGTGATCGGGAAATCGAGCTGTGCAAGAATAGCAGGAGACGCGACGACAGCGCCGCGGCGGAAAGTCGGAAAGCGCGATGGCGAAGCAGCCATATTGGAATACGAATTGTTCAGCTTTACAACTATCACGCGGGTAAGCCGCATTTAGCGAAGAAGCAATATTATTTGATGCTCTTTGTGTTGAAATGTTCTCTGAACTGTCGCGGGGTCCCGTACAAAGCCCTTTTTTGCAATTCGCCTCTTGAAACTTTATAAACAGTAAAAGCGTACGTTTTTATAGAATAAATTTATTTCGGTACACTTTTTACAAAAAAGGGGTTTGTACGGGACCCCGCGGTAGTTCAGAGAACATTTCAGCACAAAGAGCATAAAAAAATATTGCTTCTTCGCTAAATGCGGCTTACCCGCGTGATCGGGAAATGGAGCAGTGCAAGAATAGCAGGAGACGCGACGACAGCGCCGCGCGGAAAGTCGGAAAGCGCGATAGCGAAGCAGCCATGTTGGAATACGTATTGTTCAGCTTTACAACTATCACGCGGGTAAGCCGCATTTAGCGAAGAAGCAATATTATTTGATGCTCTTTGTGTTGAAATGTTCTCTGAACTATCGCGGGGTCCCGTACAAAGCCCTTTTTTGCAATTCGCCTCTTGAAACTTTATAAACAGTAAAAGCGTACGTTTTTATAGAATAAATTTATTTCGGTACACTTTTTACAAAAAAGGGCTTTGTACGGGACCCCGCGGTAGTTCAGAGAACATTTCAGCACAAAGAGCATAAAAAAATATTGCTTCTTCGCTAAATGCGGCTTACCCGCGTGATCGGGAAATGGAGCAGTGCAAGAATAGCAGGAGACGCGACGACAGCGCCGCGGCGGAAAGTCGGAAAGCGCGATAGCGAAGCAGCCATGTTGGAATACGTATTGTTCAGCTTTACAACTATCACGCGGGTAAGCCGCATTTAGCGAAGAAGCAATATTATTTGATGCTCTTTGTGTTGAAATGTTCTCTGAACTATCGCGGGGTCCCGTACAAAGCCCTTTTTTGCAATTCGCCTCTTGAAACTTTATAAACAGTAAAAGCGTACGTTTTTGTAGAATACATTTATTTCCCTACACTTTTCCCAAAAAAGGGCTTTGTACGGGACCCCGCGGTAGTTCAGAGAACATTTCAACACAAAGAGCATAAAAAAATATTGCTTCTTCGCTAAATGTGGCTTACCCGCGTGATCGGGAAATCGAGCTGTGCAAGAATAGCAGGAGACGCGACGACAGCGCCGCGGCGGAAAGTCGGAAAGCGCGATGGCGAAGCAGCCATGTTGGAATACGAATTGTTCAGCTTTACAACTATCACGCGGGTAAGCCGCATTTAGCGAAGAAGCAATATTATTTGATGCTCTTTGTGTTGAAATGTTCTCTGAACTATCGCGGGGTCCCGTACAAAGCCCTTTTTTGCAATTCGCCTCTTGAAACTTTATAAACAGTAAAAACGTACGTTTTTATAGAATAAATTTATTTCGGTACACTTTTTACAAAAAAGGGCTTTATACGGGACCCCGCGGTAGTTCAGAGAACATTTCAACACAAAGAGCATAAAAAAATATTGCTTCTTCGCTAAATGTGGCTTACCCGCGTGATCGGGAAATCGAGCTGTGCAAGAATAGCAGGAGACGCGACGACAGCGCCGCGGCGGAAAGTCGGAAAGCGCGATGGCGAAGCAGCCATGTTGGAATACGAATTGTTCAGCTTTACAACTATCACGCGGGTAAGCCGCATTTAGCGAAGAAGCAATATTATTTGATGCTCTTTGTGTTGAAATGTTCTCTGAACTATCGCGGGGTCCCGTACAAAGCCCTTTTTTGCAATTCGCCTCTTGAAACTTTATAAACAGTAAAAACGTACGTTTTTATAGAATAAATTTATTTCGGTACACTTTTTACAAAAAAGGGCTTTATACGGGACCCCGCGGTAGTTCAGAGAACATTTCAACACAAAGAGCATAAAAAAATATTGCTTCTTCGCTAAATGCGGCTTACCCGCGTGATCGGGAAATGGAGCAGTGCAAGAATAGCAGGGGACGCGACGACAGCGCCGCGGCGGAAAGTCGGAAAGCGCGATAGCGAAGCAGCCATGTTGGAATACGTATTGTTCAGCTTTACAACTATCACGCGGGTAAGCCGCATTTAGCGAAGAAGCAATATTATTTGATGCTCTTTGTGTTGAAATGTTCTCTGAACTATCGCGGGGTCCCGTACAAAGCCCTTTTTTGCAATTCGCCTCTTGAAACTTTATAAACAGTAAAACCGTACGTTTTTATAGAATAAATTTATTTCGGTACACTTTTTCCAAAAATGGGCTTTGTACGGGACCCCGCGGTAGTTCAGAGAACATTTCAACACAAAAGCATCAAAAAATATTGCTTCTTCGCTAAATGCGGCTTACCCGCGTGATCGGGAAATCGAGCTGTGCAAGAATAGCAGGAGACGCGACGACAGCGCCGCGGCGGAAAGTCGGAAAGCGCGATAGCGAAGCAGCTATGTTGGAATACGAATTGTTCAGCTTTATAACTATCACGCGGGTAAGCCGCATTTAGCGAAGAAGCAATATTATTTGATGCTCTTTGTGTTGAAATGTTCTCTGAACTATCGCGGGGTCCCGTACAAAGCCCTTTTTTGCAATTCGCCTCTTGAAACTTTATAAACAGTAAAAGCGTACGTTTTTATAGAATGAATTTATTTCGGTACACCTGTTCCAAAAAAGGGCTCTGTACGGGACCCCGCGGTAGTTCAGAGAACATTTCAACACAAAGAGCATAAAAAAATATTGCTTCTTCGCTAAATGCGGCTTACCCGCGTGATCGGGAAATCGAGCTGTGCAAGAATAGCAGGAGACGCGACGACAGCGCCGCGGCGGAAAGTCGGAAAGCGCGATGGCGAAGCAGCCATGTTGGAATACGAATTGTTCAGCTTTACAACTATCACGCGGGTAAGCCGCATTTAGCGAAGAAGCAATATTATTTCATGCTCTTTGTGTTGAAATGTTCTCTGAACTATCGCGGGGTCCCGTACAAAGCCCTTTTTTGCAATTCGCCTCTTGAAACTTTATAAACAGTAAAAGCGTACGTTTTTATAGAATAAATTTATTTCGGTACACTTTTTCCAAAAAAGGGCTTTGTACGGGACCCCGCGGTAGTTCAGAGAACATTTCAACACAAAGAGCATAAAAAAATATTGCTTCTTCGCTAAATGCGGCTTACCCGCGTGATCGGGAAATGGAGCAGTGCAAGAATAGCAGGAGAAGCGACGACAGCGCCGCGGCGGAAAGTCGGAAAGCGCGATAGCGAAGCAGCCATGTTGGAATACGAATTGTTCAGCTTTACAACTATCACGCGGGTAAGCCGCATTTAGCGAAGAAGCAATATTATTTGATGCTCTTTGTGTTGAAATGTTCTCTGAACTATCGCGGGGTCCCGTACAAAGCCCTTTTTTGCAATTCGCCTCTTGAAACTTTATAAACAGTAAAAGCGTACGTTTTTATAGAATAAATTTATTTCGGTACACTTTTTCCAAAAAAGGGCTTTGTACGGGACCCCGCGGTAGTTCAGAGAACATTTCAACACAAAGAGCATCAAAAAATATTGCTTCTTCGCTAAATGCGGCTTACCCGCGTGATCGGGAAATGGAGCTGTGCAAGAATAGCAGGAGACGCGACGACAGCGCCGCGGCGGAAAGTCGGAAAGCGCGATAGCGAAGCAGCCATGTTGGAATACGTATTGTTCAGCTTTACAACTATCACGCGGGTAAGCCGCATTTAGCGAAGAAGCAATATTATTTGATGCTCTTTGTGTTGAAATGTTCTCTGAACTATCGCGGGGTCCCGTACAAAGCCCTTTTTTGCAATTCGCCTCTTGAAACTTTATAAACAGTAAAAGCGTACGTTTTTATAGAATAAATTTATTTCGGTACACTTTTTCCAAAAAAGGGCTTTGTACGGGACCCCGCGGTAGTTCAGAGAACATTTCAACACAAAGAGCATCAAAAAATATTGCTTCTTCGCTAAATGCGGCTTACCCGCGTGATCGGGAAATGGAGCTGTGCAAGAATAGCAGGAGACGCGACGACAGCGCCGCGGCGGAAAGTCGGAAAGCGCGATAGCGAAGCAGCCATGTTGGAATACGTATTGTTCAGCTTTACAACTATCACGCGGGTAAGCCGCATTTAGCGAAGAAGCAATATTATTTGATGCTCTTTGTGTTGAAATGTTCTCTGAACTATCGCGGGGTCCCGTACAAAGCCCTTTTTTGCAATTCGCCTCTTGAAACTTTATAAACAGTAAAACCGTACGTTTTTATAGAATAAATTTATTTCGGTACACTTTTTCCAAAAATGGGCTTTGTACGGGACCCCGCGGTAGTTCAGAGAACATTTCAACACAAAAGCATCAAAAAATATTGCTTCTTCGCTAAATGCGGCTTACCCGCGTGATCGGGAAATCGAGCTGTGCAAGAATAGCAGGAGACGCGACGACAGCGCCGCGGCGGAAAGTCGGAAAGCGCGATAGCGAAGCAGCTATGTTGGAATACGAATTGTTCAGCTTTATAACTATCACGCGGGTAAGCCGCATTTAGCGAAGAAGCAATATTATTTGATGCTCTTTGTGTTGAAATGTTCTCTGAACTATCGCGGGGTCCCGTACAAAGCCCTTTTTTGCAATTCGCCTCTTGAAACTTTATAAACAGTAAAAGCGTACGTTTTTATAGAATGAATTTATTTCGGTACACCTGTTCCAAAAAAGGGCTCTGTACGGGACCCCGCGGTAGTTCAGAGAACATTTCAACACAAAGAGCATAAAAAAATATTGCTTCTTCGCTAAATGCGGCTTACCCGCGTGATCGGGAAATCGAGCTGTGCAAGAATAGCAGGAGACGCGACGACAGCGCCGCGGCGGAAAGTCGGAAAGCGCGATGGCGAAGCAGCCATGTTGGAATACGAATTGTTCAGCTTTACAACTATCACGCGGGTAAGCCGCATTTAGCGAAGAAGCAATATTATTTCATGCTCTTTGTGTTGAAATGTTCTCTGAACTATCGCGGGGTCCCGTACAAAGCCCTTTTTTGCAATTCGCCTCTTGAAACTTTATAAACAGTAAAAGCGTACGTTTTTATAGAATAAATTTATTTCGGTACACTTTTTCCAAAAAAGGGCTTTGTACGGGACCCCGCGGTAGTTCAGAGAACATTTCAACACAAAGAGCATCAAAAAATATTGCTTCTTCGCTAAATGCGGCTTACCCGCGTGATCGGGAAATGGAGCAGTGCAAGAATAGCAGGAGACGCGACGACAGCGCCGCGGCGGAAAGTCGGAAAGCGCGATAGCGAAGCAGCCATGTTGGAATACGTATTGTTCAGCTTTACAACTATCACGCGGGTAAGCCGCATTTAGCGAAGAAGCAATATTATTTGATGCTCTTTGTGTTGAAATGTTCTCTGAACTATCGCGGGGTCCCGTACAAAGCCCTTTTTTGCAATTCGCCTCTTGAAACTTTATAAACAGTAAAAGCGTACGTTTTTATAGAATAAATTTATTTCGGTACACTTTTTCCAAAAAAGGGCTTTGTACGGGACCCCGCGGTAGTTCAGAGAACATTTCAACACAAAGAGCATCAAAAAATATTGCTTCTTCGCTAAATGCGGCTTACCCGCGTGATCGGGAAATGGAGCAGTGCAAGAATAGCAGGAGACGCGACGACAGCGCCGCGGCGGAAAGTCGGAAAGCGCGATAGCGAAGCAGCCATGTTGGAATACGTATTGTTCAGCTTTACAACTATCACGCGGGTAAGCCGCATTTAGCGAAGAAGCAATATTATTTGATGCTCTTTGTGTTGAAATGTTCTCTGAACTATCGCGGGGTCCCGTACAAAGCCCTTTTTTGCAATTCGCCTCTTGAAACTTTATAAACAGTAAAAGCGTACGTTTTTATAGAATAAATTTATTTCGGTACACTTTTTCCAAAAAAGGGCTTTGTACGGGACCCCGCGGTAGTTCAGAGAACATTTCAACACAAAGAGCATCAAAAAATATTGCTTCTTCGCTAAATGCGGCTTACCCGCGTGATCGGGAAATGGAGCAGTGCAAGAATAGCAGGAGTCGCGACGACAGCGCCGCGGCGGAAAGTCGGAAAGCGCGATAGCGAAGCAGCCATGTTGGAATACGAATTGTTCAGCTTTACAACTATCACGCGGGTAAGCCGCATTTAGCGAAGAAGCAATATTATTTGATGCTCTTTGTGTTGAAATGTTCTCTGAACTATCGCGGGGTCCCGTACAAAGCCCTTTTTTGCAATTCGCCTCTTGAAACTTTATAAACAGTAAAAGCGTACGTTTTTATAGAATAAATTTATTTCGGTACACTTTTTCCAAAAAAGGGCTTTGTACGGGACCCCGCGGTAGTTCAGAGAACATTTCAACACAAAGAGCATCAAAAAATATTGCTTCTTCGCTAAATGCGGCTTACCCGCGTGATCGGGAAATGGAGCAGTGCAAGAATAGCAGGAGTCGCGACGACAGCGCCGCGGCGGAAAGTCGGAAAGCGCGATAGCGAAGCAGCCATGTTGGAATACGAATTGTTCAGCTTTACAACTATCACGCGGGTAAGCCGCATTTAGCGAAGAAGCAATATCATTTGATGCTCTTTGTGTTGAAATGTTCTCTGAACTATCGCGGGGTCCCGTACAAAGCCCTTTTTTGCAATTCGCCTCTTGAAACTTTATAAACAGTAAAAGCGTACGTTTTTGTAGAATACATTTATTTCCCTACACTTTTCCCAAAAAAGGGCTTTGTACGGGACCCCGCGGTAGTTCAGAGTACGATTTCAACACAAAGAGCATAAAAAAATATTGCTTCTTCGCTAAATTTGGCTTACCCGCGTGATCGGGAAATCGAGCTGTGCAAGAATAGCAGGAGACGCGACGACAGCGCCGCGGCGGAAAGTCGGAAAGCGCGATGGCGAAGCAGCCATATTGGAATACGAATTGTTCAGCTTTACAACTATCACGCGGGTAAGCCGCATTTAGCGAAGAAGCAATATTATTTGATGCTCTTTGTGTTGAAATGTTCTCTGAACTGTCGCGGGGTCCCGTACAAAGCCCTTTTTTGCAATTCGCCTCTTGAAACTTTATAAACAGTAAAAGCGTACGTTTTTATAGAATAAATTTATTTCGGTACACTTTTTACAAAAAAGGGGTTTGTACGGGACCCCGCGGTAGTTCAGAGAACATTTCAGCACAAAGAGCATAAAAAAATATTGCTTCTTCGCTAAATGCGGCTTACCCGCGTGATCGGGAAATGGAGCAGTGCAAGAATAGCAGGAGACGCGACGACAGCGCCGCGCGGAAAGTCGGAAAGCGCGATAGCGAAGCAGCCATGTTGGAATACGTATTGTTCAGCTTTACAACTATCACGCGGGTAAGCCGCATTTAGCGAAGAAGCAATATTATTTGATGCTCTTTGTGTTGAAATGTTCTCTGAACTATCGCGGGGTCCCGTACAAAGCCCTTTTTTGCAATTCGCCTCTTGAAACTTTATAAACAGTAAAAGCGTACGTTTTTATAGAATAAATTTATTTCGGTACACTTTTTCCAAAAAAGGGCTTTGTACGGGACCCCGCGGTAGTTCAGAGAACATTTCAGCACAAAGAGCATAAAAAAATATTGCTTCTTCGCTAAATGCGGCTTACCCGCGTGATCGGGAAATGGAGCAGTGCAAGAATAGCAGGAGACGCGACGACAGCGCCGCGGCGGAAAGTCGGAAAGCGCGATAGCGAAGCAGCCATGTTGGAATACGTATTGTTCAGCTTTACAACTATCACGCGGGTAAGCCGCATTTAGCGAAGAAGCAATATTATTTGATGCTCTTTGTGTTGAAATGTTCTCTGAACTATCGCGGGGTCCCGTACAAAGCCCTTTTTTGCAATTCGCCTCTTGAAACTTTATAAACAGTAAAAGCGTACGTTTTTGTAGAATACATTTATTTCCCTACACTTTTCCCAAAAAAGGGCTTTGTACGGGACCCCGCGGTAGTTCAGAGAACATTTCAACACAAAGAGCATAAAAAAATATTGCTTCTTCGCTAAATGTGGCTTACCCGCGTGATCGGGAAATCGAGCTGTGCAAGAATAGCAGGAGACGCGACGACAGCGCCGCGGCGGAAAGTCGGAAAGCGCGATGGCGAAGCAGCCATGTTGGAATACGAATTGTTCAGCTTTACAACTATCACGCGGGTAAGCCGCATTTAGCGAAGAAGCAATATTATTTGATGCTCTTTGTGTTGAAATGTTCTCTGAACTATCGCGGGGTCCCGTACAAAGCCCTTTTTTGCAATTCGCCTCTTGAAACTTTATAAACAGTAAAAACGTACGTTTTTATAGAATAAATTTATTTCGGTACACTTTTTACAAAAAAGGGCTTTATACGGGACCCCGCGGTAGTTCAGAGAACATTTCAACACAAAGAGCATAAAAAAATATTGCTTCTTCGCTAAATGTGGCTTACCCGCGTGATCGGGAAATCGAGCTGTGCAAGAATAGCAGGAGACGCGACGACAGCGCCGCGGCGGAAAGTCGGAAAGCGCGATGGCGAAGCAGCCATGTTGGAATACGAATTGTTCAGCTTTACAACTATCACGCGGGTAAGCCGCATTTAGCGAAGAAGCAATATTATTTGATGCTCTTTGTGTTGAAATGTTCTCTGAACTATCGCGGGGTCCCGTACAAAGCCCTTTTTTGCAATTCGCCTCTTGAAACTTTATAAACAGTAAAAACGTACGTTTTTATAGAATAAATTTATTTCGGTACACTTTTTACAAAAAAGGGCTTTATACGGGACCCCGCGGTAGTTCAGAGAACATTTCAACACAAAGAGCATAAAAAAATATTGCTTCTTCGCTAAATGCGGCTTACCCGCGTGATCGGGAAATGGAGCAGTGCAAGAATAGCAGGGGACGCGACGACAGCGCCGCGGCGGAAAGTCGGAAAGCGCGATAGCGAAGCAGCCATGTTGGAATACGTATTGTTCAGCTTTACAACTATCACGCGGGTAAGCCGCATTTAGCGAAGAAGCAATATTATTTGATGCTCTTTGTGTTGAAATGTTCTCTGAACTATCGCGGGGTCCCGTACAAAGCCCTTTTTTGCAATTCGCCTCTTGAAACTTTATAAACAGTAAAACCGTACGTTTTTATAGAATAAATTTATTTCGGTACACTTTTTCCAAAAATGGGCTTTGTACGGGACCCCGCGGTAGTTCAGAGAACATTTCAACACAAAAGCATCAAAAAATATTGCTTCTTCGCTAAATGCGGCTTACCCGCGTGATCGGGAAATCGAGCTGTGCAAGAATAGCAGGAGACGCGACGACAGCGCCGCGGCGGAAAGTCGGAAAGCGCGATAGCGAAGCAGCTATGTTGGAATACGAATTGTTCAGCTTTATAACTATCACGCGGGTAAGCCGCATTTAGCGAAGAAGCAATATTATTTGATGCTCTTTGTGTTGAAATGTTCTCTGAACTATCGCGGGGTCCCGTACAAAGCCCTTTTTTGCAATTCGCCTCTTGAAACTTTATAAACAGTAAAAGCGTACGTTTTTATAGAATGAATTTATTTCGGTACACCTGTTCCAAAAAAGGGCTCTGTACGGGACCCCGCGGTAGTTCAGAGAACATTTCAACACAAAGAGCATAAAAAAATATTGCTTCTTCGCTAAATGCGGCTTACCCGCGTGATCGGGAAATCGAGCTGTGCAAGAATAGCAGGAGACGCGACGACAGCGCCGCGGCGGAAAGTCGGAAAGCGCGATGGCGAAGCAGCCATGTTGGAATACGAATTGTTCAGCTTTACAACTATCACGCGGGTAAGCCGCATTTAGCGAAGAAGCAATATTATTTCATGCTCTTTGTGTTGAAATGTTCTCTGAACTATCGCGGGGTCCCGTACAAAGCCCTTTTTTGCAATTCGCCTCTTGAAACTTTATAAACAGTAAAAGCGTACGTTTTTATAGAATAAATTTATTTCGGTACACTTTTTCCAAAAAAGGGCTTTGTACGGGACCCCGCGGTAGTTCAGAGAACATTTCAACACAAAGAGCATAAAAAAATATTGCTTCTTCGCTAAATGCGGCTTACCCGCGTGATCGGGAAATGGAGCAGTGCAAGAATAGCAGGAGAAGCGACGACAGCGCCGCGGCGGAAAGTCGGAAAGCGCGATAGCGAAGCAGCCATGTTGGAATACGAATTGTTCAGCTTTACAACTATCACGCGGGTAAGCCGCATTTAGCGAAGAAGCAATATTATTTGATGCTCTTTGTGTTGAAATGTTCTCTGAACTATCGCGGGGTCCCGTACAAAGCCCTTTTTTGCAATTCGCCTCTTGAAACTTTATAAACAGTAAAAGCGTACGTTTTTATAGAATAAATTTATTTCGGTACACTTTTTCCAAAAAAGGGCTTTGTACGGGACCCCGCGGTAGTTCAGAGAACATTTCAACACAAAGAGCATCAAAAAATATTGCTTCTTCGCTAAATGCGGCTTACCCGCGTGATCGGGAAATGGAGCTGTGCAAGAATAGCAGGAGACGCGACGACAGCGCCGCGGCGGAAAGTCGGAAAGCGCGATAGCGAAGCAGCCATGTTGGAATACGTATTGTTCAGCTTTACAACTATCACGCGGGTAAGCCGCATTTAGCGAAGAAGCAATATTATTTGATGCTCTTTGTGTTGAAATGTTCTCTGAACTATCGCGGGGTCCCGTACAAAGCCCTTTTTTGCAATTCGCCTCTTGAAACTTTATAAACAGTAAAAGCGTACGTTTTTATAGAATAAATTTATTTCGGTACACTTTTTCCAAAAAAGGGCTTTGTACGGGACCCCGCGGTAGTTCAGAGAACATTTCAACACAAAGAGCATCAAAAAATATTGCTTCTTCGCTAAATGCGGCTTACCCGCGTGATCGGGAAATGGAGCTGTGCAAGAATAGCAGGAGACGCGACGACAGCGCCGCGGCGGAAAGTCGGAAAGCGCGATAGCGAAGCAGCCATGTTGGAATACGTATTGTTCAGCTTTACAACTATCACGCGGGTAAGCCGCATTTAGCGAAGAAGCAATATTATTTGATGCTCTTTGTGTTGAAATGTTCTCTGAACTATCGCGGGGTCCCGTACAAAGCCCTTTTTTGCAATTCGCCTCTTGAAACTTTATAAACAGTAAAACCGTACGTTTTTATAGAATAAATTTATTTCGGTACACTTTTTCCAAAAATGGGCTTTGTACGGGACCCCGCGGTAGTTCAGAGAACATTTCAACACAAAAGCATCAAAAAATATTGCTTCTTCGCTAAATGCGGCTTACCCGCGTGATCGGGAAATCGAGCTGTGCAAGAATAGCAGGAGACGCGACGACAGCGCCGCGGCGGAAAGTCGGAAAGCGCGATAGCGAAGCAGCTATGTTGGAATACGAATTGTTCAGCTTTATAACTATCACGCGGGTAAGCCGCATTTAGCGAAGAAGCAATATTATTTGATGCTCTTTGTGTTGAAATGTTCTCTGAACTATCGCGGGGTCCCGTACAAAGCCCTTTTTTGCAATTCGCCTCTTGAAACTTTATAAACAGTAAAAGCGTACGTTTTTATAGAATGAATTTATTTCGGTACACCTGTTCCAAAAAAGGGCTCTGTACGGGACCCCGCGGTAGTTCAGAGAACATTTCAACACAAAGAGCATAAAAAAATATTGCTTCTTCGCTAAATGCGGCTTACCCGCGTGATCGGGAAATCGAGCTGTGCAAGAATAGCAGGAGACGCGACGACAGCGCCGCGGCGGAAAGTCGGAAAGCGCGATGGCGAAGCAGCCATGTTGGAATACGAATTGTTCAGCTTTACAACTATCACGCGGGTAAGCCGCATTTAGCGAAGAAGCAATATTATTTCATGCTCTTTGTGTTGAAATGTTCTCTGAACTATCGCGGGGTCCCGTACAAAGCCCTTTTTTGCAATTCGCCTCTTGAAACTTTATAAACAGTAAAAGCGTACGTTTTTATAGAATAAATTTATTTCGGTACACTTTTTCCAAAAAAGGGCTTTGTACGGGACCCCGCGGTAGTTCAGAGAACATTTCAACACAAAGAGCATCAAAAAATATTGCTTCTTCGCTAAATGCGGCTTACCCGCGTGATCGGGAAATGGAGCAGTGCAAGAATAGCAGGAGACGCGACGACAGCGCCGCGGCGGAAAGTCGGAAAGCGCGATAGCGAAGCAGCCATGTTGGAATACGTATTGTTCAGCTTTACAACTATCACGCGGGTAAGCCGCATTTAGCGAAGAAGCAATATTATTTGATGCTCTTTGTGTTGAAATGTTCTCTGAACTATCGCGGGGTCCCGTACAAAGCCCTTTTTTGCAATTCGCCTCTTGAAACTTTATAAACAGTAAAAGCGTACGTTTTTATAGAATAAATTTATTTCGGTACACTTTTTCCAAAAAAGGGCTTTGTACGGGACCCCGCGGTAGTTCAGAGAACATTTCAACACAAAGAGCATCAAAAAATATTGCTTCTTCGCTAAATGCGGCTTACCCGCGTGATCGGGAAATGGAGCAGTGCAAGAATAGCAGGAGACGCGACGACAGCGCCGCGGCGGAAAGTCGGAAAGCGCGATAGCGAAGCAGCCATGTTGGAATACGTATTGTTCAGCTTTACAACTATCACGCGGGTAAGCCGCATTTAGCGAAGAAGCAATATTATTTGATGCTCTTTGTGTTGAAATGTTCTCTGAACTATCGCGGGGTCCCGTACAAAGCCCTTTTTTGCAATTCGCCTCTTGAAACTTTATAAACAGTAAAAGCGTACGTTTTTATAGAATAAATTTATTTCGGTACACTTTTTCCAAAAAAGGGCTTTGTATGGGACCCCGCGGTAGTTCAGAGAACATTTCAACACAAAGAGCATCAAAAAATATTGCTTCTTCGCTAAATGCGGCTTACCCGCGTGATCGGGAAATGGAGCTGTGCAAGAATAGCAGGAGACGCGACGACAGCGCCGCGGCGGAAAGTCGGAAAGCGCGATAGCGAAGCAGCCATGTTGGAATACGTATTGTTCAGCTTTACAACTATCACGCGGGTAAGCCGCATTTAGCGAAGAAGCAATATTATTTGATGCTCTTTGTGTTGAAATGTTCTCTGAACTATCGCGGGGTCCCGTACAAAGCCCTTTTTTGCAATTCGCCTCTTGAAACTTTATAAACAGTAAAACCGTACGTTTTTATAGAATAAATTTATTTCGGTACACTTTTTCCAAAAATGGGCTTTGTACGGGACCCCGCGGTAGTTCAGAGAACATTTCAACACAAAAGCATCAAAAAATATTGCTTCTTCGCTAAATGCGGCTTACCCGCGTGATCGGGAAATCGAGCTGTGCAAGAATAGCAGGAGACGCGACGACAGCGCCGCGGCGGAAAGTCGGAAAGCGCGATAGCGAAGCAGCTATGTTGGAATACGAATTGTTCAGCTTTATAACTATCACGCGGGTAAGCCGCATTTAGCGAAGAAGCAATATTATTTGATGCTCTTTGTGTTGAAATGTTCTCTGAACTATCGCGGGGTCCCGTACAAAGCCCTTTTTTGCAATTCGCCTCTTGAAACTTTATAAACAGTAAAAGCGTACGTTTTTATAGAATAAATTTATTTCGGTACACTTTTTCCAAAAAAGGGCTTTGTACGGGACCCCGCGGTAGTTCAGAGAACATTTCAACACAAAGAGCATAAAAAAATATTGCTTCTTCGCTAAATGCGGCTTACCCGCGTGATCGGGAAATGGAGCAGTGCAAGAATAGCAGGGGACGCGACGACAGCGCCGCGGCGGAAAGTCGGAAAGCGCGATAGCGAAGCAGCCATGTTGGAATACGTATTGTTCAGCTTTACAACTATCACGCGGGTAAGCCGCATTTAGCGAAGAAGCAATATTATTTGATGCTCTTTGTGTTGAAATGTTCTCTGAACTATCGCGGGGTCCCGTACAAAGCCCTTTTTTGCAATTCGCCTCTTGAAACTTTATAAACAGTAAAACCGTACGTTTTTATAGAATAAATTTATTTCGGTACACTTTTTCCAAAAATGGGCTTTGTACGGGACCCCGCGGTAGTTCAGAGAACATTTCAACACAAAAGCATCAAAAAATATTGCTTCTTCGCTAAATGCGGCTTACCCGCGTGATCGGGAAATCGAGCTGTGCAAGAATAGCAGGAGACGCGACGACAGCGCCGCGGCGGAAAGTCGGAAAGCGCGATAGCGAAGCAGCTATGTTGGAATACGAATTGTTCAGCTTTATAACTATCACGCGGGTAAGCCGCATTTAGCGAAGAAGCAATATTATTTGATGCTCTTTGTGTTGAAATGTTCTCTGAACTATCGCGGGGTCCCGTACAAAGCCCTTTTTTGCAATTCGCCTCTTGAAACTTTATAAACAGTAAAAGCGTACGTTTTTATAGAATGAATTTATTTCGGTACACCTGTTCCAAAAAAGGGCTCTGTACGGGACCCCGCGGTAGTTCAGAGAACATTTCAACACAAAGAGCATAAAAAAATATTGCTTCTTCGCTAAATGCGGCTTACCCGCGTGATCGGGAAATCGAGCTGTGCAAGAATAGCAGGAGACGCGACGACAGCGCCGCGGCGGAAAGTCGGAAAGCGCGATGGCGAAGCAGCCATGTTGGAATACGAATTGTTCAGCTTTACAACTATCACGCGGGTAAGCCGCATTTAGCGAAGAAGCAATATTATTTCATGCTCTTTGTGTTGAAATGTTCTCTGAACTATCGCGGGGTCCCGTACAAAGCCCTTTTTTGCAATTCGCCTCTTGAAACTTTATAAACAGTAAAAGCGTACGTTTTTATAGAATAAATTTATTTCGGTACACTTTTTCCAAAAAAGGGCTTTGTACGGGACCCCGCGGTAGTTCAGAGAACATTTCAACACAAAGAGCATAAAAAAATATTGCTTCTTCGCTAAATGCGGCTTACCCGCGTGATCGGGAAATGGAGCAGTGCAAGAATAGCAGGAGAAGCGACGACAGCGCCGCGGCGGAAAGTCGGAAAGCGCGATAGCGAAGCAGCCATGTTGGAATACGAATTGTTCAGCTTTACAACTATCACGCGGGTAAGCCGCATTTAGCGAAGAAGCAATATTATTTGATGCTCTTTGTGTTGAAATGTTCTCTGAACTATCGCGGGGTCCCGTACAAAGCCCTTTTTTGCAATTCGCCTCTTGAAACTTTATAAACAGTAAAAGCGTACGTTTTTATAGAATAAATTTATTTCGGTACACTTTTTCCAAAAAAGGGCTTTGTACGGGACCCCGCGGTAGTTCAGAGAACATTTCAACACAAAGAGCATCAAAAAATATTGCTTCTTCGCTAAATGCGGCTTACCCGCGTGATCGGGAAATGGAGCTGTGCAAGAATAGCAGGAGACGCGACGACAGCGCCGCGGCGGAAAGTCGGAAAGCGCGATAGCGAAGCAGCCATGTTGGAATACGTATTGTTCAGCTTTACAACTATCACGCGGGTAAGCCGCATTTAGCGAAGAAGCAATATTATTTGATGCTCTTTGTGTTGAAATGTTCTCTGAACTATCGCGGGGTCCCGTACAAAGCCCTTTTTTGCAATTCGCCTCTTGAAACTTTATAAACAGTAAAAGCGTACGTTTTTATAGAATAAATTTATTTCGGTACACTTTTTCCAAAAAAGGGCTTTGTACGGGACCCCGCGGTAGTTCAGAGAACATTTCAACACAAAGAGCATCAAAAAATATTGCTTCTTCGCTAAATGCGGCTTACCCGCGTGATCGGGAAATGGAGCTGTGCAAGAATAGCAGGAGACGCGACGACAGCGCCGCGGCGGAAAGTCGGAAAGCGCGATAGCGAAGCAGCCATGTTGGAATACGTATTGTTCAGCTTTACAACTATCACGCGGGTAAGCCGCATTTAGCGAAGAAGCAATATTATTTGATGCTCTTTGTGTTGAAATGTTCTCTGAACTATCGCGGGGTCCCGTACAAAGCCCTTTTTTGCAATTCGCCTCTTGAAACTTTATAAACAGTAAAACCGTACGTTTTTATAGAATAAATTTATTTCGGTACACTTTTTCCAAAAATGGGCTTTGTACGGGACCCCGCGGTAGTTCAGAGAACATTTCAACACAAAAGCATCAAAAAATATTGCTTCTTCGCTAAATGCGGCTTACCCGCGTGATCGGGAAATCGAGCTGTGCAAGAATAGCAGGAGACGCGACGACAGCGCCGCGGCGGAAAGTCGGAAAGCGCGATAGCGAAGCAGCTATGTTGGAATACGAATTGTTCAGCTTTATAACTATCACGCGGGTAAGCCGCATTTAGCGAAGAAGCAATATTATTTGATGCTCTTTGTGTTGAAATGTTCTCTGAACTATCGCGGGGTCCCGTACAAAGCCCTTTTTTGCAATTCGCCTCTTGAAACTTTATAAACAGTAAAAGCGTACGTTTTTATAGAATGAATTTATTTCGGTACACCTGTTCCAAAAAAGGGCTCTGTACGGGACCCCGCGGTAGTTCAGAGAACATTTCAACACAAAGAGCATAAAAAAATATTGCTTCTTCGCTAAATGCGGCTTACCCGCGTGATCGGGAAATCGAGCTGTGCAAGAATAGCAGGAGACGCGACGACAGCGCCGCGGCGGAAAGTCGGAAAGCGCGATGGCGAAGCAGCCATGTTGGAATACGAATTGTTCAGCTTTACAACTATCACGCGGGTAAGCCGCATTTAGCGAAGAAGCAATATTATTTCATGCTCTTTGTGTTGAAATGTTCTCTGAACTATCGCGGGGTCCCGTACAAAGCCCTTTTTTGCAATTCGCCTCTTGAAACTTTATAAACAGTAAAAGCGTACGTTTTTATAGAATAAATTTATTTCGGTACACTTTTTCCAAAAAAGGGCTTTGTACGGGACCCCGCGGTAGTTCAGAGAACATTTCAACACAAAGAGCATCAAAAAATATTGCTTCTTCGCTAAATGCGGCTTACCCGCGTGATCGGGAAATGGAGCAGTGCAAGAATAGCAGGAGACGCGACGACAGCGCCGCGGCGGAAAGTCGGAAAGCGCGATAGCGAAGCAGCCATGTTGGAATACGTATTGTTCAGCTTTACAACTATCACGCGGGTAAGCCGCATTTAGCGAAGAAGCAATATTATTTGATGCTCTTTGTGTTGAAATGTTCTCTGAACTATCGCGGGGTCCCGTACAAAGCCCTTTTTTGCAATTCGCCTCTTGAAACTTTATAAACAGTAAAAGCGTACGTTTTTATAGAATAAATTTATTTCGGTACACTTTTTCCAAAAAAGGGCTTTGTACGGGACCCCGCGGTAGTTCAGAGAACATTTCAACACAAAGAGCATCAAAAAATATTGCTTCTTCGCTAAATGCGGCTTACCCGCGTGATCGGGAAATGGAGCAGTGCAAGAATAGCAGGAGACGCGACGACAGCGCCGCGGCGGAAAGTCGGAAAGCGCGATAGCGAAGCAGCCATGTTGGAATACGTATTGTTCAGCTTTACAACTATCACGCGGGTAAGCCGCATTTAGCGAAGAAGCAATATTATTTGATGCTCTTTGTGTTGAAATGTTCTCTGAACTATCGCGGGGTCCCGTACAAAGCCCTTTTTTGCAATTCGCCTCTTGAAACTTTATAAACAGTAAAAGCGTACGTTTTTATAGAATAAATTTATTTCGGTACACTTTTTCCAAAAAAGGGCTTTGTACGGGACCCCGCGGTAGTTCAGAGAACATTTCAACACAAAGAGCATCAAAAAATATTGCTTCTTCGCTAAATGCGGCTTACCCGCGTGATCGGGAAATGGAGCTGTGCAAGAATAGCAGGAGACGCGACGACAGCGCCGCGGCGGAAAGTCGGAAAGCGCGATAGCGAAGCAGCCATGTTGGAATACGTATTGTTCAGCTTTACAACTATCACGCGGGTAAGCCGCATTTAGCGAAGAAGCAATATTATTTGATGCTCTTTGTGTTGAAATGTTCTCTGAACTATCGCGGGGTCCCGTACAAAGCCCTTTTTTGCAATTCGCCTCTTGAAACTTTATAAACAGTAAAACCGTACGTTTTTATAGAATAAATTTATTTCGGTACACTTTTTCCAAAAATGGGCTTTGTACGGGACCCCGCGGTAGTTCAGAGAACATTTCAACACAAAAGCATCAAAAAATATTGCTTCTTCGCTAAATGCGGCTTACCCGCGTGATCGGGAAATCGAGCTGTGCAAGAATAGCAGGAGACGCGACGACAGCGCCGCGGCGGAAAGTCGGAAAGCGCGATAGCGAAGCAGCTATGTTGGAATACGAATTGTTCAGCTTTATAACTATCACGCGGGTAAGCCGCATTTAGCGAAGAAGCAATATTATTTGATGCTCTTTGTGTTGAAATGTTCTCTGAACTATCGCGGGGTCCCGTACAAAGCCCTTTTTTGCAATTCGCCTCTTGAAACTTTATAAACAGTAAAAGCGTACGTTTTTATAGAATAAATTTATTTCGGTACACTTTTTCCAAAAAAGGGCTTTGTACGGGACCCCGCGGTACTTCAGAGAACATTTCAACACAAAGAGCATAAAAAAATATTGCTTCTTCGCTAAATGCGGCTTACCCGCGTGATCGGGAAATGGAGCAGTGCAAGAATAGCAGGAGAAGCGACGACAGCGCCGCGGCGGAAAGTCGGAAAGCGCGATAGCGAAGCAGCCATGTTGGAATACGAATTGTTCAGCTTTACAACTATCACGCGGGTAAGCCGCATTTAGCGAAGAAGCAATATTATTTGATGCTCTTTGTGTTGAAATGTTCTCTGAACTATCGCGGGGTCCCGTACAAAGCCCTTTTTTGCAATTCGCCTCTTGAAACTTTATAAACAGTAAAAGCGTACGTTTTTATAGAATAAATTTATTTCGGTACACTTTTTCCAAAAAAGGGCTTTGTACGGGACCCCGCGGTAGTTCAGAGAACATTTCAACACAAAGAGCATCAAAAAATATTGCTTCTTCGCTAAATGCGGCTTACCCGCGTGATCGGGAAATGGAGCTGTGCAAGAATAGCAGGAGACGCGACGACAGCGCCGCGGCGGAAAGTCGGAAAGCGCGATAGCGAAGCAGCCATGTTGGAATACGTATTGTTCAGCTTTACAACTATCACGCGGGTAAGCCGCATTTAGCGAAGAAGCAATATTATTTGATGCTCTTTGTGTTGAAATGTTCTCTGAACTATCGCGGGGTCCCGTACAAAGCCCTTTTTTGCAATTCGCCTCTTGAAACTTTATAAACAGTAAAAGCGTACGTTTTTATAGAATAAATTTATTTCGGTACACTTTTTCCAAAAAAGGGCTTTGTACGGGACCCCGCGGTAGTTCAGAGAACATTTCAACACAAAGAGCATCAAAAAATATTGCTTCTTCGCTAAATGCGGCTTACCCGCGTGATCGGGAAATGGAGCTGTGCAAGAATAGCAGGAGACGCGACGACAGCGCCGCGGCGGAAAGTCGGAAAGCGCGATAGCGAAGCAGCCATGTTGGAATACGTATTGTTCAGCTTTACAACTATCACGCGGGTAAGCCGCATTTAGCGAAGAAGCAATATTATTTGATGCTCTTTGTGTTGAAATGTTCTCTGAACTATCGCGGGGTCCCGTACAAAGCCCTTTTTTGCAATTCGCCTCTTGAAACTTTATAAACAGTAAAACCGTACGTTTTTATAGAATAAATTTATTTCGGTACACTTTTTCCAAAAATGGGCTTTGTACGGGACCCCGCGGTAGTTCAGAGAACATTTCAACACAAAAGCATCAAAAAATATTGCTTCTTCGCTAAATGCGGCTTACCCGCGTGATCGGGAAATCGAGCTGTGCAAGAATAGCAGGAGACGCGACGACAGCGCCGCGGCGGAAAGTCGGAAAGCGCGATAGCGAAGCAGCTATGTTGGAATACGAATTGTTCAGCTTTATAACTATCACGCGGGTAAGCCGCATTTAGCGAAGAAGCAATATTATTTGATGCTCTTTGTGTTGAAATGTTCTCTGAACTATCGCGGGGTCCCGTACAAAGCCCTTTTTTGCAATTCGCCTCTTGAAACTTTATAAACAGTAAAAGCGTACGTTTTTATAGAATGAATTTATTTCGGTACACCTGTTCCAAAAAAGGGCTCTGTACGGGACCCCGCGGTAGTTCAGAGAACATTTCAACACAAAGAGCATAAAAAAATATTGCTTCTTCGCTAAATGCGGCTTACCCGCGTGATCGGGAAATCGAGCTGTGCAAGAATAGCAGGAGACGCGACGACAGCGCCGCGGCGGAAAGTCGGAAAGCGCGATGGCGAAGCAGCCATGTTGGAATACGAATTGTTCAGCTTTACAACTATCACGCGGGTAAGCCGCATTTAGCGAAGAAGCAATATTATTTCATGCTCTTTGTGTTGAAATGTTCTCTGAACTATCGCGGGGTCCCGTACAAAGCCCTTTTTTGCAATTCGCCTCTTGAAACTTTATAAACAGTAAAAGCGTACGTTTTTATAGAATAAATTTATTTCGGTACACTTTTTCCAAAAAAGGGCTTTGTACGGGACCCCGCGGTAGTTCAGAGAACATTTCAACACAAAGAGCATCAAAAAATATTGCTTCTTCGCTAAATGCGGCTTACCCGCGTGATCGGGAAATGGAGCAGTGCAAGAATAGCAGGAGACGCGACGACAGCGCCGCGGCGGAAAGTCGGAAAGCGCGATAGCGAAGCAGCCATGTTGGAATACGTATTGTTCAGCTTTACAACTATCACGCGGGTAAGCCGCATTTAGCGAAGAAGCAATATTATTTGATGCTCTTTGTGTTGAAATGTTCTCTGAACTATCGCGGGGTCCCGTACAAAGCCCTTTTTTGCAATTCGCCTCTTGAAACTTTATAAACAGTAAAAGCGTACGTTTTTATAGAATAAATTTATTTCGGTACACTTTTTCCAAAAAAGGGCTTTGTACGGGACCCCGCGGTAGTTCAGAGAACATTTCAACACAAAGAGCATCAAAAAATATTGCTTCTTCGCTAAATGCGGCTTACCCGCGTGATCGGGAAATGGAGCAGTGCAAGAATAGCAGGAGACGCGACGACAGCGCCGCGGCGGAAAGTCGGAAAGCGCGATAGCGAAGCAGCCATGTTGGAATACGTATTGTTCAGCTTTACAACTATCACGCGGGTAAGCCGCATTTAGCGAAGAAGCAATATTATTTGATGCTCTTTGTGTTGAAATGTTCTCTGAACTATCGCGGGGTCCCGTACAAAGCCCTTTTTTGCAATTCGCCTCTTGAAACTTTATAAACAGTAAAAGCGTACGTTTTTATAGAATAAATTTATTTCGGTACACTTTTTCCAAAAAAGGGCTTTGTACGGGACCCCGCGGTAGTTCAGAGAACATTTCAACACAAAGAGCATCAAAAAATATTGCTTCTTCGCTAAATGCGGCTTACCCGCGTGATCGGGAAATGGAGCTGTGCAAGAATAGCAGGAGACGCGACGACAGCGCCGCGGCGGAAAGTCGGAAAGCGCGATAGCGAAGCAGCCATGTTGGAATACGTATTGTTCAGCTTTACAACTATCACGCGGGTAAGCCGCATTTAGCGAAGAAGCAATATTATTTGATGCTCTTTGTGTTGAAATGTTCTCTGAACTATCGCGGGGTCCCGTACAAAGCCCTTTTTTGCAATTCGCCTCTTGAAACTTTATAAACAGTAAAACCGTACGTTTTTATAGAATAAATTTATTTCGGTACACTTTTTCCAAAAATGGGCTTTGTACGGGACCCCGCGGTAGTTCAGAGAACATTTCAACACAAAAGCATCAAAAAATATTGCTTCTTCGCTAAATGCGGCTTACCCGCGTGATCGGGAAATCGAGCTGTGCAAGAATAGCAGGAGACGCGACGACAGCGCCGCGGCGGAAAGTCGGAAAGCGCGATAGCGAAGCAGCTATGTTGGAATACGAATTGTTCAGCTTTATAACTATCACGCGGGTAAGCCGCATTTAGCGAAGAAGCAATATTATTTGATGCTCTTTGTGTTGAAATGTTCTCTGAACTATCGCGGGGTCCCGTACAAAGCCCTTTTTTGCAATTCGCCTCTTGAAACTTTATAAACAGTAAAAGCGTACGTTTTTATAGAATAAATTTATTTCGGTACACTTTTTCCAAAAAAGGGCTTTGTACGGGACCCCGCGGTAGTTCAGAGAACATTTCAACACAAAGAGCATAAAAAAATATTGCTTCTTCGCTAAATGCGGCTTACCCGCGTGATCGGGAAATGGAGCAGTGCAAGAATAGCAGGAGAAGCGACGACAGCGCCGCGGCGGAAAGTCGGAAAGCGCGATAGCGAAGCAGCCATGTTGGAATACGAATTGTTCAGCTTTACAACTATCACGCGGGTAAGCCGCATTTAGCGAAGAAGCAATATTATTTGATGCTCTTTGTGTTGAAATGTTCTCTGAACTATCGCGGGGTCCCGTACAAAGCCCTTTTTTGCAATTCGCCTCTTGAAACTTTATAAACAGTAAAAGCGTACGTTTTTATAGAATAAATTTATTTCGGTACACTTTTTCCAAAAAAGGGCTTTGTACGGGACCCCGCGGTAGTTCAGAGAACATTTCAACACAAAGAGCATCAAAAAATATTGCTTCTTCGCTAAATGCGGCTTACCCGCGTGATCGGGAAATGGAGCTGTGCAAGAATAGCAGGAGACGCGACGACAGCGCCGCGGCGGAAAGTCGGAAAGCGCGATAGCGAAGCAGCCATGTTGGAATACGTATTGTTCAGCTTTACAACTATCACGCGGGTAAGCCGCATTTAGCGAAGAAGCAATATTATTTGATGCTCTTTGTGTTGAAATGTTCTCTGAACTATCGCGGGGTCCCGTACAAAGCCCTTTTTTGCAATTCGCCTCTTGAAACTTTATAAACAGTAAACGCGTACGTTTTTATAGAATAAATTTATTTCGGTACACTTTTTCCAAAAAAGGGCTTTGTACGGGACCCCGCGGTAGTTCAGAGAACATTTCAACACAAAGAGCATCAAAAAATATTGCTTCTTCGCTAAATGCGGCTTACCCGCGTGATCGGGAAATGGAGCTGTGCAAGAATAGCAGGAGACGCGACGACAGCGCCGCGGCGGAAAGTCGGAAAGCGCGATAGCGAAGCAGCCATGTTGGAATACGTATTGTTCAGCTTTACAACTATCACGCGGGTAAGCCGCATTTAGCGAAGAAGCAATATTATTTGATGCTCTTTGTGTTGAAATGTTCTCTGAACTATCGCGGGGTCCCGTACAAAGCCCTTTTTTGCAATTCGCCTCTTGAAACTTTATAAACAGTAAAACCGTACTTTTTTATAGAATAAATTTATTTCGGTACACTTTTTCCAAAAATGGGCTTTGTACGGGACCCCGCGGTAGTTCAGAGAACATTTCAACACAAAAGCATCAAAAAATATTGCTTCTTCGCTAAATGCGGCTTACCCGCGTGATCGGGAAATCGAGCTGTGCAAGAATAGCAGGAGACGCGACGACAGCGCCGCGGCGGAAAGTCGGAAAGCGCGATAGCGAAGCAGCTATGTTGGAATACGAATTGTTCAGCTTTATAACTATCACGCGGGTAAGCCGCATTTAGCGAAGAAGCAATATTATTTGATGCTCTTTGTGTTGAAATGTTCTCTGAACTATCGCGGGGTCCCGTACAAAGCCCTTTTTTGCAATTCGCCTCTTGAAACTTTATAAACAGTAAAAGCGTACGTTTTTATAGAATGAATTTATTTCGGTACACCTGTTCCAAAAAAGGGCTCTGTACGGGACCCCGCGGTAGTTCAGAGAACATTTCAACACAAAGAGCATAAAAAAATATTGCTTCTTCGCTAAATGCGGCTTACCCGCGTGATCGGGAAATCGAGCTGTGCAAGAATAGCAGGAGACGCGACGACAGCGCCGCGGCGGAAAGTCGGAAAGCGCGATGGCGAAGCAGCCATGTTGGAATACGAATTGTTCAGCTTTACAACTATCACGCGGGTAAGCCGCATTTAGCGAAGAAGCAATATTATTTCATGCTCTTTGTGTTGAAATGTTCTCTGAACTATCGCGGGGTCCCGTACAAAGCCCTTTTTTGCAATTCGCCTCTTGAAACTTTATAAACAGTAAAAGCGTACGTTTTTATAGAATAAATTTATTTCGGTACACTTTTTCCAAAAAAGGGCTTTGTACGGGACCCCGCGGTAGTTCAGAGAACATTTCAACACAAAGAGCATCAAAAAATATTGCTTCTTCGCTAAATGCGGCTTACCCGCGTGATCGGGAAATGGAGCAGTGCAAGAATAGCAGGAGACGCGACGACAGCGCCGCGGCGGAAAGTCGGAAAGCGCGATAGCGAAGCAGCCATGTTGGAATACGTATTGTTCAGCTTTACAACTATCACGCGGGTAAGCCGCATTTAGCGAAGAAGCAATATTATTTGATGCTCTTTGTGTTGAAATGTTCTCTGAACTATCGCGGGGTCCCGTACAAAGCCCTTTTTTGCAATTCGCCTCTTGAAACTTTATAAACAGTAAAAGCGTACGTTTTTATAGAATAAATTTATTTCGGTACACTTTTTCCAAAAAAGGGCTTTGTACGGGACCCCGCGGTAGTTCAGAGAACATTTCAACACAAAGAGCATCAAAAAATATTGCTTCTTCGCTAAATGCGGCTTACCCGCGTGATCGGGAAATGGAGCAGTGCAAGAATAGCAGGAGACGCGACGACAGCGCCGCGGCGGAAAGTCGGAAAGCGCGATAGCGAAGCAGCCATGTTGGAATACGTATTGTTCAGCTTTACAACTATCACGCGGGTAAGCCGCATTTAGCGAAGAAGCAATATTATTTGATGCTCTTTGTGTTGAAATGTTCTCTGAACTATCGCGGGGTCCCGTACAAAGCCCTTTTTTGCAATTCGCCTCTTGAAACTTTATAAACAGTAAAAGCGTACGTTTTTATAGAATAAATTTATTTCGGTACACTTTTTCCAAAAAAGGGCTTTGTACGGGACCCCGCGGTAGTTCAGAGAACATTTCAACACAAAGAGCATCAAAAAATATTGCTTCTTCGCTAAATGCGGCTTACCCGCGTGATCGGGAAATGGAGCTGTGCAAGAATAGCAGGAGACGCGACGACAGCGCCGCGGCGGAAAGTCGGAAAGCGCGATAGCGAAGCAGCCATGTTGGAATACGTATTGTTCAGCTTTACAACTATCACGCGGGTAAGCCGCATTTAGCGAAGAAGCAATATTATTTGATGCTCTTTGTGTTGAAATGTTCTCTGAACTATCGCGGGGTCCCGTACAAAGCCCTTTATTGCAATTCGCCTCTTGAAACTTTATAAACAGTAAAACCGTACGTTTTTATAGAATAAATTTATTTCGGTACACTTTTTCCAAAAATGGGCTTTGTACGGGACCCCGCGGTAGTTCAGAGAACATTTCAACACAAAAGCATCAAAAAATATTGCTTCTTCGCTAAATGCGGCTTACCCGCGTGATCGGGAAATCGAGCTGTGCAAGAATAGCAGGAGACGCGACGACAGCGCCGCGGCGGAAAGTCGGAAAGCGCGATAGCGAAGCAGCTATGTTGGAATACGAATTGTTCAGCTTTATAACTATCACGCGGGTAAGCCGCATTTAGCGAAGAAGCAATATTATTTGATGCTCTTTGTGTTGAAATGTTCTCTGAACTATCGCGGGGTCCCGTACAAAGCCCTTTTTTGCAATTCGCCTCTTGAAACTTTATAAACAGTAAAAGCGTACGTTTTTATAGAATGAATTTATTTCGGTACACCTGTTCCAAAAAAGGGCTCTGTACGGGACCCCGCGGTAGTTCAGAGAACATTTCAACACAAAGAGCATAAAAAAATATTGCTTCTTCGCTAAATGCGGCTTACCCGCGTGATCGGGAAATCGAGCTGTGCAAGAATAGCAGGAGACGCGACGACAGCGCCGCGGCGGAAAGTCGGAAAGCGCGATGGCGAAGCAGCCATGTTGGAATACGAATTGTTCAGCTTTACAACTATCACGCGGGTAAGCCGCATTTAGCGAAGAAGCAATATTATTTCATGCTCTTTGTGTTGAAATGTTCTCTGAACTATCGCGGGGTCCCGTACAAAGCCCTTTTTTGCAATTCGCCTCTTGAAACTTTATAAACAGTAAAAGCGTACGTTTTTATAGAATAAATTTATTTCGGTACACTTTTTCCAAAAAAGGGCTTTGTACGGGACCCCGCGGTAGTTCAGAGAACATTTCAACACAAAGAGCATCAAAAAATATTGCTTCTTCGCTAAATGCGGCTTACCCGCGTGATCGGGAAATGGAGCAGTGCAAGAATAGCAGGAGACGCGACGACAGCGCCGCGGCGGAAAGTCGGAAAGCGCGATAGCGAAGCAGCCATGTTGGAATACGTATTGTTCAGCTTTACAACTATCACGCGGGTAAGCCGCATTTAGCGAAGAAGCAATATTATTTGATGCTCTTTGTGTTGAAATGTTCTCTGAACTATCGCGGGGTCCCGTACAAAGCCCTTTTTTGCAATTCGCCTCTTGAAACTTTATAAACAGTAAAAGCGTACGTTTTTATAGAATAAATTTATTTCGGTACACTTTTTCCAAAAAAGGGCTTTGTACGGGACCCCGCGGTAGTTCAGAGAACATTTCAACACAAAGAGCATCAAAAAATATTGCTTCTTCGCTAAATGCGGCTTACCCGCGTGATCGGGAAATGGAGCAGTGCAAGAATAGCAGGAGACGCGACGACAGCGCCGCGGCGGAAAGTCGGAAAGCGCGATAGCGAAGCAGCCATGTTGGAATACGTATTGTTCAGCTTTACAACTATCACGCGGGTAAGCCGCATTTAGCGAAGAAGCAATATTATTTGATGCTCTTTGTGTTGAAATGTTCTCTGAACTATCGCGGGGTCCCGTACAAAGCCCTTTTTTGCAATTCGCCTCTTGAAACTTTATAAACAGTAAAAGCGTACGTTTTTATAGAATAAATTTATTTCGGTACACTTTTTCCAAAAAAGGGCTTTGTACGGGACCCCGCGGTAGTTCAGAGAACATTTCAACACAAAGAGCATCAAAAAATATTGCTTCTTCGCTAAATGCGGCTTACCCGCGTGATCGGGAAATGGAGCAGTGCAAGAATAGCAGGAGACGCGACGACAGCGCCGCGGCGGAAAGTCGGAAAGCGCGATAGCGAAGCAGCCATGTTGGAATACGAATTGTTCAGCTTTACAACTATCACGCGGGTAAGCCGCATTTAGCGAAGAAGCAATATTATTTGATGCTCTTTGTGTTGAAATGTTCTCTGAACTATCGCGGGGTCCCGTACAAAGCCCTTTTTTGCAATTCGCCTCTTGAAACTTTATAAACAGTAAAAGCGTACGTTTTTATAGAATAAATTTATTTCGGTACACTTTTTCCAAAAAAGGGCTTTGTACGGGACCCCGCGGTAGTTCAGAGAACATTTCAACACAAAGAGCATCAAAAAATATTGCTTCTTCGCTAAATGCGGCTTACCCGCGTGATCGGGAAATGGAGCTGTGCAAGAATAGCAGGAGTCGCGACGACAGCGCCGCGGCGGAAAGTCGGAAAGCGCGATAGCGAAGCAGCCATGTTGGAATACGAATTGTTCAGCTTTACAACTATCACGCGGGTAAGCCGCATTTAGCGAAGAAGCAATATTATTTGATGCTCTTTGTGTTGAAATGTTCTCTGAACTATCGCGGGGTCCCGTACAAAGCCCTTTTTTGCAATTCGCCTCTTGAAACTTTATAAACAGTAAAAGCGTACGTTTTTATAGAATAAATTTATTTCGGTACACTTTTTCCAAAAAAGGGCTTTGTACGGGACCCCGCGGTAGTTCAGAGAACATTTCAACACAAAGAGCATCAAAAAAATTGCTTCTTCGCTAAATGCGGCTTACCCGCGTGATCGGGAAATGGAGCTGTGCAAGAATAGCAGGAGACGCGACGACAGCGCCGCGGCGGAAAGTCGGAAAGCGCGATAGCGAAGCAGCCATGTTGGAATACGTATTGTTCAGCTTTACAACTATCACGCGGGTAAGCCGCATTTAGCGAAGAAGCAATATTATTTGATGCTCTTTGTGTTGAAATGTTCTCTGAACTATCGCGGGGTCCCGTACAAAGCCCTTTTTTGCAATTCGCCTCTTGAAACTTTATAAACAGTAAAAGCGTACGTTTTTGTAGAATACATTTATTTCCCTACACTTTTCCCAAAAAAGGGCTCTGTACGGGACCCCGCGGTAGTTCAGAGTACGATTTCAACACAAAGAGCATAAAAAAATATTGCTTCTTCGCTAAATTTGGCTTACCCGCGTGATCGGGAAATCGAGCTGTGCAAGAATAGCAGGAGACGCGACGACAGCGCCGCGGCGGAAAGTCGGAAAGCGCGATGGCGAAGCAGCCATGTTGGAATACGAATTGTTCAGCTTTACAACTATCACGCGGGTAAGCCGCATTTAGCGAAGAAGCAATATTATTTGATGCTCTTTGTGTTGAAATGTTCTCTGAACTATCGCGGGGTCCCGTACAAAGCCCTTTTTTGCAATTCGCCTCTTGAAACTTTATAAACAGTAAAAGCGTACGTTTTTATAGAATAAATTTATTTCGGTACACTTTTTACAAAAAAGGGCTTTGTACGGGACCCCGCGGTAGTTCAGAGAACATTTCAGCACAAAGAGCATAAAAAAATATTGCTTCTTCGCTAAATGCGGCTTACCCGCGTGATCGGGAAATGGAGCAGTGCAAGAATAGCAGGAGACGCGACGACAGCGCCGCGGCGGAAAGTCGGAAAGCGCGATAGCGAAGCAGCCATGTTGGAATACGTATTGTTCAGCTTTACAACTATCACGCGGGTAAGCCGCATTTAGCGAAGAAGCAATATTATTTGATGCTCTTTGTGTTGAAATGTTCTCTGAACTATCGCGGGGTCCCGTACAAAGCCCTTTTTTGCAATTCGCCTCTTGAAACTTTATAAACAGTAAAAGCGTACGTTTTTATAGAATAAATTTATTTCGGTACACTTTTTCCAAAAAAGGGCTTTGTACGGGACCCCGCGGTAGTTCAGAGAACATTTCAACACAAAGAGCATCAAAAAATATTGCTTCTTCGCTAAATGCGGCTTACCCGCGTGATCGGGAAATGGAGCAGTGCAAGAATAGCAGGAGACGCGACGACAGCGCCGCGGCGGAAAGTCGGAAAGCGCGATAGCGAAGCAGCCATGTTGGAATACGTATTGTTCAGCTTTACAACTATCACGCGGGTAAGCCGCATTTAGCGAAGAAGCAATATTATTTGATGCTCTTTGTGTTGAAATGTTCTCTGAACTATCGCGGGGTCCCGTACAAAGCCCTTTTTTGCAATTCGCCTCTTGAAACTTTATAAACAGTAAAAGCGTACGTTTTTATAGAATAAATTTATTTCGGTACACTTTTTCCAAAAAAGGGCTTTGTACGGGACCCCGCGGTAGTTCAGAGAACATTTCAACACAAAGAGCATCAAAAAATATTGCTTCTTCGCTAAATGCGGCTTACCCGCGTGATCGGGAAATGGAGCAGTGCAAGAATAGCAGGAGACGCGACGACAGCGCCGCGGCGGAAAGTCGGAAAGCGCGATAGCGAAGCAGCCATGTTGGAATACGTATTGTTCAGCTTTACAACTATCACGCGGGTAAGCCGCATTTAGCGAAGAAGCAATATTATTTGATGCTCTTTGTGTTGAAATGTTCTCTGAACTATCGCGGGGTCCCGTACAAAGCCCTTTTTTGCAATTCGCCTCTTGAAACTTTATAAACAGTAAAAGCGTACGTTTTTATAGAATAAATTTATTTCGGTACACTTTTTCCAAAAAAGGGCTTTGTACGGGACCCCGCGGTAGTTCAGAGAACATTTCAACACAAAGAGCATCAAAAAATATTGCTTCTTCGCTAAATGCGGCTTACCCGCGTGATCGGGAAATGGAGCTGTGCAAGAATAGCAGGAGACGCGACGACAGCGCCGCGGCGGAAAGTCGGAAAGCGCGATAGCGAAGCAGCCATGTTGGAATACGTATTGTTCAGCTTTACAACTATCACGCGGGTAAGCCGCATTTAGCGAAGAAGCAATATTATTTGATGCTCTTTGTGTTGAAATGTTCTCTGAACTATCGCGGGGTCCCGTACAAAGCCCTTTTTTGCAATTCGCCTCTTGAAACTTTATAAACAGTAAAACCGTACGTTTTTATAGAATAAATTTATTTCGGTACACTTTTTCCAAAAATGGGCTTTGTACGGGACCCCGCGGTAGTTCAGAGAACATTTCAACACAAAAGCATCAAAAAATATTGCTTCTTCGCTAAATGCGGCTTACCCGCGTGATCGGGAAATCGAGCTGTGCAAGAATAGCAGGAGACGCGACGACAGCGCCGCGGCGGAAAGTCGGAAAGCGCGATAGCGAAGCAGCTATGTTGGAATACGAATTGTTCAGCTTTATAACTATCACGCGGGTAAGCCGCATTTAGCGAAGAAGCAATATTATTTGATGCTCTTTGTGTTGAAATGTTCTCTGAACTATCGCGGGGTCCCGTACAAAGCCCTTTTTTGCAATTCGCCTCTTGAAACTTTATAAACAGTAAAAGCGTACGTTTTTATAGAATAAATTTATTTCGGTACACTTTTTCCAAAAAAGGGCTTTGTACGGGACCCCGCGGTAGTTCAGAGAACATTTCAACACAAAGAGCATAAAAAAATATTGCTTCTTCGCTAAATGCGGCTTACCCGCGTGATCGGGAAATGGAGCAGTGCAAGAATAGCAGGAGAAGCGACGACAGCGCCGCGGCGGAAAGTCGGAAAGCGCGATAGCGAAGCAGCCATGTTGGAATACGAATTGTTCAGCTTTACAACTATCACGCGGGTAAGCCGCATTTAGCGAAGAAGCAATATTATTTGATGCTCTTTGTGTTGAAATGTTCTCTGAACTATCGCGGGGTCCCGTACAAAGCCCTTTTTTGCAATTCGCCTCTTGAAACTTTATAAACAGTAAAAGCGTACGTTTTTATAGAATAAATTTATTTCGGTACACTTTTTCCAAAAAAGGGCTTTGTACGGGACCCCGCGGTAGTTCAGAGAACATTTCAACACAAAGAGCATCAAAAAATATTGCTTCTTCGCTAAATGCGGCTTACCCGCGTGATCGGGAAATGGAGCTGTGCAAGAATAGCAGGAGACGCGACGACAGCGCCGCGGCGGAAAGTCGGAAAGCGCGATAGCGAAGCAGCCATGTTGGAATACGTATTGTTCAGCTTTACAACTATCACGCGGGTAAGCCGCATTTAGCGAAGAAGCAATATTATTTGATGCTCTTTGTGTTGAAATGTTCTCTGAACTATCGCGGGGTCCCGTACAAAGCCCTTTTTTGCAATTCGCCTCTTGAAACTTTATAAACAGTAAAAGCGTACGTTTTTATAGAATAAATTTATTTCGGTACACTTTTTCCAAAAAAGGGCTTTGTACGGGACCCCGCGGTAGTTCAGAGAACATTTCAACACAAAGAGCATCAAAAAATATTGCTTCTTCGCTAAATGCGGCTTACCCGCGTGATCGGGAAATGGAGCTGTGCAAGAATAGCAGGAGACGCGACGACAGCGCCGCGGCGGAAAGTCGGAAAGCGCGATAGCGAAGCAGCCATGTTGGAATACGTATTGTTCAGCTTTACAACTATCACGCGGGTAAGCCGCATTTAGCGAAGAAGCAATATTATTTGATGCTCTTTGTGTTGAAATGTTCTCTGAACTATCGCGGGGTCCCGTACAAAGCCCTTTTTTGCAATTCGCCTCTTGAAACTTTATAAACAGTAAAACCGTACTTTTTTATAGAATAAATTTATTTCGGTACACTTTTTCCAAAAATGGGCTTTGTACGGGACCCCGCGGTAGTTCAGAGAACATTTCAACACAAAAGCATCAAAAAATATTGCTTCTTCGCTAAATGCGGCTTACCCGCGTGATCGGGAAATCGAGCTGTGCAAGAATAGCAGGAGACGCGACGACAGCGCCGCGGCGGAAAGTCGGAAAGCGCGATAGCGAAGCAGCTATGTTGGAATACGAATTGTTCAGCTTTATAACTATCACGCGGGTAAGCCGCATTTAGCGAAGAAGCAATATTATTTGATGCTCTTTGTGTTGAAATGTTCTCTGAACTATCGCGGGGTCCCGTACAAAGCCCTTTTTTGCAATTCGCCTCTTGAAACTTTATAAACAGTAAAAGCGTACGTTTTTATAGAATGAATTTATTTCGGTACACCTGTTCCAAAAAAGGGCTCTGTACGGGACCCCGCGGTAGTTCAGAGAACATTTCAACACAAAGAGCATAAAAAAATATTGCTTCTTCGCTAAATGCGGCTTACCCGCGTGATCGGGAAATCGAGCTGTGCAAGAATAGCAGGAGACGCGACGACAGCGCCGCGGCGGAAAGTCGGAAAGCGCGATGGCGAAGCAGCCATGTTGGAATACGAATTGTTCAGCTTTACAACTATCACGCGGGTAAGCCGCATTTAGCGAAGAAGCAATATTATTTCATGCTCTTTGTGTTGAAATGTTCTCTGAACTATCGCGGGGTCCCGTACAAAGCCCTTTTTTGCAATTCGCCTCTTGAAACTTTATAAACAGTAAAAGCGTACGTTTTTATAGAATAAATTTATTTCGGTACACTTTTTCCAAAAAAGGGCTTTGTACGGGACCCCGCGGTAGTTCAGAGAACATTTCAACACAAAGAGCATCAAAAAATATTGCTTCTTCGCTAAATGCGGCTTACCCGCGTGATCGGGAAATGGAGCAGTGCAAGAATAGCAGGAGACGCGACGACAGCGCCGCGGCGGAAAGTCGGAAAGCGCGATAGCGAAGCAGCCATGTTGGAATACGTATTGTTCAGCTTTACAACTATCACGCGGGTAAGCCGCATTTAGCGAAGAAGCAATATTATTTGATGCTCTTTGTGTTGAAATGTTCTCTGAACTATCGCGGGGTCCCGTACAAAGCCCTTTTTTGCAATTCGCCTCTTGAAACTTTATAAACAGTAAAAGCGTACGTTTTTATAGAATAAATTTATTTCGGTACACTTTTTCCAAAAAAGGGCTTTGTACGGGACCCCGCGGTAGTTCAGAGAACATTTCAACACAAAGAGCATCAAAAAATATTGCTTCTTCGCTAAATGCGGCTTACCCGCGTGATCGGGAAATGGAGCAGTGCAAGAATAGCAGGAGACGCGACGACAGCGCCGCGGCGGAAAGTCGGAAAGCGCGATAGCGAAGCAGCCATGTTGGAATACGTATTGTTCAGCTTTACAACTATCACGCGGGTAAGCCGCATTTAGCGAAGAAGCAATATTATTTGATGCTCTTTGTGTTGAAATGTTCTCTGAACTATCGCGGGGTCCCGTACAAAGCCCTTTTTTGCAATTCGCCTCTTGAAACTTTATAAACAGTAAAAGCGTACGTTTTTATAGAATAAATTTATTTCGGTACACTTTTTCCAAAAAAGGGCTTTGTACGGGACCCCGCGGTAGTTCAGAGAACATTTCAACACAAAGAGCATCAAAAAATATTGCTTCTTCGCTAAATGCGGCTTACCCGCGTGATCGGGAAATGGAGCAGTGCAAGAATAGCAGGAGACGCGACGACAGCGCCGCGGCGGAAAGTCGGAAAGCGCGATAGCGAAGCAGCCATGTTGGAATACGTATTGTTCAGCTTTACAACTATCACGCGGGTAAGCCGCATTTAGCGAAGAAGCAATATTATTTGATGCTCTTTGTGTTGAAATGTTCTCTGAACTATCGCGGGGTCCCGTACAAAGCCCTTTTTTGCAATTCGCCTCTTGAAACTTTATAAACAGTAAAAGCGTACGTTTTTATAGAATAAATTTATTTCGGTACACTTTTTCCAAAAAAGGGCTTTGTACGGGACCCCGCGGTAGTTCAGAGAACATTTCAACACAAAGAGCATCAAAAAATATTGCTTCTTCGCTAAATGCGGCTTACCCGCGTGATCGGGAAATGGAGCAGTGCAAGAATAGCAGGAGACGCGACGACAGCGCCGCGGCGGAAAGTCGGAAAGCGCGATAGCGAAGCAGCCATGTTGGAATACGAATTGTTCAGCTTTACAACTATCACGCGGGTAAGCCGCATTTAGCGAAGAAGCAATATTATTTGATGCTCTTTGTGTTGAAATGTTCTCTGAACTATCGCGGGGTCCCGTACAAAGCCCTTTTTTGCAATTCGCCTCTTGAAACTTTATAAACAGTAAAAGCGTACGTTTTTATAGAATAAATTTATTTCGGTACACTTTTTCCAAAAAAGGGCTTTGTACGGGACCCCGCGGTAGTTCAGAGAACATTTCAACACAAAGAGCATCAAAAAATATTGCTTCTTCGCTAAATGCGGCTTACCCGCGTGATCGGGAAATGGAGCTGTGCAAGAATAGCAGGAGTCGCGACGACAGCGCCGCGGCGGAAAGTCGGAAAGCGCGATAGCGAAGCAGCCATGTTGGAATACGAATTGTTCAGCTTTACAACTATCACGCGGGTAAGCCGCATTTAGCGAAGAAGCAATATTATTTGATGCTCTTTGTGTTGAAATGTTCTCTGAACTATCGCGGGGTCCCGTACAAAGCCCTTTTTTGCAATTCGCCTCTTGAAACTTTATAAACAGTAAAAGCGTACGTTTTTATAGAATAAATTTATTTCGGTACACTTTTTCCAAAAAAGGGCTTTGTACGGGACCCCGCGGTAGTTCAGAGAACATTTCAACACAAAGAGCATCAAAAAAATTGCTTCTTCGCTAAATGCGGCTTACCCGCGTGATCGGGAAATGGAGCTGTGCAAGAATAGCAGGAGACGCGACGACAGCGCCGCGGCGGAAAGTCGGAAAGCGCGATAGCGAAGCAGCCATGTTGGAATACGTATTGTTCAGCTTTACAACTATCACGCGGGTAAGCCGCATTTAGCGAAGAAGCAATATTATTTGATGCTCTTTGTGTTGAAATGTTCTCTGAACTATCGCGGGGTCCCGTACAAAGCCCTTTTTTGCAATTCGCCTCTTGAAACTTTATAAACAGTAAAAGCGTACGTTTTTGTAGAATACATTTATTTCCCTACACTTTTCCCAAAAAAGGGCTTTGTACGGGACCCCGCGGTAGTTCAGAGTACGATTTCAACACAAAGAGCATAAAAAAATATTGCTTCTTCGCTAAATTTGGCTTACCCGCGTGATCGGGAAATCGAGCTGTGCAAGAATAGCAGGAGACGCGACGACAGCGCCGCGGCGGAAAGTCGGAAAGCGCGATGGCGAAGCAGCCATGTTGGAATACGAATTGTTCAGCTTTACAACTATCACGCGGGTAAGCCGCATTTAGCGAAGAAGCAATATTATTTGATGCTCTTTGTGTTGAAATGTTCTCTGAACTATCGCGGGGTCCCGTACAAAGCCCTTTTTTGCAATTCGCCTCTTGAAACTTTATAAACAGTAAAAGCGTACGTTTTTATAGAATAAATTTATTTCGGTACACTTTTTACAAAAAAGGGCTTTGTACGGGACCCCGCGGTAGTTCAGAGAACATTTCAGCACAAAGAGCATAAAAAAATATTGCTTCTTCGCTAAATGCGGCTTACCCGCGTGATCGGGAAATGGAGCAGTGCAAGAATAGCAGGAGACGCGACGACAGCGCCGCGGCGGAAAGTCGGAAAGCGCGATAGCGAAGCAGCCATGTTGGAATACGTATTGTTCAGCTTTACAACTATCACGCGGGTAAGCCGCATTTAGCGAAGAAGCAATATTATTTGATGCTCTTTGTGTTGAAATGTTCTCTGAACTATCGCGGGGTCCCGTACAAAGCCCTTTTTTGCAATTCGCCTCTTAAAACTTTATAAACAGTAAAAGCGTACGTTTTTATAGAATAAATTTATTTCGGTACACTTTTTCCAAAAAAGGGCGTTGTACGGGACCCCGCGGTAGTTCAGAGAACATTTCAACACAAAGAGCATCAAAAAAATTGCTTCTTCGCTAAATGCGGCTTACCCGCGTGATCGGGAAATGGAGCTGTGCAAGAATAGCAGGAGACGCGACGACAGCGCCGCGGCGGAAAGTCGGAAAGCGCGATGGCGAAGCAGCCATATTGGAATACGAATTGTTCAGCTTTACAACTATCACGCGGGTAAGCCGCATTTAGCGAAGAAGCAATATTATTTGATGCTCTTTGTGTTGAAATGTTCTCTGAACTGTCGCGGGGTCCCGTACAAAGCCCTTTTTTGCAATTCGCCTCTTGAAACTTTATAAACAGTAAAAGCGTACGTTTTTATAGAATAAATTTATTTCGGTACACTTTTTACAAAAAAGGGCTTTGTACGGGACCCCGCGGTAGTTCAGAGAACATTTCAGCACAAAGAGCATAAAAAAATATTGCTTCTTCGCTAAATGCGGCTTACCCGCGTGATCGGGAAATGGAGCAGTGCAAGAATAGCAGGAGACGCGACGACAGCGCCGCGGCGGAAAGTCGGAAAGCGCGATAGCGAAGCAGCCATGTTGGAATACGTATTGTTCAGCTTTACAACTATCACGCGGGTAAGCCGCATTTAGCGAAGAAGCAATATTATTTGATGCTCTTTGTGTTGAAATGTTCTTTGAACTATCGCGGGGTCCCGTACAAAGCCCTTTTTTGCAATTCGCCTCTTGAAACTTTATAAACAGTAAAAGCGTACGTTTTTATAGAATAAATTTATTTCGGTACACTTTTTCCAAAAAAGGGCTTTGTACGGGACCCCGCGGTAGTTCAGAGAACATTTCAACACAAAGAGCATCAAAAAATATTGCTTCTTCGCTAAATGCGGCTTACCCGCGTGATCGGGAAATGGAGCAGTGCAAGAATAGCAGGAGACGCGACGACAGCGCCGCGGCGGAAAGTCGGAAAGCGCGATAGCGAAGCAGCCATGTTGGAATACGTATTGTTCAGCTTTACAACTATCACGCGGGTAAGCCGCATTTAGCGAAGAAGCAATATTATTTGATGCTCTTTGTGTTGAAATGTTCTCTGAACTATCGCGGGGTCCCGTACAAAGCCCTTTTTTGCAATTCGCCTCTTGAAACTTTATAAACAGTAAAAGCGTACGTTTTTATAGAATAAATTTATTTCGGTACACTTTTTCCAAAAAAGGGCTTTGTACGGGACCCCGCGGTAGTTCAGAGAACATTTCAACACAAAGAGCATCAAAAAATATTGCTTCTTCGCTAAATGCGGCTTACCCGCGTGATCGGGAAATGGAGCAGTGCAAGAATAGCAGGAGTCGCGACGACAGCGCCGCGGCGGAAAGTCGGAAAGCGCGATAGCGAAGCAGCCATGTTGGAATACGAATTGTTCAGCTTTACAACTATCACGCGGGTAAGCCGCATTTAGCGAAGAAGCAATATTATTTGATGCTCTTTGTGTTGAAATGTTCTCTGAACTATCGCGGGGTCCCGTACAAAGCCCTTTTTTGCAATTCGCCTCTTGAAACTTTATAAACAGTAAAAGCGTACGTTTTTGTAGAATACATTTATTTCCCTACACTTTTCCCAAAAAAGGGCTTTGTACGGGACCCCGCGGTAGTTCAGAGTACGATTTCAACACAAAGAGCATAAAAAAATATTGCTTCTTCGCTAAATTTGGCTTACCCGCGTGATCGGGAAATCGAGCTGTGCAAGAATAGCAGGAGACGCGACGACAGCGCCGCGGCGGAAAGTCGGAAAGCGCGATGGCGAAGCAGCCATATTGGAATACGAATTGTTCAGCTTTACAACTATCACGCGGGTAAGCCGCATTTAGCGAAGAAGCAATATTATTTGATGCTCTTTGTGTTGAAATGTTCTCTGAACTGTCGCGGGGTCCCGTACAAAGCCCTTTTTTGCAATTCGCCTCTTGAAACTTTATAAACAGTAAAAGCGTACGTTTTTATAGAATAAATTTATTTCGGTACACTTTTTACAAAAAAGGGGTTTGTACGGGACCCCGCGGTAGTTCAGAGAACATTTCAGCACAAAGAGCATAAAAAAATATTGCTTCTTCGCTAAATGCGGCTTACCCGCGTGATCGGGAAATGGAGCTGTGCAAGAATAGCAGGAGTCGCGACGACAGCGCCGCGGCGGAAAGTCGGAAAGCGCGATAGCGAAGCAGCCATGTTGGAATACGAATTGTTCAGCTTTACAACTATCACGCGGGTAAGCCGCATTTAGCGAAGAAGCAATATTATTTGATGCTCTTTGTGTTGAAATGTTCTCTGAACTATCGCGGGGTCCCGTACAAAGCCCTTTTTTGCAATTCGCCTCTTGAAACTTTATAAACAGTAAAAGCGTACGTTTTTATAGAATAAATTTATTTCGGTACACTTTTTCCAAAAAAGGGCTTTGTACGGGACCCCGCGGTAGTTCAGAGAACATTTCAACACAAAGAGCATCAAAAAAATTGCTTCTTCGCTAAATGCGGCTTACCCGCGTGATCGGGAAATGGAGCTGTGCAAGAATAGCAGGAGACGCGACGACAGCGCCGCGGCGGAAAGTCGGAAAGCGCGATAGCGAAGCAGCCATGTTGGAATACGTATTGTTCAGCTTTACAACTATCACGCGGGTAAGCCGCATTTAGCGAAGAAGCAATATTATTTGATGCTCTTTGTGTTGAAATGTTCTCTGAACTATCGCGGGGTCCCGTACAAAGCCCTTTTTTGCAATTCGCCTCTTGAAACTTTATAAACAGTAAAAGCGTACGTTTTTGTAGAATACATTTATTTCCCTACACTTTTCCCAAAAAAGGGCTTTGTACGGGACCCCGCGGTAGTTCAGAGTACGATTTCAACACAAAGAGCATAAAAAAATATTGCTTCTTCGCTAAATTTGGCTTACCCGCGTGATCGGGAAATCGAGCTGTGCAAGAATAGCAGGAGACGCGACGACAGCGCCGCGGCGGAAAGTCGGAAAGCGCGATGGCGAAGCAGCCATGTTGGAATACGAATTGTTCAGCTTTACAACTATCACGCGGGTAAGCCGCATTTAGCGAAGAAGCAATATTATTTGATGCTCTTTGTGTTGAAATGTTCTCTGAACTATCGCGGGGTCCCGTACAAAGCCCTTTTTTGCAATTCGCCTCTTGAAACTTTATAAACAGTAAAAGCGTACGTTTTTATAGAATAAATTTATTTCGGTACACTTTTTACAAAAAAGGGCTTTGTACGGGACCCCGCGGTAGTTCAGAGAACATTTCAGCACAAAGAGCATAAAAAAATATTGCTTCTTCGCTAAATGCGGCTTACCCGCGTGATCGGGAAATGGAGCAGTGCAAGAATAGCAGGAGACGCGACGACAGCGCCGCGGCGGAAAGTCGGAAAGCGCGATAGCGAAGCAGCCATGTTGGAATACGTATTGTTCAGCTTTACAACTATCACGCGGGTAAGCCGCATTTAGCGAAGAAGCAATATTATTTGATGCTCTTTGTGTTGAAATGTTCTCTGAACTATCGCGGGGTCCCGTACAAAGCCCTTTTTTGCAATTCGCCTCTTGAAACTTTATAAACAGTAAAAGCGTACGTTTTTATAGAATAAATTTATTTCGGTACACTTTTTCCAAAAAAGGGCTTTGTACGGGACCCCGCGGTAGTTCAGAGAACATTTCAACACAAAGAGCATCAAAAAATATTGCTTCTTCGCTAAATGCGGCTTACCCGCGTGATCGGGAAATGGAGCAGTGCAAGAATAGCAGGAGACGCGACGACAGCGCCGCGGCGGAAAGTCGGAAAGCGCGATAGCGAAGCAGCCATGTTGGAATACGTATTGTTCAGCTTTACAACTATCACGCGGGTAAGCCGCATTTAGCGAAGAAGCAATATTATTTGATGCTCTTTGTGTTGAAATGTTCTCTGAACTATCGCGGGGTCCCGTACAAAGCCCTTTTTTGCAATTCGCCTCTTGAAACTTTATAAACAGTAAAAGCGTACGTTTTTATAGAATAAATTTATTTCGGTACACTTTTTCCAAAAAAGGGCGTTGTACGGGACCCCGCGGTAGTTCAGAGAACATTTCAACACAAAGAGCATCAAAAAAATTGCTTCTTCGCTAAATGCGGCTTACCCGCGTGATCGGGAAATGGAGCTGTGCAAGAATAGCAGGAGACGCGACGACAGCGCCGCGGCGGAAAGTCGGAAAGCGCGATAGCGAAGCAGCCATGTTGGAATACGTATTGTTCAGCTTTACAACTATCACGCGGGTAAGCCGCATTTAGCGAAGAAGCAATATTATTTGATGCTCTTTGTGTTGAAATGTTCTCTGAACTATCGCGGGGTCCCGTACAAAGCCCTTTTTTGCAATTCGCCTCTTGAAACTTTATAAACAGTAAAAGCGTACGTTTTTGTAGAATACATTTATTTCCCTACACTTTTCCCAAAAAAGGGCTTTGTACGGGACCCCGCGGTAGTTCAGAGTACGATTTCAACACAAAGAGCATAAAAAAATATTGCTTCTTCGCTAAATTTGGCTTACCCGCGTGATCGGGAAATCGAGCTGTGCAAGAATAGCAGGAGACGCGACGACAGCGCCGCGGCGGAAAGTCGGAAAGCGCGATGGCGAAGCAGCCATATTGGAATACGAATTGTTCAGCTTTACAACTATCACGCGGGTAAGCCGCATTTAGCGAAGAAGCAATATTATTTGATGCTCTTTGTGTTGAAATGTTCTCTGAACTGTCGCGGGGTCCCGTACAAAGCCCTTTTTTGCAATTCGCCTCTTGAAACTTTATAAACAGTAAAAGCGTACGTTTTTATAGAATAAATTTATTTCGGTACACTTTTTACAAAAAAGGGCTTTGTACGGGACCCCGCGGTAGTTCAGAGAACATTTCAGCACAAAGAGCATAAAAAAATATTGCTTCTTCGCTAAATGCGGCTTACCCGCGTGATCGGGAAATGGAGCAGTGCAAGAATAGCAGGAGACGCGACGACAGCGCCGCGGCGGAAAGTCGGAAAGCGCGATAGCGAAGCAGCCATGTTGGAATACGTATTGTTCAGCTTTACAACTATCACGCGGGTAAGCCGCATTTAGCGAAGAAGCAATATTATTTGATGCTCTTTGTGTTGAAATGTTCTCTGAACTATCGCGGGGTCCCGTACAAAGCCCTTTTTTGCAATTCGCCTCTTGAAACTTTATAAACAGTAAAAGCGTACGTTTTTATAGAATAAATTTATTTCGGTACACTTTTTCCAAAAAAGGGCTTTGTACGGGACCCCGCGGTAGTTCAGAGAACATTTCAACACAAAGAGCATCAAAAAATATTGCTTCTTCGCTAAATGCGGCTTACCCGCGTGATCGGGAAATGGAGCAGTGCAAGAATAGCAGGAGACGCGACGACAGCGCCGCGGCGGAAAGTCGGAAAGCGCGATAGCGAAGCAGCCATGTTGGAATACGTATTGTTCAGCTTTACAACTATCACGCGGGTAAGCCGCATTTAGCGAAGAAGCAATATTATTTGATGCTCTTTGTGTTGAAATGTTCTCTGAACTATCGCGGGGTCCCGTACAAAGCCCTTTTTTGCAATTCGCCTCTTGAAACTTTATAAACAGTAAAAGCGTACGTTTTTATAGAATAAATTTATTTCGGTACACTTTTTCCAAAAAAGGGCTTTGTACGGGACCCCGCGGTAGTTCAGAGAACATTTCAACACAAAGAGCATCAAAAAATATTGCTTCTTCGCTAAATGCGGCTTACCCGCGTGATCGGGAAATGGAGCAGTGCAAGAATAGCAGGAGTCGCGACGACAGCGCCGCGGCGGAAAGTCGGAAAGCGCGATAGCGAAGCAGCCATGTTGGAATACGAATTGTTCAGCTTTACAACTATCACGCGGGTAAGCCGCATTTAGCGAAGAAGCAATATTATTTGATGCTCTTTGTGTTGAAATGTTCTCTGAACTATCGCGGGGTCCCGTACAAAGCCCTTTTTTGCAATTCGCCTCTTGAAACTTTATAAACAGTAAAAGCGTACGTTTTTGTAGAATAAATTTATTTCGGTACACTTTTTACAAAAAAGGGGTTTGTACGGGACCCCGCGGTAGTTCAGAGAACATTTCAGCACAAAGAGCATAAAAAAATATTGCTTCTTCGCTAAATGCGGCTTACCCGCGTGATCGGGAAATGGAGCAGTGCAAGAATAGCAGGAGACGCGACGACAGCGCCGCGGCGGAAAGTCGGAAAGCGCGATAGCGAAGCAGCCATGTTGGAATACGTATTGTTCAGCTTTACAACTATCACGCGGGTAAGCCGCATTTAGCGAAGAAGCAATATTATTTGATGCTCTTTGTGTTGAAATGTTCTCTGAACTATCGCGGGGTCCCGTACAAAGCCCTTTTTTGCAATTCGCCTCTTGAAACTTTATAAACAGTAAAAGCGTACGTTTTTATAGAATAAATTTATTTCGGTACACTTTTTCCAAAAAAGGGCTTTGTACGGGACCCCGCGGTAGTTCAGAGAACATTTCAACACAAAGAGCATCAAAAAATATTGCTTCTTCGCTAAATGCGGCTTACCCGCGTGATCGGGAAATGGAGCAGTGCAAGAATAGCAGGAGACGCGACGACAGCGCCGCGGCGGAAAGTCGGAAAGCGCGATAGCGAAGCAGCCATGTTGGAATACGTATTGTTCAGCTTTACAACTATCACGCGGGTAAGCCGCATTTAGCGAAGAAGCAATATTATTTGATGCTCTTTGTGTTGAAATGTTCTCTGAACTATCGCGGGGTCCCGTACAAAGCCCTTTTTTGCAATTCGCCTCTTGAAACTTTATAAACAGTAAAAGCGTACGTTTTTATAGAATAAATTTATTTCGGTACACTTTTTCCAAAAAAGGGCTTTGTACGGGACCCCGCGGTAGTTCAGAGAACATTTCAACACAAAGAGCATCAAAAAATATTGCTTCTTCGCTAAATGCGGCTTACCCGCGTGATCGGGAAATGGAGCAGTGCAAGAATAGCAGGAGTCGCGACGACAGCGCCGCGGCGGAAAGTCGGAAAGCGCGATAGCGAAGCAGCCATGTTGGAATACGAATTGTTCAGCTTTACAACTATCACGCGGGTAAGCCGCATTTAGCGAAGAAGCAATATTATTTGATGCTCTTTGTGTTGAAATGTTCTCTGAACTATCGCGGGGTCCCGTACAAAGCCCTTTTTTGCAATTCGCCTCTTGAAACTTTATAAACAGTAAAAGCGTACGTTTTTATAGAATAAATTTATTTCGGTACACTTTTTCCAAAAAAGGGCTTTGTACGGGACCCCGCGGTAGTTCAGAGAACATTTCAACACAAAGAGCATCAAAAAATATTGCTTCTTCGCTAAATGCGGCTTACCCGCGTGATCGGGAAATGGAGCAGTGCAAGAATAGCAGGAGACGCGACGACAGCGCCGCGGCGGAAAGTCGGAAAGCGCGATAGCGAAGCAGCCATGTTGGAATACGTATTGTTCAGCTTTACAACTATCACGCGGGTAAGCCGCATTTAGCGAAGAAGCAATATTATTTGATGCTCTTTGTGTTGAAATGTTCTCTGAACTATCGCGGGGTCCCGTACAAAGCCCTTTTTTGCAATTCGCCTCTTGAAACTTTATAAACAGTAAAAGCGTACGTTTTTGTAGAATACATTTATTTCCCTACACTTTTCCCAAAAAAGGGCTTTGTACGGGACCCCGCGGTAGTTCAGAGAACATTTCAACACAAAGAGCATAAAAAAATATTGCTTCTTCGCTAAATGTGGCTTACCCGCGTGATCGGGAAATCGAGCTGTGCAAGAATAGCAGGAGACGCGACGACAGCGCCGCGGCGGAAAGTCGGAAAGCGCGATGGCGAAGCAGCCATGTTGGAATACGAATTGTTCAGCTTTACAACTATCACGCGGGTAAGCCGCATTTAGCGAAGAAGCAATATTATTTGATGCTCTTTGTGTTGAAATGTTCTCTGAACTATCGCGGGGTCCCGTACAAAGCCCTTTTTTGCAATTCGCCTCTTGAAACTTTATAAACAGTAAAAGCGTACGTTTTTATAGAATAAATTTATTTCGGTACACTTTTTACAAAAAAGGGCTTTATACGGGACCCCGCGGTAGTTCAGAGAACATTTCAACACAAAGAGCATAAAAAAATATTGCTTCTTCGCTAAATGCGGCTTACCCGCGTGATCGGGAAATGGAGCAGTGCAAGAATAGCAGGGGACGCGACGACAGCGCCGCGGCGGAAAGTCGGAAAGCGCGATAGCGAAGCAGCCATGTTGGAATACGTATTGTTCAGCTTTACAACTATCACGCGGGTAAGCCGCATTTAGCGAAGAAGCAATATTATTTGATGCTCTTTGTGTTGAAATGTTCTCTGAACTATCGCGGGGTCCCGTACAAAGCCCTTTTTTGCAATTCGCCTCTTGAAACTTTATAAACAGTAAAACCGTACGTTTTTATAGAATAAATTTATTTCGGTACACTTTTTCCAAAAATGGGCTTTGTACGGGACCCCGCGGTAGTTCAGAGAACATTTCAACACAAAAGCATCAAAAAATATTGCTTCTTCGCTAAATGCGGCTTACCCGCGTGATCGGGAAATCGAGCTGTGCAAGAATAGCAGGAGACGCGACGACAGCGCCGCGGCGGAAAGTCGGAAAGCGCGATAGCGAAGCAGCTATGTTGGAATACGAATTGTTCAGCTTTATAACTATCACGCGGGTAAGCCGCATTTAGCGAAGAAGCAATATTATTTGATGCTCTTTGTGTTGAAATGTTCTCTGAACTATCGCGGGGTCCCGTACAAAGCCCTTTTTTGCAATTCGCCTCTTGAAACTTTATAAACAGTAAAAGCGTACGTTTTTATAGAATGAATTTATTTCGGTACACCTGTTCCAAAAAAGGGCTATGTACGGGACCCCGCGGTAGTTCAGAGAACATTTCAACACAAAGAGCATAAAAAAATATTGCTTCTTCGCTAAATGCGGCTTACCCGCGTGATCGGGAAATCGAGCTGTGCAAGAATAGCAGGAGACGCGACGACAGCGCCGCGGCGGAAAGTCGGAAAGCGCGATGGCGAAGCAGCCATGTTGGAATACGAATTGTTCAGCTTTACAACTATCACGCGGGTAAGCCGCATTTAGCGAAGAAGCAATATTATTTGATGCTCTTTGTGTTGAAATGTTCTCTGAACTATCGCGGGGTCCCGTACAAAGCCCTTTTTTGCAATTCGCCTCTTGAAACTTTATAAACAGTAAAAGCGTACGTTTTTATAGAATAAATTTATTTCGGTACACTTTTTCCAAAAAAGGGCTTTGTACGGGACCCCGCGGTAGTTCAGAGAACATTTCAACACAAAGAGCATAAAAAAATATTGCTTCTTCGCTAAATGCGGCTTACCCGCGTGATCGGGAAATGGAGCAGTGCAAGAATAGCAGGAGAAGCGACGACAGCGCCGCGGCGGAAAGTCGGAAAGCGCGATAGCGAAGCAGCCATGTTGGAATACGAATTGTTCAGCTTTACAACTATCACGCGGGTAAGCCGCATTTAGCGAAGAAGCAATATTATTTGATGCTCTTTGTGTTGAAATGTTCTCTGAACTATCGCGGGGTCCCGTACAAAGCCCTTTTTTGCAATTCGCCTCTTGAAACTTTATAAACAGTAAAAGCGTACGTTTTTATAGAATAAATTTATTTCGGTACACTTTTTCCAAAAAAGGGCTTTGTACGGGACCCCGCGGTAGTTCAGAGAACATTTCAACACAAAGAGCATCAAAAAATATTGCTTCTTCGCTAAATGCGGCTTACCCGCGTGATCGGGAAATGGAGCTGTGCAAGAATAGCAGGAGACGCGACGACAGCGCCGCGGCGGAAAGTCGGAAAGCGCGATAGCGAAGCAGCCATGTTGGAATACGTATTGTTCAGCTTTACAACTATCACGCGGGTAAGCCGCATTTAGCGAAGAAGCAATATTATTTGATGCTCTTTGTGTTGAAATGTTCTCTGAACTATCGCGGGGTCCCGTACAAAGCCCTTTTTTGCAATTCGCCTCTTGAAACTTTATAAACAGTAAAAGCGTACGTTTTTATAGAATAAATTTATTTCGGTACACTTTTTCCAAAAAAGGGCTTTGTACGGGACCCCGCGGTAGTTCAGAGAACATTTCAACACAAAGAGCATCAAAAAATATTGCTTCTTCGCTAAATGCGGCTTACCCGCGTGATCGGGAAATGGAGCTGTGCAAGAATAGCAGGAGACGCGACGACAGCGCCGCGGCGGAAAGTCGGAAAGCGCGATAGCGAAGCAGCCATGTTGGAATACGTATTGTTCAGCTTTACAACTATCACGCGGGTAAGCCGCATTTAGCGAAGAAGCAATATTATTTGATGCTCTTTGTGTTGAAATGTTCTCTGAACTATCGCGGGGTCCCGTACAAAGCCCTTTTTTGCAATTCGCCTCTTGAAACTTTATAAACAGTAAAACCGTACGTTTTTATAGAATAAATTTATTTCGGTACACTTTTTCCAAAAATGGGCTTTGTACGGGACCCCGCGGTAGTTCAGAGAACATTTCAACACAAAAGCATCAAAAAATATTGCTTCTTCGCTAAATGCGGCTTACCCGCGTGATCGGGAAATCGAGCTGTGCAAGAATAGCAGGAGACGCGACGACAGCGCCGCGGCGGAAAGTCGGAAAGCGCGATAGCGAAGCAGCTATGTTGGAATACGAATTGTTCAGCTTTATAACTATCACGCGGGTAAGCCGCATTTAGCGAAGAAGCAATATTATTTGATGCTCTTTGTGTTGAAATGTTCTCTGAACTATCGCGGGGTCCCGTACAAAGCCCTTTTTTGCAATTCGCCTCTTGAAACTTTATAAACAGTAAAAGCGTACGTTTTTATAGAATGAATTTATTTCGGTACACCTGTTCCAAAAAAGGGCTCTGTACGGGACCCCGCGGTAGTTCAGAGAACATTTCAACACAAAGAGCATAAAAAAATATTGCTTCTTCGCTAAATGCGGCTTACCCGCGTGATCGGGAAATCGAGCTGTGCAAGAATAGCAGGAGACGCGACGACAGCGCCGCGGCGGAAAGTCGGAAAGCGCGATGGCGAAGCAGCCATGTTGGAATACGAATTGTTCAGCTTTACAACTATCACGCGGGTAAGCCGCATTTAGCGAAGAAGCAATATTATTTCATGCTCTTTGTGTTGAAATGTTCTCTGAACTATCGCGGGGTCCCGTACAAAGCCCTTTTTTGCAATTCGCCTCTTGAAACTTTATAAACAGTAAAAGCGTACGTTTTTATAGAATAAATTTATTTCGGTACACTTTTTCCAAAAAAGGGCTTTGTACGGGACCCCGCGGTAGTTCAGAGAACATTTCAACACAAAGAGCATAAAAAAATATTGCTTCTTCGCTAAATGCGGCTTACCCGCGTGATCGGGAAATGGAGCAGTGCAAGAATAGCAGGAGAAGCGACGACAGCGCCGCGGCGGAAAGTCGGAAAGCGCGATAGCGAAGCAGCCATGTTGGAATACGAATTGTTCAGCTTTACAACTATCACGCGGGTAAGCCGCATTTAGCGAAGAAGCAATATTATTTGATGCTCTTTGTGTTGAAATGTTCTCTGAACTATCGCGGGGTCCCGTACAAAGCCCTTTTTTGCAATTCGCCTCTTGAAACTTTATAAACAGTAAAACCGTACGTTTTTATAGAATAAATTTATTTCGGTACACTTTTTCCAAAAAAGGGCTTTGTACGGGACCCCGCGGTAGTTCAGAGAACATTTCAACACAAAGAGCATCAAAAAATATTGCTTCTTCGCTAAATGCGGCTTACCCGCGTGATCGGGAAATGGAGCTGTGCAAGAATAGCAGGA